>NC_091829.1:36980658-37280658 GCF_038994185.2 Dermacentor albipictus
CGCCGCCTCACGGGCTTGCTGGACTGCCCACGTCTGGATTCCGAGGTCTGAGCTGCGCAGAGCGGCGGCCCACCTGTCTCATGATAGCCTATCATATCATATCATATGATAGCCTATGATATCATACGATATCATATGATATGATATCATGTCTCATATCATGTCTCATGATAGCCTAAAATATTCTTATTTACAAGTTTGCTCTGATTAAACTATTTGAGAAGATGAATGATCCTTAATTTAATTTTTAGTTTTACTTCGTAGCTCTTTTTGAACTATTCATGCAATATCAAGAAAAAGAATTGCTATCTAGTCATTTTTATGCAACTATGAGCAGTCAGCATACTGGCATCTCTAAATGCACGCTTTGGGGACTTCAACAAGCTAAACACAAATATGAGTGCCTTGCTTCGAATACTGTCACACTTTGCCATGCTTTATTATGCCTATGGCTGTCATTCTGGAGTTCCGATACGCTCGAGCGGCAACTCATCGGACCGGAAGGAATGGTTTATGAAAAAAAAATCTGTTGGAATAAAAACTCACTTCCGCAAAACCATCCCCAAAGGAATGTAGCGGCAAGGTAAGCACAAAGCATGATTATGCCTCTGTCGCTTCGATTTCTCCCGTGTGCCTGAAATAAAAAAAAAACATCTCTTCATTGAGTGAACTAACAAAGTAAATCTAACGACCAACACGGCAAATTGGTGCGTACAGCGCCCGCCATATTAACCTCCAATCTTACGTAAACCTTCAATCTGAACAATGTCTTCTTCAGAGTTCGCTGGTTTTCATGACAACGCTCAAAAGCTAAACAATTTGATCATTGATTAGGTTACACCACCAGTTGTGGTGTTTCTATCATAGCCTGTGGACGAAACGCTGCTGTAGAAGGTAAAAAAAGTTTGGTAAATATTTGATAAAAGGTATAAAGGGGTCAAGAGACACGGTAAAAACAATTAACTTGCACTCGTCGCCTAGACAATATCATTGTTCGGATCAAGGTAACTTTATTTTTACATGCATAATGCAAAAACGCTGTTAATTTTCTAGGGTGCTATTTTTTTTATGTTCTTCTTTCGTAGCCACGCAGGGTACTTAAAAGTGTAGGCATGAATTCAATTGGCGCGGCTGGGGTCGTCCGGTGAACGCTCCTGTTTTCAAAGACAGTAGAAAAGATTGGTAGAAATGATGTGCATCCACTAAGATTAAGTGAATATCTCAAATTACTGAGTTAAACTGGACATTTCATTCAGGTTCGCCGCTTCAACATCATTAAATACACGTTCATATCTACTAACGTTCAATTCAGCACGAAATTCATTGATATCCACCGACTGCAATAGCTCGAACTTCGCTCGCATTTGTGTTAAAATTGTATTTTAAAAGGAAGCTTTCGCTTGAAACCAACACCAATTTCTTTATTCAAAGGTATGCAAGATACAGCAATGCTCTCTTTAGACAACTGCTGGACTGATTTGAGTTAAGTATTGTTGTACGTGAGAGGCAAAGCTAATTTATAGCAACTCCAGCAAATTTTGGTTCAAGACATACGATGTTTTTTTACGGAAACTTCGGAAAAAAAGTTTAAACGAAAACGCAAGTACAAAGTGTAGAAATTTGTAACTCTGTCAAAAACACAGTTGTCGCTGTTCTGTAAACTGCACCTGTAAGTACACTTAAAACCGACAACTCTTATACATGAGTTTACGTTTTCTATGGAACTATTATACTATTTAGTGCAGTTTTACAAAAGCGCTACCAACGAATTAGTGGTGTATTTAACGACGATGTCCAATACAATAATTGTGTGAGCTTTAGATGCATTATTAGGTACCGTTTACATAACTGGAATATTGTTTAGTTATTGCTCCGAGACGGAATCCTCCAACGTAAGGTTCTTATCTTTAATTTGAAATTTTCAGAGGTTATTCTAAAAAAATGAGGTGTATGAATTGATTTATAAATGCGATTTGGACATAACTGCAAGAGACCTCATCAAGATCTGTGCGGTCGTTTTCGCGAATAAGAGTTGCTTCGTTCCCAGGCATTTAGATAGGAATTGTCGAGCTACAGCTTTCTATTAAACTGCTGCGCCCGTGATTTCGACGTAGGCGGTAACATTCACGCTCTCAACCACATTACATTCGTGATTCATGTCTTTGTTATATGGGCTTGCAGTACCTGCATGAAGTCCTCCCCCCTCCCCCTCCTCTTCCGGCCCCTTACCTCATCCAAGCTTCCATATCATTTCCTTTCTCGGTAACTCTCAGCAACTCACGAAAGAAAAAAGAAAAAGAAAGAACGATATCAACACATACACAAAAACGGCGTTTCAGCAACTGTTTTAGCGCGTAGCCACTAGATGAGCTAGTTCATATTAGCCATTCAACACATTTAGGAAAGTCATATTAGCTGAAGCTGGCTAGGTGACTATTCATCGCCGCACCATTTCAAACTGCACGTCAAGAGAAATAGTCAAACATTTTTATGACTTTTATGACTTGGATCTGAGTCGGCTATTCTTGTGTTTCAATGCTTAATTAAGAGAGCTACATTTTTTCCCTATTTCAGGGTAACATGAAAAATTCGATTAAAACTTGTTTCCTTACTGCGGCAGAAGCTGGAACATCTAATGGCAACTGCAGTCATATTTGCACGTATCATTATGTACAGAACGGCGGAGAGAGCTATTATGCTTCAGTGCGTTGTTGCGCCCACCGTAAAACATTTACCTGCTATAAAAGATGGTGAACCAATTAAATAGCTATTCATTACAAAAGGCCGGTCCCCAGTGCTCCTCTAGGAGTTGTGTGAGGAGTCCGTAGGTAAAAAAAGAAGGTATGCACTGTACGAGCGATGCCGAGTACAAACAAGCGCATAAACAACAGCAATAGAAAACGAAATGTGGTTACGAAATTTGTAACCCAACAGAGATCCTACACAATGGGCGATGAAGTACTGAACCTTCAACGCTAGCTGAATGAACCTTCAATGAACCTTCAAATACTTTCTGTAAGTCATCAGAAACGGTATGGCGCGAATATGGTGCGAATATGGCGCGAATATGGCGCGAATATGGCGCGAATATGGCGCCAATATGGTGCAAATATGGTGACTAGGTTTCACTTGCGAGGGAATCACCGCCCCGCCATAACAGGACTCAATAAATCATTATCCCGCGTTTCATCAGGAGCTCTGTGACACGTTCCGCAGCTCACCTGTGACGAAACGTTGAACGCGTCAGCGTATAGGCTTGCCTTTCGATGCGCCCACGTCGATCAGATGCCCTAAGATCCCAAAACCGGAATCGATAACGTCAGCAACCGGGCGCCAACCAGCCACCGTAAAAGCAGTGACGTCACCCTGATGGCGTGTCACCCTGATGGCGTCAGCTACGACGTATGCAAGGCTGTTTTCGTACTCCGGAAAACAGTCTTAAGTCGATTGTTCCGCGGCTTTTGATATGAAAAAAAAAGAATGCAGTCACTGCCATGGCAGAGTAGCCGAACATGCGAAAAATAACAATGCGTAGGGGACGGGCAAAAAAAAATAAAGGTTTAATGTAGCTTGCGGAGGTCGGGAAAAATATTTTGCCCGCAGCTGCGCTTGAACAATACCTTACTCTAGAATGCAAGAAGTTGATGTAACAAAGAAGCGATCTGGAGGACTGCGTTCAAGATGGACTATTTATACCTCTCGTTTTTCACGATTTCCTGGTGTCGTGTTTTTGCATTTTTCCGACGTAAGCGGCGTGCGCTGCTTTATAAACGTAGTCAGCTAGATTACATGTGTTAAAGCCTTTCCTCACTGTAGTAGAGACGTGCAATACCTTTAAGAAATGACGCTGTGGAATCGTTGTCCATTTAAGAAACGCAGAAAATACCAGGAAAATTCTTGGTCCCTTTAGTATAGTGGATTAGAACTGTTTGCACGTTTTCTCAGCACCAACTGTCTTTATTTGCAGCTATTTCGACGCTGTATTATTATATGTTCCTTATATGCAACCTGTCAGTGCCTACTGGACGTTGTAGTTATATTCGCCTACTAATTGTTAGCCGGATTCTCTGAGAGTTATTACTTCCGTAATCCCTGATTGCACGCTAACAATGAACTAATGTAGATCCATAGTACGGAGTAATAAAGCTAAAAAAAAAACTCTCGCTACGAGCTTGACTTCATTGTGCCTGTATCCTGCTCGACGCAGGAAAAGAAAAAGAAAAGAAAGAGGGAAAGAACATACCCTATCTGTGCCTGCTGTACAGAGGCTATTACGTGTCATCTGCGGTGGTCGGGGCGAAAAAAAAAGAAATAAAGTAAGGGGCAACACAGCTGCACATGTTAGGACCTTGTTATAGTGTATATTTTTGGCGCCTGATTCAGAATATTAGGGTAGGATTGGATTGGAAAAACTTTAATAGTTATTAGGGTAGGAGATTCGAAACAATATGATAATTTTCACTGCGCAAGAGTTGCCGGTGGACATGCTAATTAGCGCGATCGTAATTGGGGTCATAAATAACTAAGGCTTACTAATTAACTTCCTTATCACTTGCGTCTAGTGGCATGTATTAACCCTGTACTGCCTTGCAAGTACAAGTACAATGCTTAAGAATCACCTGCTTGGTGGCCTAGTGTATATGGCATCGCGCTGTTAACTACGAGGTCGTGGGATCGAATCCCGTTAGCGGTGGCTGCATTTTCAGGGAGAGAAATGCATAAACACTCGACGAAGAATTCTAGGTGGTCAAAATTAATTCGGAGTTGCCCACTAAGGCATGCCTTGTTATCAGATCGAGCTTTTCGCACGTAAAGCACCAGAATTTCCTTAAATAGCATTTTCAAAATGCCTGAGTACGCACAAAAAACAGATATCGCAGGACTGTAAACTTAACAGGTCAGAGCGTATAAACCGAACAAATTTGATGTATGAATTTATAGCTTACGTGAAGACAGTTATAATGCTCCGGAGCGCTTTGCAAAAAGTCCTACTCACAACTTCGTGCTATACATGAAAGTGGCATATAACACAAATTTCTTGCGCTTTATATCTCTTAATGAATGCAGAAGATATAATTATAATATCGGATGGTATTAATGGGTTACACATTTTGACACTTGTAACCCTAAATTTCTTCTTTCGTAAAGGAACTGACTGCTTAAATAAAAAAAAAAGTTTCCTAACGTCATTATGTATCAAGTTTCTTTTTCTTTAATGCAATAAACCTCTTCAACACCGAGTAAAACGATTTCTCCGTTCGCTTGTATTTAGATAGGAGCCCCCAACTAAAGTTTCTTGAATGAGTAGAGGCAAGTCGCAAAAGACCAAGATTGAAAAAGGACACAAACGACAGGAGCGGTGCCTTTTTCCCCCCTTTATAGCAACCAAGGTCTTTTCATGAAAAACACCAGTCGGCAAAACAGCAAAGCCGCCCTTCTTATCGGTCTGTAGCATTACCATGTCGTTATCCTTCAAAAGCTGCGAAATCCTCTGGAGCTGAGGCTTTCTCGGTGGAATGGATGTACCACTCGACATCAGGCAAGAAACACCGTCATTTACGATTCTTTCTTTTTCTTCTTGGTTCTTTCCGCGGCTATAGCCACTCTTCTCACCATGGCAAGCAATTCTTGGCGCTGGGATCCTTGTGTCAGGCGGAACATCTTGTTGGTTTCTTGTTAACTGTTTCTTGTTAAAAGTTTCTTGTTAACTGTGGAAGAGCGGGCTCCCTTGCGACTAAATGTGCCGTTTACACGGAGCACTTTCGAGAGCGATCGGACCAAATCGGGAACAAATTTCTCGGTCGGTTGTGATTTCCTCACTACCGCAGTTACTACTACCAAGCGTGACAGAGAAATTCGATCGCGGTCAGGCTCAATCGCGATCGGAAGTCCCCAGTGTGACCGGGGTATTAGTTGGTCCTTTACCAATAGCGCAACAAGGAGGTTTAAAGGAAATTACAGAGTTTTACGTGCGAAATCTACGACCTGATCAAGAAGCCCGCCGTAGCGAGTGACTCCGTGTTGATTTCATTGAAGTGCACCCAACAAACGGTAAACGAGCATTCTTACGGTGCAGTGTTGGTCAAAATATACGGGCTAAATTAACAGCGACCGTGTGGCCGACTACTGGCAGCTTAAGGAAATTTTGGCGGCCTGTCATCAGTTCCGAGGCTTTCGCGAATGAAAAAAAGAATGCAAACTTATGCTCACTCGGCAGTAATACAATTGCCGACGCATTGATTGATTACTAATCGCATTACCGTCGACAGCTGTCGTGAAATGGATTCTACCGCAACTGTTTTCTTTTAATAAAACGCAGATATATATAACCTGCATCTCAGTGTTAGAACACACTTCCTGATTTTCTCCGCTTCGTTTCATTTATTGCGCTTTAAGATGCCCATTCGAATACATTTTGTCTGCATTATTCGCCCCTTGGACGATCCCCATTATTGGTTATACGGCAAGGTTTGCGATCTTCATCGTCGTCATGATACAGAGAACGTACCGCGTGCTTTAAGGAAGTAAGAAGAAGAAGAAGAAGAGACCCAGCGGTAGGCAGCTTTTTTTCAACGCCCGATTCCTGGCTCCAAACTGGGTTGCCCCATTTACCTATAGGGAACAAGAAAAAGGACAAGAACAAGGCCGCTTCAGTGCTCGACCACTCAGGAGAACCACAGAAACAACAACAACGGCGCCGACGTTTCTACGAGGTTCCACCCCGGCTTCGGCTGCGCGCCCACTCCGCTTTTCTCCTGTGTCACCAGGTTCCTCCACCATTGCGTCACTTGAACAAACCAGCCTGTCATGGGTAAGAGAAAGTCTATCTTTAGGTTTTCGTGCCCTTGAAGTTATCTTAAAGGGACACGAAAGTGAAACAATAAATCAGTTTAGACTAATGAAGCATTGTTTGAGAACCCTGCAGCCAGTCATTTCAAAAAAAAAAATAGTTTGATTATTAGATGAGAAAATGAAGGTCCAAGTATCAGTATTTGAATTACGCGCCGAAACCCCAGCGCCGGTACGTCAGCGGGACATCACGGATTCCAAAGTATGTTATTGCATTTGGGCCACGTTGGCTGAATAAAGGTTCCCGAAACTTGCCATGTTTATTATTTGGTTCCGTTAGAACACAATGTAGTCAATCTGTACCGCTATATATAATTATTAGGCCCTAGAAGATGCCATCAAAATCCATGACGTCACAGCCCCCAGGTGCGGGAACTTAAGTAGACGTCGCCACCCATGTTTCGTTGTTGCGCTTTTTCTAGCTTACCAAACGTCTTATCGTTGTACGAGTGGTGTTTCTGGTGTTGTAGAACGGTAATTTACTGATGCAGAAGAAATCATTTTTCACTTTAGTGTCCCTTTAAATGAACGTTTCACGAAAGCACTGAGGAAGCGAGGACCTAGGGAGTGAGCACCGTGGCATAAAATCGAAGGCAGAAGAAATCCGGCAGAACACGTCTCACGATGAATGTCGAGGCTAACTCGAATAGAATTCGAAAAATCTGGCGACGTACACCGTGTTAACAAAGCCACAACGTGCATGCAGCCGGGTTCCTATCACGTGCTTCCCAATGCGCACGCCGTGCCATCTGGTGGTGCCGCCGCGAAGTTCGCGCGCGTGGCGTGGGCTCGATTCCGCGGATCTCCGAATGAATTTTTAAAGGTGTACTTGTTATTGAAGAGAAATGCACGTACCCGGTGTCCCAGGTGGATATGAAATGGTTTCATTGAAGAGTGGCACAGACGAAGCAGCACATATCCTGTGTTCGAAATTAGCATTAAAGACGTTAATTAAAGAACAGTGGGACGTATGCAATGCCTCGTACACGGGAACAAAAGTTGGTGTGGTGGTTGGTATCAAATCCTGTACCCTCAGCAGTGCAGCCCGATGTACTAAAGGGACCAAAGTCTGCAGGAAAAACACTTAGGTATACCCACATATATAGACAGATAAATAGATAGCTACAGGAAACCGCACGAAGGATGCTAGAAGTAGTAATTACAATAAAGGTCTAAAATGTAATGTCAGTGTATATCGAAGAGCTACGGGAGCTACGGGAGGGGTGTTGGGACGTTTCCGCATTGGTCGCGTTACAGTGTGACAGTAACGTTTCAGTTTGGTGGCCAAATAGACCGTGAAAAGTCGATGCGCGTGACTTATGGCTGTCGCGTCTCTTGTCACACATTTATTTACCTTTCAGAGTCAGATGCATTGTTGGAATCGTCGCAGAGTAAGTATCACACCGATCATCGGCAACTCTATGACCTTTGCTATATTTCTTTTTTGGTCAAACAGTGCTCTAAACATTTTGACTGTATGATATATTTTGATGCGAGATTTCAGTCGCGTTTATTTAGGTAAATTGTAAGGAGCTTGTACATAGCGTAATTTTCCTCAAATGGTTGCGAAAATGTTTTTAATGAAATCCATGCAAAAAAAAAAACACCACTCGCGTTTCGTTCGCATATCTTTTCGTACTCCTTGGAGCGTTGTTTGCGCCTCGAATCTTGCTGAAGTTATCGTAGGTCCTTATGTTCAGGTTGAATGATATTGTTTATCAAATAAGGATAGTGTAGAATATCTATTGGGCTAGTGCAGTACAGGATCCTTATTCCCTCAGAAATAACGAAACGCTTGCACTAGAAATACTCAACTACTGACCTATCTGCATACTTCTATTTTTTATTATATGATGTGTTGTTGTCGTTTCATCGTGTTTATATAGGCCCCGAGTAATTGAAGAACAAATCAATACCTACTCTCGTATAATTCCTCCGGGCAGTTAAGGAGGAAATAAATGAAAGTGTATGACACACGAGCACTTCGTATGCGTTCCTTGAAACCTCCAGACCATTGGAGGTAGCGATGACTAAATTGTGCTAGACAGGATTGGTGGCATTCTCTGTTGCACAGTTCAGACGTTGCTGTCTTCGATGGTTCTTGTTTTGAAGGTTTCATGATGGCTTGGTTTTATTGACTGAAGGATTGGATGTAGGTTTACATGCTGTGCCACTTTCCGTTGTGCGATTGCATTGAGCTGGTGAAAAATTCTGCGCTTTCAATCATCAGCATCTAGAAAAGTACATCGGATACTCTTAAACGCAGTCGGTGTCACTGGAGGGCGTGCGTAGTAAATCTCGGATCCTTGGGTCATTCCACCCGCCGTTGTGGAGAAATGGCTTTGGCCTGGCGCTGGTAAACTTGAAGCCGCGATGGCCGCATTTCAATGGGAGGCAAAATGCAAGGACGCCCTTGCATCATGCATCGGGTGTACACTAATGAACCTCATATGGTTACCATTAATCGCAATTTCCCTGCTATGGCGTCCCTCATAATCATGTCGTTGTTTTGGTACGTAAAACCCCAGGGTTTAATATCTAATGCAAATGGATAGAAAATTGGGCGAGATGGTACGGTAACATGATCTTGGATAGTAGCGCGAAGTGACACGGACAGAGACACGTCCTGTCTGCTTCTAGTCTTTGTCCGTGTCACTTCGTGCTACTATCCAAGATCACGTTTAATATTTAATGTTGGTCACAACTGCTTAGGGGAGGATTATTCACACGCTCTTTCTCTACTCCCTTTTCTTCCTTTCCAGCGGATTTCAGCTGGTCCGGTAAGTAGTCATTCAATACCAAAACAAAATGGCGAAATAGTGCCGGACGATGATTCCACTTTCTAACCTTACGTGAGGAGCCCTTCGTTCGTCCTTGCCATGGAGAATGCGTGGAGGCAGCAAGCACATTCTGAAAGCGCCCTTCACCCATCCTTTGGAAATGTACCTTTTCGTTCTTTTTATTCGACCTTATATTTTCCCCTTGTTTATTTCCCTCCCAGAGGATCCCAGCCTGCTCCGTAAGTAGCCACTGAGCGTGGATAACTTGCTTGAAAGCCACGAAGCTCATACGTGTTGACCACACGAACGCAAACCAATGTTTCGGTTTACGGAAGCAGCAGATACGGCTTGGATGTCTGTCATAATGGTGCGAGTGAATAGTGAAAAATAGATAGATGACTATAACGAAGCCCTTGGGGGCTTCATAATCCTTCCGTATAGAGTGAACGAGAAGGAAAAAAAACGCCTATAGTCACTACCGCATAGTCAAGAACCACTTAGTCACTACCATATAAATCCCACAGAACCATGGCGAAATTGAGTGGTGTGTAACTAAACTGAGTAACGGTAAGAAATAAGAGCAAAAAATGAAAGTGTACGGTAAGATAACTTGCCGCCTGTGGAAGCCGAGCCCGGACCTTCATCATTACGCTTGTGAAGCGCTAACCGATTCATCTACGACTGTGGCTGCCTTCCCTTGCGTGCGTCTTCCCTTGCAGGTCACTTCTGTACAGGTAGCACACCACACCGCTCACCATAGAGTCGGCTAAGCCATTTAAGCAAAGGAAAACCGTTACATAAGCGGAACTTCTGAATAATTCCCCAACCCGCCGTGGTTGCTTAGTGGCTATGGTGTTGGGCTGATGAGCACGAGGTCGCGGGATCGAATCCCGGTCGCGGCGGCCGCATTTCGATGGGGGCGAAAACACCTGGTGCTTAGATTTAGGTGCACGTTAAAGAATCCCAGGTGGTCGAAATTTCCGGAGTCCTCCACTACGGCGTGCCTCATAATCAGAAAGTGGTTTTGGCGCGAAAAACCCCATAATTTAATTTTAATTTTTTTTCGGTCTCTCTCCTCTGACAGTGCTTTAAAAAACAGAAAGCCAATTACGTGCCAATCTTCTTCCTCTCCTGTGTTTCTGTTTTAATTCAGCAAATGACGCTTGCTGCCTGTCATCCCGGGCTGGTGGAAGACATTTAGCTAAAAACCCCGAGCTCAATACCAAGATTGCACAAGGAAAATATCTTGGTGTGTTGGCCGTAGACAACACTCATTCTTATAGGGTTAAATGCTTACATCCTTCTGGGGCAGAATTTGAATTTGGGGCCTAAAATGTTTTACAAGAACAGCCAGAAACTGGTTCGTTTCAAAGAAATAGAAGTGCGAATTCACAAATATCTAACTCTGCATGAAGAACAGATATTCTACTCTCGCAAACGTACAAATTTGATGCATACGTTTACAGATTACATAAATTCGTTAAAATGTTTACAAGGGTTTTGCAAAAGTTGTACTGACAAACTAATGGTATACTTTCAGAAGGCTGCATAATGCATCGAGATTGTTCGTGATGGATCTATTATTAGCTGCACTTTACCGAATAGTGATAGGTTTTTTCATTGCTGATTTATGGTGTTGCAATGTTGACACAATAGTTTCTGGAAATTTCACAATCTTCAGCAATCTTACTATAAGGAGATTTATGGCCCAAATAAAAAAAATATGCGATTCGCACGATTTTTATATCGTGTCGTTTTATAAAATAACAAGCAAATGCTTAAAATGCGACGTATGGCTGTGAATAAATTGGAAAAATGGAAAAACTTCATAGATGCAGTTTTTCAATATTTGAAAGAATATCAAGGCCGAAAGGTAGAAAAAAATTAATACACGACGAGAAAAGTAGATTAAACGAAATCGGAGAATAGAACGGTAACGAAAGATATAAATAATCTGACACAGATAAAAGGAAGCGTTTTAGTTCTCTTTGAAATATGTGATCTTCCAAGCCAGAGGGATCTCGGACTAAGCGGCCTTCCCAGCTCAGGTTGATACCAGGCCACGCTCGGGATGGAGTCTCGAACTATAAACGTTTCTTTCTCTCTCTCTATCTTCTGCAATTTTATGGTTAATTATTGTTAATCTTGGAGTTTTAAGGCTGAAAAATGTACCGACTGTTTGCCGTAGCTGATGCGAGCGTTCGGTAAAATACGGTTCATACTCTCGGCAACTCTTTTATCGTTAGTATTAAGAATAGATGTCCTTGGGGAGGTGGCTAATAGAATATTATCGTTTAATATCCGGAAAAGAAATAATCTGACGGTTACATTTAACAAGGGAGGTATCGTTCGGAATATTGTTTTGCTCGCAGTAAATGATTCGCGTTGATGAAACGTGAAGGAAATGTTATTACACGAATTGCTCGACGTTGAATGGTTCCCAGTGACGTTAGGTGATTGCTATAGGCTTTGCCCCATGATACAGAAAAAACTGTAATGAAGCAACAACAATCGCCGGTTGAGGGGTCATTACAGGGAAGGCAAAAGAAAAATGAACTAAAACTCGCCTAAAAAACACTAATCGATACATAACATTCAACACACACACACGCTGTTATGAATAATTTGGCAGCTTACTTTGTTCACACCATGTCTAGACTTCCTCAATGTCTTCGTTCAAATTTAACGCGCGTTCATTGTAATGTGAATTCCGCCATCAGGGGACGCCTAATAGAGGCTTCGTTTTGCAGGCAATTTTTCTTTTGTAATCTTCGCTGTAGGGGCTATGACAATACAAATTAGCAACAGAAATTAGATCGGAGACATAAGCAACGCTTCGTTACACCGGTCATTTCGGTGTAGAGAAGTTCATTGCAGATGAGTTTCACTCAGTCGTATTCACTGGAAGGGGGACAAGGAGCCACTTGCCTCTTTTCTGTCAAAGAATGTGATGACCCCCCCCCCCCCACCTCTAGCTTCGCTTTCGAAAGCGAGAACTTTCGGCTGCAAATTGGAAAATCAAACAAAACTGAAACTGAGCCCAAATTTTCTTTCTTAATAGAGTGGCCACGTAAGTAATCCCTTCCTCTATTACGTGTTCCCTGCTTGGGCAGCGCAGATATTTGACCGGTAGAGTTCAGATTTCGAAGAAATGGGGGCGACACTTTGAGAGACGTCTACCAAAAGTTCGAATTGTGTAGGTTTTGGCACTTCGAAGATTACCCCAAAAAATTGTGTTTACGCAAATTTTATGTGTTATGCAAACCATTTAGTCACTCAAACATGTTCTGAGTGACGAGCGATAGATGTTTGTTCATTACAGGTTTATTACAGACTTTGTAGAAACCTAATTATTCAAGAATTTCTGGGTGTCACATTGCCGTGTTTCGAAATGTTTGTCAGACTCCGAAAACAAATGGTAAAAACAACAGGTAAAAATTGGTAATTAGGTTTGTCTGTTAATTACAAAATTATATATATATATATATATATATATATATATATATATATATATATATATATATATATATATATATATATATACATATATATATATGTGTGTGTGTGTGTGTGTGTGTGTGTGTGTGTGTGTGTGTGTGTGTGTGAGTAGCACGTCTTATCGAACACTTCCAATTTTTTGAAAGGTTGCCTGTGGCAGATAGCCCAATTCCGGTGCATGAGCTGGTCTACTCGAAGAGGCGGCCATTACTTGGGCAAAAAATTGAAATGCATAATCGGCTACCAAGCACACACACACACACACACACACACACACACACACACACACACACACACACACACACACACACACACACACACACACACACACACACACACACACACACACACACACACACACACACACACACACACACGCACACACACACGCACACACACGCACACGCACGCACACAAACACACGCACACACACACACACACACACACACCCACTCACTCACTCACTCACTCATTCACTCACTCGCTCACTCACTCACTCACTCACTCACTCACTCACTCACTCACTCACTCACTCACTCACTCACACACACACACACACACACACACTCACACACACACACACACACACACACACCCACCCACCCACACACACTCACTCACTCACTCACTCACTCACTCACTCACTCACTCACTCACTCACTCACTCACTCACTCACTCACTCACTCACTCACTCACTCACTCACTCACTCACTCACTCACTCACTCACTCACTCACTCACTCACACGCACACACACACACACACACACACACGCACACACACACACACACACACGCACGCACACACACACACACACACACACACACGCACACGCACACGCACACGCACACGCACACACGCGCGCGCGCGCGCGCGCGACGTACAGTTGGAACGCCAGTTGGTTTGTCTGCGCATTGTCGGATTCTAAGCGGTAAATTTTTATGTCCGGCAACGAACTCTTCAAAGGGCCTACTCTATCGATATTGATGCATGAATGGTGCATACAGGTACTAGCTGAATTTCCCAGACATGCTTGGTTTTCCTTGCACAGTAGCGACATCTTACCCCTACCCCGTGTCTGCCTCCGCTTGTAGCAGATGTCGTCCGCCATGTTGTAGCTTCTCCAACAAAGGATTTACTCCTCTTTCGCTGCTTGTCTGAACCCACAACTGTCTGACTGATATCATTATCTATTTTACAGAAGATTATGAAACGCGTAAGTACATATAAACCGAAACCGTTCCTCGGCAGCCGTTTCAAAGAGGCTTGGGCCCTTGGATCCTGACCAAGGGTGCCATAACGTAAATCTGTTCCAAACTGTTTGTCGTCCATTTCCGTGATCAGGCCTCCGCGATTGGTCAAAGATCTAACGGGCTAACCCCGCTTTCCTTGTCTGGCATGCGCCGCCGCGAAAACTCCTCACCTGATATGACGTGTGCATGTTGACTATGCATTAATGGACCAAAAAAAAGTTTCCTGATCCCCCTCCTTTCTCGTTATTAGCCTTCCGCTATTGGTCAAAAGCTTTCGGGGTGCGTCCCTTCCCTTTTCTGTCCAGTGACCTGAAAAAATCACGACAATTTACCACATCAAAGCGACGTGTACGCATTGAAGATGCAGTTATATGCTGAACAAAAAACTATTTTCGCAATAACTGTAGACTGCACCCTTCTGAAAGAAATGAAAGGCGTCTGCCCATACATTGCTCTGGAACTGGTTACTCGGTGCTGCAGGGGAGAACGAATTAATTTGGTTATAATAAAGTAAAAGTCGCAATTTCGCCCTAAAGGCGAACGAGCGATTGCGATAGCAAATTACTAGACATCTATATGCGAAAACACCCGTGTACTTAGATTTAGGTGCACGTTAAAAGAACCCCAGGTGGTCAAAATTTCCGGAGTCCCCCACTACGGCGTGCCTCATAATCAGAAAGTGGTTTTGGCACGTAAAACCCCATATATTATTATTATTATCTATATGAAGCTTGGTGCCCTCTCTTTAGGTCTAGAAGTGACAAGAAAGATAATTTAATGTCTGTAATAACTACAAAACGTGTCTGATAACTTCTCCTCAGCATTACATCAGACAAAGCGGTGGCTGACTTTAGCATTTATTTATTGCGGTCACGATGAAAAGCAAGTAGAACAATTCGGATCGAAGCGCCTGGTGTGGGTGCCGCCATGTTGTTCTGCGATCACGGTAACCGGCTACCGCTATACAGCCGCGGTTGCGGAGCCCGCATGTGCACGGGGCGTCCCACTGCACAGCTTGTCACGATATCCTATCACGGATCACGCAGCCTTAAAGCTGTCTGCTCCTACAAGCATCATGAGAGCTGACGCTTTGGCAAGTCGGATATAGATATATAACATGGTCGGAAAAAACTGCGCAAGATTTTTACACGGCCGAAGACAGAGTAAAAAATAATCAAAAATAACGTACAGCGCGAAGGACAAGGACAGTGGTAGACGATATACACAGCGCTGACTTCCAACAATATTTTAGAAAAGAAAAATATTGTTGGAAGTCAGCGCTGTGTATGTCGTCTATCACTGTCCTTGTCCTTCGCCCTGTACGTTATTTTTGATCATGAATTACCAACTAGCCCAAGCAACCACCCTAAGACAAAGTAGACGCACATCATTGCGGTTTTCTGTGTCTACTCTGTCTCAGTCCGCGTAAGAGGTTACGCTGTTTTTTTTTCCACCACGCATAAGCAAAACTACATCATTTATTCTTCATACAGTGTAAACATTAGAACGCGTACGAGGTCGCAGGTTCGATTCGTGACTGCCACGGTCGCATTTCGATGGGGGCGGAATGTAAAAACTCTGGCGTAGTAGGCCTGAGGTGCACGCTAAAGAAGCCCATCTAGTCAAAATTAACCCGAAGTTACCCGCTACAGCATTCCTATACGTAAGTTGTGGTTTTGGAACGCAAAACGCGAGTATTATTTTTCCCAATCTTTATTTCATTCTCAGCTACCGAGGATCACACGTAAGTACTGCCGCCTGGGCGGTTCGGAACTGTGTGGCCCGCTTGGTCGGAATATATCTGGGAAGTCTACACGGCACTCGATACCACCCGGGAGATTTAAAACAGTGCCATTTAGGATGCCTCGTATTCAATCCTTTATATAATACGAGACTAGAATTTCTTGTTGTACTAGTTCTCCACTCTCAAATTTATTGCCGGTTGTTGAACGTCTTGCTATTCGAAAGAGGTGGCCCGGTTGCTTTCATTGTTCGAGTAATTAACCTGATTTTTTTAAAAAAAGAAAGCCGGCGTACATTTCTAGTCTCGTACCAGTTATACAGTCCACAAAGGAAGCGACACAAATTTGAAAAAAAAAATCATTATCATCATCAGCCTGTTTTATGTCCACTGCAGGACGAAGGCCTCTCCTTGCGATCTCCAATTACCCATGTGCTGCGCCAACAGATTCCAACTAGCGTCCACGAATTTACTAATTTCATCGCTCCATCTAGTCCTTTGTCGTCCTCGATTGCGTTTTCCTTCTCTTGTGCCCATTCTGTAACCATAATGGTCCAACGGTTATCTGACCGGCACATTACATGACCTTCCCAGCTCCATTTTTTCCTCTTGATTAGGATATCACCTATACCCTTTTGCTCTCTGACAAAAACCGCTCTCTTTATGTCTCTTAACGTTATGCCTAGCAATGTTCATTCCATCGCTCTTTCCGCGGTCCTTAACTTGTTCTCAAGCTTCTTTGTCAGTCTGCTAGTCTCTGCTTCATATGTCAGCACTGGTAAAATGAATTGATTGTACACCTTCCTTTTCGATGATAATGCTAAGCTTCCAGTCAGGAACTGCCAATGCCTGCCGTATGCGATCCAACCCATTTTTATTATTCTGTGAATTTCCTTCTCCTGATCAGGGTTCCCTGTGATTAATTGACTTAGGTAAACGTACTCCTCCACAGACTCTAGAGGCTGACTGGCGATCCTGAACTCTTGTTCCTTTGTCCGGCTATTCATCATTATCTTTGTCTTCTAAATATTATTCTTCAACCCCACTCTTACACTCTCTCTGTTAAAGTCGTCAATCACATGTTGTAAGTCGTCTGTATTGTTGCTGAATAGAACAATGTCATCGGCAAACTGAAGGCTATTGAGATATTCGCCGTCAATCTTTACTGCTAAGCATTCCCAGTTTAATACCTTGAATACTTTTTCCAAGCACGCAGTGAATGGCATTGGAGAGATTGTGTCTCCCTGTCTGACCCCTTTCTTTATAGGTACCTTCCTACTTTTCTTGTGTAGAATTAAGGTGGCTGTGGAATCTCTGTAGATATTTTCCACGGTATTTACGTAAGCGATCTGTATTCCATGATTATGTAATGCCTCTATGACTGCTGGTATCTCTACTGAATCAAATGCCTTTTCTTAATATATGAAAGCCATATAGAGATGCTTATTGTACTCTGCGTATTTCTCGATAACTTGATTGATGACATAGATGTGATCTATTGTAGAGTATCCCTTCCTGAAGCCAGCCTGTTCCCTTGGTTGACTAAAGTCCAGTGTTGCCCTTATCCTATTGGAGATTATTTTGGTAAATATCCTATATAATACTGGGAGTAAGCTAATGGGCCTATAATTTTTCAATTCTTTAACGTCTCCCTTTTTGTGGATTAGTATAATGTTTGCATTCTTCCCATTTTCAGGGACCCTTGCAGCCGATAGACTCTTCGTATAAAGAGCCGCCATTTTTCCAAGCATTAGGTCTGCTCCATCTTTGATTAAATCGACAGTTATTCCATCTTCTCCTGCCGCTCTTCCTCGTTTCATGCCTTGCAGATCCCTTCTGACCTCATCGCTAGTTATACGAGGAGTTTCTGTATCTTGTTCATTACTGTTTGTAATTGAGGTATCCTGACTCCTCTGGGTATTGTACAGGTCAGTATAGAATTCTTCCCCTGCTTTTACTATATCTTCGAGATTGCTTATCATTTAGTGCATAGATCTTGGCTTGTCCTATTCCAAATTTCTTTCTCACTGATTTCAGGCTGCGTCCATTTTTTAAGGCTTCTTCAGTCTTTCTCACCTTAGAGTTTCGAATATCACTTATTTTCGCGTTTATGATCAGTTTTGACAGTTCCGCGAATTCTATCTTATCTCTTAAGTTGAACACTTTCATTTTTTTCGTTTCTTTATTAGGTCCTTTGTTACTTGGGAGAGTTTGCCTACTGGTTGCCTTGGTGCCTGGCCTCCCACTTCAACCGCTGTCTTTGAAGCCTACCTAGTTACAGTTTCATTCATTAGCTCTATGTCATCATCATCATCATCTCTCTGTTCTAAGGCTGCATATTTGTTTGCAAGTACCAGCCTGAATTCGCCTGCTTTTACCCTTACTGCCTCAATATTGACCTGCTTCTTGACCTGTTGACCTGTTTCTATTGCCGGTTGTTGAACGTTTTGCTATTTGAAAGAGGTGGCCTGGTTGCTTTCATTGTTCGAGTTATAAATCTACTTTTCTTAAAAAGAAAGCCGGCGTACATTTTTAGTCTCGTACCAGGTATACGTTGCACAGAGTAAGTGGCACGAATTTGAAAAAAAAAAATGAAATATCACTTACTGAATAAAACCTATGGCGAAAAAATGTCTTTCACTGTCAGCTCTTCCTTTGGTGGAGCTTCATACATCTATTATGTACTGCCGTTGTTGTCGTTATCGTCTAAGTGAGACATCGTTGAAAACATGCCTCCCTTAGTGAAACCTACGTGAAGGACGTTTGCGACTATGTTTCACCTATAATATATGGCGTCTACCTGGAACGAGGTTAAGAAGTTAACAGAATACAGTTTGAACACCGGATAATTTCCGTGAACTTTGACGTATCCCTTCCGGTACGTAATGGCATTGCTGAATAGAACTCTTGGGCATGGTGGCGGAGTTTACTAAACGTGGTTTTTCGTCGCTTGACGGAACACACGTGCAAAGACACGCGTTCAGTCAGCTGCACTTTGTTCCTAGGCAGGACGTATGTCGAGCGAGTCAAGGATCCGGGACCTCTAAGGTCCCGAATCCCCGAGAATCGACGTAATTGTAATGTGTTTATCTAAGTGGTCACTGAAGGTTTGAATTTCTCCGTTTGCGCACTTGTTCAGGGACCACAGGCTCTCCGTCGCGGTTCTCGTGATATGCAGCATTATCTTGGCCGTGCTTGCGTTATTGTTCGCCATCCACGTGGTCTCCGACCCATTCGGTAAGGATCTATCAATGTTCACGATGCAAAATCGTGCAGACTTGCTACATCGCGGTTTTCTACACCGCGTGCGTCGACGTCATTTTAAAGCGAAGCTTTCCGCTCGAACAGTCACAAACTTTGAAGACCGTGTCTTGCTGAAAAGCTCAACACGGGACAGCGCATGTACAAAGTGCCCCAGCTAACATGCACCGATATTAAAGGAAAAAAAAAAAAGAACGAGTGAACTAAGTGCGTTGCAACAGATCTTTATGTGTCTTTCTTTTGTGAGTGTTCAATTACGGCAAAAAACATGTCTTTTAACTAAGCACGTGTTGTTTAAGGTCTTGTTGAGAACGCGCCCGTAAGTTATTCGTCGCTGCCATACAACTATTTATGTAATTACCTAAGTTTTTTAATTGTTTCCATAATTGTTAGGATGTCAATGAGGTGGTTGTCGCTAATTGTGGAACACTGTCAAAGTTAGGTGTATCCAGCAGTGTACACATCCCGTTTACCTTTTTATATCGCATAAACTCGCATAGAGGCTGTCACCAGATAGCACAGACCGTCTTGGCAGCACAGGTGGTGTCCGAATCATAACTTCCGGAGACGTCTGTCTAGAAGTCGACGCCGATCTCGAAGGCTATTTTTCCGTATACTGCTAGTGCAGGAAACAAGTGCAGCAGCTAGAAATACGTCCCGGTTTCCGCGTTTTGGAGGTTACCTGATCACCTACAGTAAATCAAATACAATTTAGCAGTGTATTCTCTAGGCAAGTGTCGGCGCCGTGCTCAACTATGTTTCGAGAGTGTTTCAAGCGAGCTTCGCGAGAGTGTTCGGTTTCCAGCACGGCGGCTAAACATGACATTCCTTATTTTCTTTGACGACGCTTTCGAGTAGAGAAGTACTTGCGAGTGCGCGAGGCTGAGCGAGGCAGGTCATAGCCCAGTATCCTGCGTGTGACGCTGTATGTTTTTACGCGCTTGTGACTGACTCAAACGTCCTGCCGTGGCACGCACCCACAGATGACGAAAGCGAGGGGGACGAAAAGACACTCCAAGGCGTGTACTTGAAAGTACCTGCTGCTTCACGGACCACCCCACTGGTGAGCTTGTACCGCTCGTAACAGGCGCTAGCCACCAAACCATCAGAAATAGTGGAGCGCGAATTGTGCAGTTTTATACTGCGTCTTGCCTACTCCGGGTGGTCGAGATGCAGTGTGAGACGCAACGGCATGAAACTAGACATTTGTATCCAGGCGAGAATTCGCGTATGTTAGAGGCGGTGCGAGTAGGAACTGCACACAACTGCATAACTGCACTGTTTGTAGATGCAGACCCGCATGTGTATGTGTGAGAGAGAGAGACGCAACTTCACGCACTCGCACGGTGTGCAAGTACAGCTGCACGTGTGTTTGCGATGAAACGGCGTGCAACTGTACAGTGTGCACAGATGCAGGTCCGTGTGCGTGAGATCCCATGTTACAGTGTGTGGAGATTCAGATCGGCGTGTGCGAGATGCAGCTTCACGCAACTGCAGCATGCGTGCAAATGCAAATCTGTGTTTGCGAAATTCATCTGCAGCTAATTGCAGTGTCTACAGATGCGGGTGCTTTTTCTGCGGTAGTTTGCAGATCGCTGGAGCCCGCTAGATAAGCACCAGTTAGGGATCTCACGTGTAAGTATGAACTATGATGCGGAAAGTTTCAGATGATTGCTTGAAGCTTTATCTTAAAGGGAAGTGGAACTGGAAACGGCATTGTCGCTTCTTCTATCGCTCTATATTTCTTCCTCTCTCGCGAGGACTTCAAGCTATTGTGGTTAGTTGTACGTATAGTTCCAAATGCACTGCACTTCCGATGTGGCATTATCTTTCGAGTGACCGTTACATAACACAGAGAGGGGACACGCAAACCACGTACCAAATAACTTGTTCCACGAATTATAACACCTGTTTACAAGAAAACTGCATAATGACGAAAAAATATCGTATGAACATAACACCTATCTGTGGATCGCGTACAAAACAAGCCGTTCAACTGTCCTCAATTTTTCGGGAGGTAATAATCGCAGATAGGCTATAGGAATTTGAAACCTGAAGCAGTGCCCTATTACGAGCAGTGCCACGTCACAGAATGGCGTATTTCCCGCTTTATTGTGAGATCCTATTTTGAAGACAAGGTGTTGTCAGCTGACTTCGCAGGAGTTTATCGTATCTGCTAGTTGTGTATCTTGTAACCACCTTCTGAAAAAAATGCGATCGGTTAGATGACTTGAGTGTGTTGTATGAACATGATGATGGTATGAAATGATACTTCATGCCGAGAACACATATCAGTAGTTAGATACTAAGGATATGAGCAGGATATAATAGAAAATTAAAACAATTAGCTGTAATCGTGGTGGGACGTGAGTGCTATTGTCGTTGTCGCCCTCTGTCGTTCCGCCGGCTAGTGCCATCTTATTCAGTGGCCGCGCCCTCCTCCAAAGACCGCGAGGTGTGCGATTTCAAGAAAGTTGGGAACCAAGTGCAGGGTAATTGAAAGTGTAAATAGACAAGCGGGAATGATCAAAGGAATGCTAACGACACAGAGATGGTAAATTGAAAGCGGCGGTGGCGCAGGCGAAGTAGCGCATGCGCAGTAGGTCTGAAGTCCTACGCCAGCGCTTTCTTTCCGTATACGGTATCGATGGACGCGCCCTCTGCATGCCTTAGTAACGACGCCATCGGTGACCGGGGGACGGCGCGTGCTACTATGGCGCCATCTCGTAGCGGGTCGTCGCCATGGAGCACATATCGTGCGGCACTCCACTTTCCTCCTCACCTTTTCGCCGTACTCTCCTCCTCCGCTTTCCCGCCCGGGCTCTCTTCACCTTCGTCGTCTTTCATCTTCCGATGTGCTCCACTCGTTCGTTCTGCCGGTTACGCTGACGCCGAGGCCGCCGCTCAAGGAAGGGAGCTGCGCTCTAAAATTCACAGTCGGATTGGCGAAGGAATGTACCACGTGACCATAGCAAGCAGGGCATGATGAATACGTATTTTGAATGCGTGCATACTAAAAGGCATGACACATGCTGTATTGCATCACATAGCGATATACACATTACAGATCATACGCAAGTCGAACAAGATCAAATGTAAGGAACACAGGGCCAGTTTACAGAGAATTGACGCACAGAAAGCCCCCAATTGTAGCCATTGCTTGCACTGCATTCTTTAGGAGAAATAGCCTGTCCCAGTCTGGGCAATCTAAATGCGATCTTTATAGGAGCTTGAGTGGGCAGAAGTTTACACGAAGACAATTATGAACTTCTAGAAGGCTTTCCGCCCGGTTCCGCCAAGCTTAATTACCGTCTCTGTCACAATTCAAATTGAAATGGCTATTCAATAACGGACTTTAAAAGTGTACGACACAATCGGTAGTGCCCTTTGCAGTGCCTTCATAAGGCCTATACTTGGTTCTTGCGCATTCTCACCTTGACTTACCGTCGCTTGTAGCGATTGTTTGAAAATAAAGAAAAGCGGTGTGCCAATATTCGAAATTTCGAATACAAATTTGATAGTTATTGTAGCTTTAATCGTGTTCAATTCCAGAATAAACAAAATTGTCTAATAATTGTGCCTGTTTTAATATAAAAGATACTGACACTTGCTTATTTATTCTTGAACTTTCTCGATTTACCATTCAACTATGTCGTCCCATAATACAGATAGTTTAACGAACGTGTTTTTTGTTCTGAAATGCAGATCACTGCTAGACGCAGCATGGCGACAACTCCGGTTCTTACTGCTACGCCACCGACGGTTCCTGCGACGCCTAAGTCAATAATTAGCACCGTCGCTTCTTGGAAGACGCCCATTGGGAGGGCAACGAGACAAGTGGCAACGTCTACCTCTAAGAAGACCCCGATTTCCCGTGGGAGGACCTCTACTCCAAAACCGGTGACTACGATAACAAAAGCTACAGCAGCGCCTCCGCCTCCTCCTCATTCACTGCCGCCACTACGACCACCGCGATCCAAGGCGACGCCAACTTCGCCGCGCACAAGCGCGCCGCCCAAGACGACAGCGCCACCACCTAAGACAAGGCCACCACCTAAGACGAGGCCACCACCCAAGACAAGGCCACCACCCAAGACAAGGCCACCACCCAAGACAAGGCCACCACCCAAGACAAGGCCACCACCCAAGACAAGGCCACCACCCAAGACAAGGCCACCGCCCAAGAAGCCGCCGCCGCCGCCGACAACGCCAACGCCGAGGACCACAACGCGATCGCCGAGGACGACAACTCCAACGACTACGCCACCGAAGACTACAACGCCATGGACAACGACAACGCCACGGACTACGACAACGCCACGGACTACGACTACGCCACGGACTACGACTACGCGACCGACGACTACAACGCCACGGACTACAACCCCACGGACTACGACTACGCCACGGGCTACGACAACGCCACGGGCTACAGCAACGCCACCGACGACGCCTGGCGCAGCGACGACGTCGGAGCGTAAGTTTGCAAAACTGACAATTCCAATAATATACTTGAACTATTTGCTTTTCGCATTGTACCGCCAGTGGTGTCTGACGCATAAATTGAAATCTCTCTCACAAAGAGCTTTATCTACAGAGGCCTGGTGTGGCTCCCTCCCCTCTGTGCCTAATTTGTGAATAAGCTGAAACCGTTGATACCTTCTTGGTAACCTACCGTTGATTCGCAAGCCAGACAAGAAAGTATTTCGAAGCTACATTCCGACAATACCATTTTTTTTTAATTCTCAAATTATCTCATTGGGAGCCTTTGATTCGGGCTTGAACTATAATAACGTGTGCATGACTATCCGCCAATTATTTCGTGACGCAAGAACAGTATCTTCCATTCGAATGTTTTCCTCTGAAAAAAAAAAAGAAATCGCACTGTAGTAGGGTTGTTTACCTCATTATTGTTTTGTAGAATTTCTCCTTTACTCGCCTTATACTTTGTTTACACTTCAAATTCTATATTACGTTTAACTGTTAACCTCTTGGTCAATCACTACGCGCGATAGTATAAGACACCTGGGAAAGAGAACACAAAAGACTGGATGAAATAAACTTTTGTAGCTATCACTAAAATATTATGCTAGAAATTATGGTGTACACCTGGTGGTAAGAAATGCAAGTGTGCGTGCGTGCGTGTGTGTGTGTGTGTGTGTGCGTGCGTGCGTGTGTGTGTGTGTGTGCGTGTGCGTGCGTGCGTGCGTGTGTGTGCGTGTGTGTGTGTGTGTGGGTGTGTGTGCGTGCGTGTGTGTGTGTGTGCGTGTGTGTGCGCGTGTCTACGTGCGTGCGTGCGTGCGTGCGTGAGTGAGTGAGTGAGTGAGTGAGTGAGTGAGTGAGTGAGTGAGTGAGTGAGTGAGTGAGTGAGTGAGTGAGTGAGTGAGTGAGCGAGCGTGTTCACACTGAATTTGTAAAACAAGGTACATTTTGCTGAGTGCAGACTTTTATGCTCCAGTTCATGTAAACATGCTTCGGCGGAATATCTTGGCTCTATAACGCAGGAAATCTTTTCCGATTCCACTCTCTTGTTCGAGGTTGTTTCAGCTCAGTTTCTTTATTTTGTCAGTTCGCTTTTACGGAGGGAAATAGTTCAAACATAGGTCACGCGTACATGCACTCATCACTTGATGAAAGAGGTGGTCAGAGTGATTATTTCAGATGACGTGTCAAAGGAGTAAAGGTAATCGGCTAAATCTAGCTAAATGAACACTAAAGGTTACCAGAAAGTCAAGTTAAAGTGATAAAGCAATGCTCTAGAACGTCTAAGGAGTCAATATAATCGCGAACAGAGCTTTAGTAACCGACAAATTGAGGTAAATGCACGACACGATTTGAGACCCCCCAGCGACATTCCGGTACTAGCCCGATGACGAAAGCACTCCTCATAATTTGTCACTAGTACTTAACTACTCGCATTAAATAGATCATTTCATTAGATTATACGACGGAAGAAAATGCTGCTTGTCTTCTTCTATTCGATTCTAAGAAAAAAATAACATTTTGACGTCACCCTTGAGTAGTATGGGTGATCGAAAAGCTTCGTTTTCGCTCGACTCTGCGCTGCGCGCGCTTTGAAGTTTCAGTTGTTTCTTTATCGCGTCGTGCTGCGATGGTCCTGCTGGCTCGCGAAACTTGCATTTGAAACAAGCAGCGAGAATTCCACGTCCACGTGATGTCGTGGGATGCGCGAATGGTCCGCGGAACTTGGCCAAGGGCAGATGCAGCGACGAATCCAACGTTACTTATCACTGTGTGCCAACGAGTGAACCTCTCCGTTCGATGTGGTTAAGTGCCGTAGCTCTGCCACAGCGCGCTGGCAAAGAGCCGAAAAATCACGTAGTGTGCTCGCTGCACTTTCGTCCAGAGGATTACGAGTTCAACGCTGACTTACTGAAGTCGCGTGAAGTGCCTTTCAAAGCAGGCCGTCGTCGTAGTAGTACGCAACGATGCCGGCAGCGCGAGCTCTCAACAGCAGGTCACATTCATCAGTGCTTACATCGCTGAACTCGAGCCCAGCATCGCGAGCTAATGTGTCGTTGTCAAGGTCATCCATTGCAACGAGCGTCGAAGTTGGCGTCACAAAACAAAGAACCAGCTTATCGTCGTGCGCTTTTCCTTTCGCTAGCCACCATAGTTCCGCTTTCGCGCTACTGACGGCTCTGTCCTGGCTGTGTTTCTGGCCGCGCGTTTGCGTTTTGTGCAGAAAAGCCGTAGCGCCATCTGGGGGAGCCATTTTACTCACCGACGGCGCAACGTCACTATGAGACCGTGACGTCAATACTCCTCGATAGGAGGGCGGGTGATTTGAACTGCGCTAGAGGTACGCGGACGCTTCAGAACGCATTTTCTCTTAAAATAAGTCTCTTCTTCGGATGAAACAAGCGTTTAGAGGTTTCTGGGATGGTATTTCATCAGTCCACGTGGACTTTATATTAACCTTTAGTGTCCCTTTTAGATACGAGAAATGTATACGAATGAAAAGTAAAGTGCATCGAATGGCGACACGCCCAAACGTCTCCTTAATTAAACATGTGTAAGCACTATAACGGAAGCAGTTGTATAATGAAGCAACAGCAATATTTTACGGAACACGAGATCTGAGAAAAAGCTGAATATCTGCGCAGACTCACAACGCATTATAGTATACGCACTTACAGCCTCTACTAGTGTGTGCGAAGAACATTGCGATGTTCGGTTTTACTGACTACAGTTACAAGCTGCTCGGAAATTGAACGTTTTCCGAGATCCCATGGTCCGCAAACTTTTCTGGCCGAGTGTACATGCTGGGGCAATACCAAATAACAGAAATAAGATGCAGCAATCAAACCAGTTAATGTAGGTTAATAAACGGTTAATAAACGTGGCTGTTCTCTCTTCGTTAAGGGTTGTCATAGTTCTGACCACACCGACGCTCTTCGCAAAGAAAAATATATAACCATAATTCACTTCTCTCCCTCTCTTTTACTTTGCACCTCTGCATTGTGTGGTAGTAGAGTCTGCGTGTTGTTGCAATATATGCCTCTGAAAGTTCGCGCCACTAAATGCTAGCGGTTCTTACGCTGTGGACACTAAAAGCCACGCGCGCAAAAAGTGCGTGCTCCAGGTCACGTGCAATCGCAGAACGAGCTTCGACCAAACATACTGCGCGCATATTTTCTTCGGGGACAATCACAACAAATAGAAACACGACGTAGATGCGATATAACTTCTTCGTTCCAGCAAACGTTGTTAAACGAGTAGTATGTGAAAACAATGCCGATGACAACGACGCAGCGAACCAGAAAACCATCTGGCTCCGTTCTGCGCACGTCTTCAAGCTATTGTGTCCAGCATCTGGGCGAATTTTCAATGCCTAGTAAAATGAGCTGGTAGTGGGGTTCGCCTTGTTTGTTCTTCGTCTGTGTATGTGCGTCAACACGCGCTCGTCTCCTAATAGCGCGTCGTAAGTTCCACGGCTTTTGGCCGACAGGTCCGGGCATACCTCGCTATTCAACCATCTGCACGGTGAGCTACCTGGACTCCGGCCTGACCTTGCCTCTGGCCGGCGAGTGCGACATCATCTACTACGACTCGCTGCTCCTGCGCCCGGAGGACACATTCATGGGCACCTTCACCAACGCCTACCTGAAGCCCATCTTCGATGCCGCCAAGGAGAGCAAAGTCAGCCACAACACCGAGTTCGGGATGTCCGTGCACGCACCGTGAGCAGTGTTGATAGCTTCCCCTTGCGATGACGCCCACCAGGATCCTAAAGAAACACTAGAGAGATGCAGGAAGTTGAGCCGCATTAGTAAATTGCCCTCACCCCCGATCTTCTTGGCTGTCCCCTCGGTGCTGCTTAAGTGACCTGGCATAAATGATTACAACAATCGAGTGTATCCAAGGAAGCTAGCTTTTTATAAGGATTTTATTGATGTTTAAAGACAACGATTAGACCACATGTCTGCTTTTATTCTAGCGAGTGTGCCACCTACTACTTGGGCCCCAGGTGGTGACGACAACATGGCGCTCACACTATTTCCCCGCGCGCAGAAGCGGGCAACGCGGTCACAGTTTAGTCTGGCAAGAAACGCCGAACGAATGGTGTGAAGCGCGAGACGTGTACGATCTCGGAATTATGGCAACGGCGGTCAGAAGGGACATCAACGGAAGTATAACACGGTAGTTCACAGGCGAAGGTTTGTTCCGCTATAACGTAGAGACAGAGAAAA
Source organism: Dermacentor albipictus (assembly GCF_038994185.2). NCBI lineage: Eukaryota > Metazoa > Arthropoda > Arachnida > Ixodida > Ixodidae > Dermacentor > Dermacentor albipictus. Next base: position 37,008,755 of record NC_091829.1, read on the forward strand.
CGCGAGAGTAACTTCTCACGCTAGCCGTGAGTGCGAAGGGCTGTCCATAGTAGCACCTCATCTCCGGTACGAAAAGAACACTCGCAATGAGAGCAGTGGGAACCCCGATTGCAGCCTTCCTAACTGGATTCAGTATTGATGCGAGCACGTGTTCGTGATTCGTCAAGTCTCGATACGAACTGTTCAGGTACAGAAGCCGAAGAGTTAATATAAGGGCATCGAAGAAAGCGGCCTTCAGAGTAAATGTTGGTGAACGGCTGTGAACGATATTTAAAGGGGGATAACCGGTAGTTCGTTGGATCCGATGTTATAAGCAAACGTTACTAATAGCACAATTGTGTTCGAGTTCTTGTGGCCTTGTCCGATATACATAGGTATGTCGTTCGTGCGATGAAATCGCTCTGTTACGCCACTTGTTCGTTGGTGGTAGGTTGACGTCGTCTTCTGAACAGTACGAAAAGTTCTCAGCACTTCTTCGGTGGTCGTAGTCAGGAACGTGTTGCCATGTTCACTCATCAGGACGCGAGTCGCACCATGTAGCAATATGGCTTCCAGAAAGAATGATGAGTGATGAGTGATGGCCGGGGACGTCTGAAGCAGAACCGGAGCGTAAAGGAGTGGTCTCTGCGTACCGTGTGAGATAATAGACAAAAGTAACGACCTATCACCTGTTGTGGTGATCGAAAAAAGTACAATGAAGTCCATCCCGATGATAGTAAAACGCATCTCTGTAGATAGAACGGGTTGCAACAGGTCAACAGGAGGGGGCATTGGTCGCTTCAGTCGTTGACAAAGCGCGCAAGAAGCAACGTATTTAGCCACAAAGGTAGAACTACCAGGCCAGAATAAACGGCTTCTAATGCGGTTGTAGGTCTGGGGAAACCTAAGCGGCCAGCAGATTAGTCGTCATGGAAGGCTTCAAATACCTGTGTGCGCAACGAACAAGGAAGCGCTGGAACCCATCAGTGTCCATTAGCACGGCCAATGCATCGTTGCAGCACCCCGTTGTCGCCCTTAAATCGGATCAGTTTGTAATGACGCCTAGCGTTGAGTGGACGAGACGTTCATCACAGACGTTGCATAATACGGTCGCAGTATGAGCCATCACCTTTATGAGAAGCGAACTGAGTGAGCGATTAGAAGACAGCTTGTCGAGAGCCGCTAGCGGTGTCAAAGTCAGTAAAGACGTATCATTATAGTCACTTGAAGCGCAATGCTGGGAGGTGCTCATAAATGATTGCAGACGTGTTGGCATCTATCAGGCTGTCTCTATTTAGAAGTAAACAGCAACTAGTTCACCTGGTTCTCCCAGCAACAAACAGTGCAGTTGATAGTTGGTCATTTCCCGTTAATATTGCTACCGGCTTGTCCAACCAGTTGTTAGCGAAGGTTCCAATCCAATTTTAAAAGTCGCTGAGTGTTCTTGTTATGTTATTAAATGAATTTGCTAATGAACATTCATTATGTTTCTCTGCGGTGCTTAGCAGAGCGATCAACGAGTTCTCCATCGAGGTGAAATCCGATGCCGGCAAGCAGCACTACAAGGATCACTGGCAGCGCAAGATTTACCACTGGGGCGTCCTTAACATCCACGAGATCATTCTGAAGAACACCCCAGACATTCTGAAGGCTTCGCTCACCGTCCTCAAGGTTAGCTGCGGAAAAAAAAAATCGAAGCGTTCTAAGCACACCCCCTAGGACTTAGTTGTCCGCGCCTTCCGCTGCTGTTTTGTTCTCCCTAACAGCTACCTCACACACAAGGCAGCACTCGTATAACAAAGCGGTTTATGCGTAGCCCCATTTGTGCTAGCCTTACAAAAGTGCCCAGTGGCCGGCTCAGTTCTGTATAGATTTGCACGATGAACAAGTAAAATGAAGCCCAAATATCGTCATTGCAACAAGTATTTGTCTTTAAGGCTATATAGCTCTTATTAAAGCGAAACTTTCTATGTCTTCTTTCCCGGTGTTTGGCGCATTCATCTTCTCGGTCTTGCCGAGTATGAATGTGCCGGTCCTGGAGATAGTGTGATAATAAACTGAGCTGATCCCGGAGATGGTGCGATGCGAACCGTGCTTACCCTGAGGCAGGGAAGGCGTGGTTGCGTGGATACCGTGGATGGCGTTATTGGGGGTTGGGGGTAGGGGGGGGGGGTGAGAGGTGTTTGCACGTCTCGCTGACTTGCAGGGTCACGTCATCGCTATGCTTCAAAAACGCCTTGCAGAAGAGGAAATCGAGTTTAAAGCATTCAATCACCGCTTCACAAAAGCTTTGTTTGACATAGATAGGAAACTGTGAGCTGGGATCTGCGTAATTTTTTCTTTTCCTTTTTTATACTTTGCAACGTGCAGCGCCATAAGCGATGCGCGAATTACGCTACGTTTATTACGCGCTTATATCCCGAGGCAGAATACTTGGATACTCCTGTAGCCAGATTTAAAAATTATGGGGTTTAACGCGCCAAAACCACTTTCTGATTATAAGGCACGCCGTTGTGGAGGACTCCGGAAATTTCGACCACCTGAGGTTCTTTAACCTGCACCTAAATATACGGGTGTTTTCGCATTTCGCTCTCATCGAAATGCGGCCACCGCGCCGGGAATTCGATCCCGCGATCTCGTGCTCAGCAGCCCAACACCATAGTCACTGAGAAACCACGGCGGGTCGCCAGATTTCGGTGCATATTCTAAACAACCGAAGGGTTTCTACAGCGTCGCACAAAGTTCATCTGCACACCTCTATTGCGTGAAACCTCGTCAGTTAATCACATTGCTCTCGTGAAGTGATAAACATAGCTCCTTTACAAAGATCAAACAAAAGCTGGGCCAGTATAACGCTCTAAAAACAATTTACACGCATTGGAGCGTACCTTTGCTCGGTTGTTTGCTCGGTTTTGCGGTTGTTTCTTGCGTTTCTTTCCCTATCTATTTTAAACTCTGTGCGCCCAGTAGTTAAAGGTCACGAACGGCATGCGCGTTATTAGCGAGACGTTGCGTAATTGACAGAAAAGTAGCGGGTGCAGAGCTTTCGAGAAGGGCAGTGCAAGACAAATGACAACTGCTGTTGTGGGACAGAGATACGACCCAAAGGATGCGGACTGCTTATAGAGCAAAATTTGAGGATCCTTTTGGTTCTATTCCCTTGTAGTTATCCACCATACCTGGTGTGTCAATCCTGTTAATCATGTAGGCGGAGTGTCGCTCAGACCACTGACGAAGCGCGCGAAGGATTGGCCATCGGAATAGAATCATTACATTATGTCTGCCATCATCATCATCATAAACAACTTTATTGTAAGACTGAGGAGTTTGGAGCACGCAGGCTCCTGGGCCCCCGCACGACCCCACTGCACTCAAGCGTTTATGTTGCTTCGCTCCATAACGCTGGCAGCCCGATCAGTAGCCATGGTCTGCACGAACGGGTCTCCAGAGCGCAGCAGGGTCTCCCAGTCCTCCCAGGTCTTCAGGTGCTCGAGGCCCCGCGGGGGAGGATCCGCCGGGCAATGAGAAAGGAGGTGGAGAGCAGAAGCGCGAGGTTCGGGACAGACATTAAAGGCTGATGTGAGGAAAAGTGGGTGATAGTGAGAAAGAGTCAGAGGAGATGGGAGAGTGTGAGTTTGTAATCGGCGCCCTGGTTAAGCAAGAAATGAACGGGAAAGTGAAAGACAGGGGAGAACAACCACCGCCTAAACTACCGCGAGAGATCTCTGACGTGCAGTCGCTATGTGGGTGAACCGACTAGGGAGCGACTCCTTTCGGTGGTCTGGCGTTCAGAATCATCATAATACTTCTCTTCTCCTCCTCGTTCCCTCCTCGTACCCTCCTCCTACCATTTATGTTCACAACACGAATAAGGCATCGTTCAACGTTCTCCAATTGCCCCTGCGCTGTTTTATGTACGAGTATATAGATACGGCTGATTCGCTACGCGCCTACCGATTCGGTACGCCTCTGCCAGGATGTTCTACCATAGGGCGGAGAATGTACTTAGGTTCCTAAATGCTTATTATGAAGTTTTACAAGTGGCACACCCGAGCGCCTTGCCGTAGACAAAGCGTCACGGCCCTGCTTGCGTCCATTGTCACTCTTTTTTTCTTCATTTGTGTAGCTTTTTGCGGTGTTTTGTACGTCCCCCTTAGTTCATTCGAGAGTTAGTGTGCGTTGCTTTTTCTTTTTCACCATCTTCACAGAACTGTAAAAAAGAAAGAAACAATTTGCGTCGACAAATTTGGATGCTGTGCCTGAAGCGTTAAATAGTGCTGACCCGGTGTGTGTATATCTGTCTGTCTTCGTCTCTTCGCGCTTTCTTAACTTCCAGTATTGCAGGGGAGAATTTCTAAGGAAAATATTTGAATTCAAAGCTCTTTATTACAACTGCTGTACGATGAGGACGAAGTACTATTCTCTAGATGTTCACGGCAGAACTCATTAATGAAAGTCAGGTAGTTATGCAGCGTAAACCGAGCGTGCGGAGTTCGAGTCTATGTGCTTCCGAAGTGATTGCTCTGCGACGCTTTTCCATATGCGCGGCGTCACCTGTGACGATTTGAATTCTGTCACATGGCTGCTCGCAGGAGCTGAAGGAGATTGCTACGGCAGCGGACCAGAACGCCTCTATGGTTGTGGGCCTTTTCTGCAAGTTCACCGGCGGCTGCGATAAAGTGTCCCAGTACCTCAAGTAAGGCTCTGCAGTCCAGCCGATCAGATAGATAGATAGATAGATAGATAGATAGATAGATAGATAGATAGATAGATAGATAGATAGATAGATAGATAGATAGATAGATAGATAGATAGATAGATAGATAGACAGATAGACAGATAGATAGATAGATAGATAGATAGATAGATAGATAGATAGATAGATAGATAGATAGATAGATAGATAGATATATAGATAGATAGATAGATAGATAGATAGATAGATAGATAGATAGATAGATAGATAGATAGATAGATAGATAGATAGATAGATAGATAGATAGATAGATAGATAGATAGATAGATAGATAGATAGATAGATAGATAGATAGATAGATAGATAGATAGATAGATAGATAGATAGATAGATAGATAGATAGATAGATAGATAGATAGATAGATAGATAGATAGATGGCACTTTAGCATAATTTTTATTCGATCCATCGCACCTTTCACTTGTTCAGCACTGACATGCCAACGTTTAAATAACTTTTATGGGATTCTGAGTGCTTTCTTTATTAGCGCGTCATTTTAAGATTCGCAAATTACTTAGTCGATTACCGCGGTTTTGAGATGTTGTCCATTGCTTGAAAAGTATGGCGCAAGAACTACGAGCACTACTATAGAGGAACGACGCCTGAGTCTTGCGGCTAACTTTTTAACCATGTATTTTTACCGACTCACTAAAGTTTGTCAGTTGCTGTTGTTGAAATCGCCATATCAATAAGTGGGAATTCTTTTAGGTCAATTGGCGGTTCCTGTCTATGATAATTAAATCTTTAGTGCGATAAGTATGCTTAGAGAACTCACCTGTCATTGTTTACACCCATCTAAACACGGATGTATTTTAGAGGTGTCCGCTAACCATTAGTAAGCATTAGCAATTATTAATAATTATATAGGCCGTGAATATTTCCCGGGTAGGCACAATACATAAGGGGGAGCATAATTGGGCGGGCGTTAAGGGTTACTGAAGGGCGTACAGACCTCTTATATGGCATAGATCAGGATACGGGTACCCTTAGTTAAATACAAGTACAATTGAATATAATTGAATTCTGGGATTTTACGTGCCAAAACCACGAGTTGATTACGAGGGACGCCATAGTGGTGGACTCCGGAATAATTTTTACCACCAGGGGATCTTTAACGTGCCGCCAATGCACGGGACACAGGTGTTTTCGGATTTCGCCGCCATCGTAATGCGCCGCGGCCGGGATTCGATCCCGCGACCTCGTTGCTCAGCAGCGCAACACCATAGCCACTAAGCAACCACGGCGGGTAATGTAGGTACAAGCCCGCACTTTCTCTTGTACAGTTTACCCCTGACGCGACCATATGCGTCCAGCAGTTCTTGGCCCCTAGCCGCCAGCGCGAGCTGGCCGGTAGGTCAGGACTGGACAACAAGGTCTCCCATCGCTCGAGGGGGGGGGGGGGCGAGGGGGAGGGGGAGGGGGGGGTTGGGGAGAAGAAGGTTCCGCCCCATCTGGTGCCAGCGCGCACCAACCGTTACTAAGGGCTCAGTACAAAAGTTGATTCTCTCTCTCTCTCTCTCTCTGACGTGACCACGGCGCTGGCGTCACGTGATGAGGTATCCCCTTACATTATCTTACGCTAGTCACATAAAACGCATAACGAACACGTGTAAGCCATCTGCGCAATCGCAGCCCGTCTCCACGTCAGGTCCTTTATTCCAGGACTATATACCTACCTGACGGTGTCGTGGTCTTGGGGCACATCTCTTTTCGCGACAACAACATCTCGGACTGCACCATTTTGCCGGTTAGCTGCTTCAAGGACCCGTTTATGCAATACAGGAACCTGTCCTACATGCATTCCATGGTGAGCTGATAAATATTCACGTATTCAGGTGTTTATCGCGATTAGTATTATCATAGAAATGAACAGGGGTGCACTCTGCAGTTTCCACGTAAGACACATTTCCCGGTTGTATCACAAGAAGCCAATAAACAGTTATCTCGTTTATTTCATGGTTGTGTAACACTTCAGTGCTTTATCGACCATTAATTGCAATGACGAAATTTAATGTATTCGGTTTGATGATGTACCGTACCAAGACACACGGCAGGACATCTTTTATGGCAATTAGAGGGACTGCTATCGTATTTGTGACGTATTCCTGCGTTCGAAACAGAAAATCTTGTCTGGAAGCACATTGCCCTGTCGGTCACCCCGACACGATAAAGTTGCATTTTTGCGTATTGACAATGGCCTTTGTCGTATGTATGGCATCCTGTAATAGAGACGACCACGGTTAATAGTGAGGACAGGAAAACGGCAAGCTTAGGGCTGTAATTCTCGTAACTTTGACATCGGATGTCGTCACAATAAGTAGCGCTTTGAGTTGACCTAGCTGAGAATACAATTCTCCATTATATTACACTGAGTTATTCTCTATGCAAGTTCTCGTACCCCTCCCCTTCAGTATTTTAATAGTAATAATTATTTGGCTTATTCTAGGCCCGTGCGGTTGGTAGGCTCCTGTCTTGACTCGTTTTGATTAAAACAAAATTAATGCGTGACCGATCGCGGAAACGAATTTATGCCGGCCAGTACAGCCGGCCGGTGCTCCAACCAATAAGCCACGATCGCTTTTTCTTTCATTTAGTGCTTTTATTGAAGCCTCCAGATGATTAATTTTGAATATTTGGGCGTTCTCCCACGTCCACCATAGGCACAAGACACAATATGATTTTTTTTTGCATTCTGCCCTTATTTGAATGCGGCTGCCACTAATGGGAACCAAACCTTCGACCTCGTAGTCACTTTCCTGCATAGGCTGTTTGGCCTCGACGTTGCCTTGATGTCGTGGAACTAAAATTGCTCGTAATGCAGCGAGGGACACACAGTAACAAATTGCGGTGCATTGTAATGTTCACACTGCAAGTGCTCGCATTGTAACGGCTTGCTGAATCATTTATCTAGACAGAACCGCATAGGGAACGTTCGCCTTCAAGAAGCGCTGGAGTTAAACACCTGGTTGGAGTGTTAACTGGTCAGTGGTCGAGATAAGAACAATTTGTCCAGAGTATTGGTACAAATAATAGAACGCAAAAAATATAGCAAGTCGTCTTACAGGCATAGGCACTTTCAGAATGGACAGTAGAGATAGGTAGAGTGCTAAGCTGCAAAAATTTGGGCAGAGCTCATCTATGGCGACATCCAATAGCGAAAACGCGTCATGTGTGAGGCTTGAACTGCAACCGGGTTCCTCTTGCGCATGTGGATGGATGGATGGATGGATGGATGGATGGATGGATGGATGGATGGATGGATGGATGGATGGATGGATGGATGGATGGATGGATGGATGGATGGATGGATGGATGGGTGGATGGATGGATGGACGGACGGACGGACGGACGGACGGACGGACGGACGGACGGACGGACGGACGGACGGATGGATGGATGGATGGATGGATGGATGGATGGATGGATGGATGGATGGATGGATGGATGTTATGAGCGTCCCCTTTCGAATGGGGCGGTGGGTTGCGCCACCAAGCTCTTGCTATTATACTGCCTAATCGCCTACCTAGGTTAAACAATGAAAAAAGAAAAAAAATCACTGTTAACTACCACGCCCAAATTTTCTGATCCCCTATTGCGAACTGTGCGAACTCCGTCTTTTGTCGGTTCTTTACTTTTCTTCCACCAATCCTCCAATCGCCTCTTACTAATGCCCATTGCGGACATGTTTGATTTACCAGTGCTCCCGCTGAACCCAAGGGCTTCAAGGAAAACAGTGGTGCCTAAATAAACCACTGGGTAGACGTCTTCACATTCTAATAAAACATGCTCAGTCGTTTCCCTAGCTTTACCGCAGCAAGCACATGCTTCTTCTTCCTTCTTATATCTCGCTCTATAGGTGCGTGTTCTAAGGCATCCCGCTCTCGCTTCGAAAAGTAATGAGCTTCCCCTTGAGCCTATGCCTCTCGATACAGCGCGCCATTCAGCGGTGCCGCCGCTAAGTTCGTCCATACACAGTGTCACATGAGCGATGACCCAAGTTAGCGTCAGAATGGTTTCACGGAGACCGGCACATACTCACTCGAACATACCCACTTGAATGGCCCACACTTGCAGGTTCGACTGACTTTGCAATGAGCCCATACTTTTTTTAAATCTACATTGTCTTCTGCGCAGGCCCATATTTTTGGTTAGATGGCTATAGATAGCCCGAAAGAAATTTGCTCTGACAATTCCAAGAATGCTATTCGCATTTATAGCTGTAGTAACACCTGATTAGCTCAAGAAGGCTAAGTGACTCTTTGTCACCACCCCATTTCAAAGGGGATGTAGTTAAATATCGTCATTATCATCATCTTACAGATTGTCGTACCACATGGCGTGTGGATGTGTATTGTACTATTGCACTAGATCCCTGAGGATCCTTTAAATATAAGAGCGGTTCCTCGTCGCTCCTCGAGAAATGTTGCCGAGTAGACGCATTTATATCGGGTAAAAAAATAGCCACGTGTCTCAGAGCATGTTGAAGTTAAGGTCCGCGGTTGAGGTCAACGATTAAATTAAGGTTAAGCAGCTAAGCTTTAAACGTAACGGCTGCAAAATTGCGATGTATTGCAGCCATTCGCCGTTACAGCGAAATACTGTTCTACGAAAGGATTAAACAGTGGCAGGACAAGGCGAGCCTCGCACTTTATTATATGTGCGTTCATCGCCACAATAACGAGGGAGTTTAGAACGAATATGCCTGTTACGCGAAACGTTCTGTGTGTTCCTGCTCATATTTTGGCAGTTTCCAACGGAATTCACGCTAATGCCCCCTCGCGGTCCCATTCTCGGGACTTCGCGACGGCAACATGCAAGTACAATCGATGCCGCAATAAATTAATGTTATTTAAATTCTGGCCTTTTACGCGCCATAACCGCGATCTGATTACGAGGCAGGCCCGTAGTGGGGGACATGGAATAATTTCGACCAGCTGGAGTTCTCTGAAGTGCACCTGAACCCTAAGTACGCGAGCGCCATTGCATTCCGTCCCCATCGAAACGCGGCCGCAGCGGTCGGGATTCGATCGCGCGACCTTGTGCTTAGCAGCGCAATGCCAGCGACGCAGGATGCCTTGCTGGCTGTTCTCTGACATGCGTTTGAAGCCCGGCACACGACCTTACACCGACCTTTCACCACCACACGATAACCGCTGCATTACTTCCCCCTTGACACTTTCGCTTTAAAACGCATTGCCTGATAGTCAGCTACCTTTCCCTCCGCAAAGTGCAAAGCATGCCTGCACACTCATTTTTTTTTTCGATCTCCAGACCGACGCCGTAAATACGGTTAGGCACCTGCAAGTGACGGAAGGCCTCGACACCATGTACGCCGTGTCAGCTACGTTGGCGGGGCGTTGGTACAAGCCAAGGAGGCCGGATAACGAGAACGTTCTCTATCCCGGACGGTACCGCGTCGGGTCTCGTTGCAAGTTGGAAGACTACCCGCAGAAAGCGCACGTACAACACGTAAGTCCCGTACGCTGTTCCTCAAAACGCTTTTGTCATAAAACAATATATATTCGGTGTGTGCGTGGGTGCTCGTGCGTGTGTGCCCATGTATAGTTCGGAGAAGCTTGAGTGTGAGTCATCGAAGGAACCGCGCCTGATGATCGATGTGGCGCATTCCCCTTCATCAGCTTCCGCCGGTGCATGTCGTTGGTGACTGAAGGAGAGCACTCCTCCGGCAGCGATACTCCGGCTCCCTTTTTGCGATACGAGAACGTTTACATGCACCCCGTCAGACCTACCGCGTCTCGAACAACTCTCTCGTGTCGCATCAAAGCGATTCGCTTTCCCGGCTTATTGGCGCGGTTTGAGTGGATACAGTGCGCAAGAAATGGGACACGTTGTTTGTCGCATTCGTTTAAAACGCCGCTATTCTCCTCACACTTCGACTTCGTAAGTAAAAGCATGGCGACCGTACATTCCTCGTGACTTTTTTTATCGCTATCGCGATAAAAAAAATGACAAGGAATCACCTGACGTGGAAGTTGCCGGTCAGTGAACTTGCGACACGAGAGCGAGCCTTCGCAGCTGCGCATGTTTAGTTACCGTAAACTTCTTGCGACCTGCGTGAATTACGTAATGTAGGCCTAAACCAGAAGAAAGGGGGTTAACCGAGGGGCCCGATTTTTTTATTAGCCACATCATGAGAAGCCAACAAGCACTGTTTGTTTGTTGGCTTCTCATGATATGGTAACGTAGGCCTGATACACAACTTTGACGAACGCTAAACAAGAATTCGAAGTTGGGCCGTTTTAGTAAATCCCTATTTTAAAATACTTAAAAGCACCCACTCCTGCTGTGACAGGAAGCTTGACGGACCAGCAAAGACGCAAGAACGAGAGAGATAGGTGCCTGCTCAAAGGGCCAATCTTTGGCGTCACCGGCAATCACGACTTTATTGCAAATGTTTTATCTGTAATGATAATCAAATCACTGGAGGATCCAGCGGGGAGGCTGGGGACACAGAGCCCGGGGGCCCACATGATACGTTCCAGCTGAAAGTAGTGAGCGTACCGCAGTAGCCCCCCTCCCCTCTCCTTCTCCTCTTCCTCCTCCTCCACCTCGTCATTTTCTGTATGCTTTGATAAGGGACACTTTCTATAGAGGTTCTTATCAGGCAGGATACGCCCCGGTCCTAATAGGCTTGCTTTCGCGAAAAACTTATTTTTAATTTTTTCGGCTTACCGCTTTCCGGATATCGGCTCAAATTGGAACCGATGGGGTAAGAGCTAAAGAAAAAAAAAGAAGAAAAGAAAAGGTTTGAACTACTCGTCCGTTCATTCGTTCGTTCGTTCGCAATAAGTGCCCCTCAGGCGTCACGCTGGCGTTCTTGACGTCAAATGCGTGCCGCTGGAAACCCGAGTTAGTGCCCTTGAAGATATCAAAAGATGTCGTGACCCAGTATACGCACCCAGAGGCTCAGAACTTCAGAAAGGATAGGTGAACGAACCGATGTAAACGTTGTAATGCAAGCACTAGAAAAGAAGAAATGTTGAATTAACCACCGCAACAATTTCGTTGACTGTTCAGACGGCGCGGTGTTCGAAATTCCGCTTTGTTGAAGTTGAGTCTGTGTGGATCGGACTTTGCGTTGCATTAAGGAAACACGGCAATAAAGCCGCGGCTATGACTGGCACAACGCGGGCGCGCCCCACGCCGACACACTGGCCACTCAAGGCCCTTTGCGTGTTTTCGCGGGCTTCTTTCACGCTCGGAAAAATTGCGTTTATGTACCACGTAAGGAGCAACGGAAAGCTGTATTGGGAGTTTTTCATGTTGCCCAACAATTTTTTCATTGACACTCTAATTATAATATTTGAGAAACCAAAACTCAACACTTTAGGACGGAATGTTCCCATTGGTGAAATGAACGCCCCATACCTACTAGCCTCTTCTGTAAGTGGAACCTGCCAATGTTTTTTTTTTCGACTTTCTTCAATAATATTATGTTGGTTTAGTGCAGTACAAGCTGTTCCTAGAAATGATTTTTCAATAATTAATTAAGACTAATTATGTAATTTGGTGGAACGCAAAAAAATATATATAATCTAAGTATCTCCTATCGACGCCAAACTACATTAGCTTGGTTCTGTACAGCTACGTGGCATTTGCATACTTTCAAATCGTGGTGCTGACAGTTAGGACACCCAGCATAATTCAAGTCGTTTAGCTCAGTATCCTTTAATGGTACTCCTTGCGGGCATGTCGCTGCATTAAGTACTTCATCTACCTTCCTGAGTACCTGGTACCCACGTGAGAATGCTACTGTCCGTGCCGCGAATCGACGACCACTCGTTGCAACCACATGCTCACTAAAAATGACACCATTTACACACAAAGGTGCCGTCGTGGCCCGCTCGGTGCCCTTCCTGAAAGATGTCAGTGCTTGCAAAAAATACAACATTAGCTAGAGTCCATATCTCCTTAGCGCCAAGCTTGTGTGTAGTCTGTGTTCTCTGTGTTCTTCTTTTGTCCTGTTTCCGTTCGCGGTGCCTGCCTGGACCGTTGATTGGCGGAATGACCACCCTCAACGTCTTTTCTACTTTGGCTGTAGTTGTTATACCAAGGTAAATATACCTGGTAGCGAAGCTTCCATAGGAGCCCATACGTTCAAAACATGGCGGTCCATCGGCGGTCCATGGGGCTTAGCGCCATCTGTATGTCGTGGGAACACTTCCGGCGGAAGAAAAAATAATGTAACGCCATGTCCGGTAAAAGCAGAAGTGACGTCATTTTGTTTTCGTAGGCGCGAAATTTGTTTTGTTCTTTCTTTGGAGCTATATATTCAAATGCCCCGCCATTCGACTTGGGCGTTTCGAGCTTTCAGCGTGGAAAGCGATGCAGGTAAAGGCCAGCCGTACGGTTGTCGAAATCGCATCCCTGCACAGAACATACTTTCATTGGAGGCCGACGAAAGATTTAGGCGTAGAGTGGTGATCCTATTGTTGGATGCCAAGCCCGTCAGTCAGCGCAGTCGCACGAAAACAACTACACAATTATCTGGCGGTCGTAACTCACTACTTTTGACTGAACAGATTCAGAAGCAATGAAGCTACCCGCGTCACCAAATTCAGACAAACTTCGACAAGCAAGAAAGCACAAACTGTGAGGGGGGCGTATTTCAACAGGTGATACGAGTGCGCCTTTCTGCCCATTTCAAGACGTGCATTGCATTGCGAGTGATAGTAGCGTCAACGCCCCCTGTAGCGATGGGCGCTGAAAAGAAATGCATTTATTAATGATAATAAAATTAAACTTGTATTTTCTTAACTCGTCACGAATATATAAAATTGACTAGGAATTTTATTTTTGTTGAATGAATCTAACTGTGTCTCGTTTGAATTAAAAGACGCGTTTTTCTTTTCCAATGTTTGTTCCCTCCAAACATAGTCGCGCTTCAAACGCTGCTCCCATAACCCCCCACGGTGATGTCGGTGCAAATCTGTACTGAGCCGCTTTTCGCCCGAAGCTTCGCGACCTATTTGAATCGACCTTGGTTATACTACCGTCTTCCTCTTCTTCTGCTAACTGTTCAGAAGTTAGTTTGCCAGCTTTGCGACATTATTCGCTAGCTTATAACTGTCCTTTTCTGGGCGCGACCGTAGCCCATAAATCGTACAGACATAATCGGCCCTATTAGCGTCGCCTACCGACTTGTATAGCGTTTCTTCCAACGGGTAGGAACTCTCCCACGCCGTTAAACGCACGATATATATATAGGGCTCGCCTTCTCACCCATCACGACACTGACACCGACGTACTGACACCGACGTACTGACACCGACGCAAACGATAGCGCTACTTGAAGAAAAAAGTGAGGCAGGCTGTATCGGGAGCGCATTCACAGAGCGGCACGTGTAACGTCTTTTTTTGCGTGCCGCTGAATTTGTTTGGGTACTAGGTCAGAGAAATGACGTAATCAAATATACAAGTGACATTTATTGACGCATTACAAACCTTACATAATTAACTGTTGACACAGCTAGGGGGGGGGGGGGGGGAGCGTCCTCCCTGTGTAATCTTGCAAGCGTGCTCGCCCCCTATGCGTAATCAAAGGTGGCGAGCGCAAATGTGCATCCTTCTGTCTTGTTACCCTAGTATCGTGACGCCATTTCTCAAGCCTACGTGTAGAACGAGTGCGCCCCACGGCCGAGCAACCGTCAAACTTCTTTGACAGATCGCACATTTGTAAGGTTAAAGTTCCTGATAAACAAAGGTTGCATTACTACTGTGCTGTACTGTAATGCTCGTCGAAGAGAAATGTTCAATAGGCTCACACTTCCCTAGTTCCCTTTCTTTTGCGGTCGTTTTCCAGGTTTGCGGCAACAAAAGCTTCGAATATACCCAGAACTTTCAATACACGGCAAATCACGTCACCGGATTTACCTGGGACAAGAAGGAGGGCTTTACGATAACCTTCGAGAATGAAGAATCACTGGAAAAGAAGGTAAGCTGTCGATAATATTTTCGGCGAAACCTTAGAATTCTTGCCCCCGTGCTTACTCGAAACCCACTGCTTTTTCGAGTCGCGTCCTGGCTTAAAATGAACACTATAGAAAAAAAGTAAAGGGAAAAGGACAGCAGACTTGTGGAACCTTCCAAAATCAAAAGCCAAGTTGCAAAGAAGGTGTTTCTTTGGAGCAGTTGCATTGAAGTGTCGCTAAAGAAAAACACGGGATAAGTTTTGATTCATAATGTGTTCCATAAGAATTGTACTTTTGTTTAATTTGGGATGATAAAAGGAATATTAGGAGGTAAAACGACGGTCAGTCAAAGCATCATTCGTGAATTTCGCTCCGGTGTGCCCTTGAGCGTCAACGTGACGTCACGGATTCCAAAGTATTTTTAAAAAATTTCTCACACTGTGGTCATTGAAGCACAGTAAAGGTTCTCGAAACTTGCATAGTTCTGTTTTCGGCTCTTTCGAAATGCAACGTATCCCCCCCCCCCTTTGTTTTTTCGATGAAAATTTAGCTAAACCGGAAAACATGGTGTCCAAATTCATGACGTCACTATGAGTTGCTGCGGGAACTTCAAGGTGGCGTCGCCACCCGCTTTTCTCTTTTACCTTTACATACAAATCAACTGTATTTCTGCGAGCCCCCCCCCCCCCCCCCTCACGCTTTCTTTTCCGTCAAATTTCAGTGCCGTTGTTCCTGCAGAGCAAGGAACATTCTGCGTCAATCATAAAACACTCTGATAGCGCACTGGATCGCACTTGTCGAGTAATCTGCGGCAAGAGCTATTAGTCACACACGAACTTCGAACTTTGCTCTGCTCACCACCACGTACCTGGTCTATTTCATCTGGGACACCGGGAAAACTTACTACGCGCCTCGTATAACGCGTGAAAGTAGGGACAAGGCGAGCATTCAGTAATTGTTTGCAACGCTCATGATTGAGCCGCACCTGTTAAACATTCCCCGCAAATCGTCGCGAGCGTGGCCCACATTTCCGCCGGAAGTGAACTGGGTGTCGCCTGCAGTTCACCTAGAATAATGCGAAACATCGAACGTTATGACCGTATAAAGTCTTAGAACGCTTCCCTAAGAATTTTTTTTCCAAAGCACATAATTAATTGACGCTCTAAAATGTTCGCCGCGCGCGACCCATCAGATTTCCCGGAAATTTTGATTCTGCGGCACGTTACCGTTTTTCAGAATATTGGGCAAACTTCTCGCGCGGTTCGTAAAATGCGCTTGCATAGCTCCGGAACGTTTGTATAAATATTTTTTCGCAAATGCTGTAATAAACCACAATACCCAAAACATAATGCACAGTTTTCAAGCTATTTTGACCAAATATACATAACGCGCCTTGTTTAGTTGGCCATAGAAACTGGAAAGACCAACTACGCCCCTCGTGTAACCGAGGAAAATAGGGAGAAATGTTGTGTTCATTAAATTTATACGAAGCCCATATTTAATTTATAGCCTCGGCAAACACATTACTCATTCAAACGTAAAATTCCTGGCACCATTGGTTCTTGCACTGCAAGAGAGAAACTTGCGTTTTATAGAAGGCCTCCAAACAGTAAGAAAACGAGGGTTTAGCAATTTCCATTGAGTCTCTCATTGGTCCACACTTCAAAATTAACCTACATATCCCTCCTAAATTTCCTCCCATTCCTTCTAAACATAAATTCGGTGAATGATCTAGTGCTCGTATCACACCGTGAAGACACGCATGCAACATATTCGAGCGTATTTGTAGTCGCAATAACAGCCTCGCTGTAAAAAGAATTAGTATCCCTGACTATCAGCCTCCCAGACTTTCCGCTTGACGCTCTTCGTTGCTCTGTTGCCCGCCCTACAGTCCGCTGCGGGACGGTGGCGCCATCTAAGGGCGATGGCTCACACTACTTAACCGCATCAGTGGAAGGCAGATGTGGGAAGCGGGCCGGCGCATGCAGGCCGTTTTCCGCTGTTGGAGGGGCCGAGGATGGCGCGACGCGGAGATTCGCGGTGAGATGGGAGAGAGGGTGCCGGAGTAGATGGCCTTACGTTGCGCATGCGTTGCGCCGCCTGGCAACCACGTGGACGATCGCATTTGCGCCTCCAAGGGGAGGCCGGGTAAACCATATAAATGGCCATAATCGCCACCTTAACTCTTTCAGCCCCTAACATGATGGCTGCGTCCAAAGTGCATTGCATTGCAGAGATACTCGTTCGGGTCATCCTTGAGGACGTTGAGGAGGTGCCGTGAACATTGCCTCGTAAGCTTCGCTGTATATAGATTCCAACAGGGCACGTTGAATCTGCTGCATTTTGCCTTTATGTGCCTCATCGTGTCCTTGTTTTCCTGTCTGTGGTACAGCTTGCTTGTATAGCGTAACGTTCTCATTGACCTGTACCTTTATATTGGCGAGTGAAAGTGATGGCTCGTGAGTCCAATAAATGTTGTGATGTTCTTGACGCGCCGCTTGCAGTTCTGCTTGTCCTTCGACAACAACACGCAGCTGCTTGTTGGAATCGCCGCCTACGACGCGAATTACGATGCCGCGCCCAAGAACTGCACGCAGTTCGTGGGAGCCCCTTGGTCGCGGCTGATGTGGATCGAGAGGATGCGCAAGTTGCTCAAAATTTCGACCACTTACGACCCGAGTCAGTTCTTAGCACGATGCTTGTACGGTACGTGACCGATGTGTGCGATGCCGCTGTACTACTACTACTACTACTACTACTACTACTACTACTACTACTACTACTACTGCTACTACTACTACTACTAATAATAATAATAATAGTAATAATAGTTCTGTTTATCTCCAAGAGGGCGAAGGACTCTCCCGGCGATCTCCGACTGCCCCTCTCTTGTGCTGGCCGGCAGGACTTTCTGCTTGCGAATTGCCTATTTTCACCAACTACCCAGTTATCTGCCGTCCTTTACTACGATTCCCTCATCTTGGCGCCGATTTTGTATCCTCAATCTGCCATACGTATTCCATGTCCTACCCAACTTTATCGGTTTTTCAACTAGAGCCGCGGATACCCCCCGGTTGTTCTGTAACCCACACGACTGTCTATACCCTTCTCTTAAGGATATGCCCAAAATTTTTCGTTCCGTTGCTCGTTGCGGGGCTCATAAGTCTTCAATCTTCTTGTTCTGGAGCTTAAACTAGCCAACCTTCATTGTAGAAATAGGTGAAATTTCGTGTTACAACTATTTACCAATGAAGCTTTGTATTTTTTGTACACGCGACCTAATCACAGGTAATACAGCATAATTGGAACAGTTTTTGTCTGACGCTGATTTATTGATGTAATTTGAGCCCATTTTTTCGCTCTATAACAACTTGCCTCTTTAATGCTTGATGATGCTGAGTTTAATGTAAAAACAGCCTGAATATTTCGACCTGCGTTCGTCTAACGCTTCAAAACGAACACGCCGTTGCTTGCGCGCCTCTGTACTGTTTATCTTGTTCGACACAAGTTTTACGCTGTGAAAATTTTTTGCAAATATCTTCCACTCACCAAGCGGGACTTATGTGGAACAAGAGTGACCCCCCACTTTCTCGAACGTACCTCCGAAGGGTCGAACTGTGATCAATTGGGTCGAGTGGAGGAGGAGCTTCTAGTCGAGGGTCGTTTGAGAATACGAGTGATGCGTAGTAAGAGTGTAGGGTAATTTTTGCAGAACTGGGAAATATGCGGCTCAGCATGACTGGCCGCCGAGAAAAAGCTGAGGCTCATCCGGATTCGAACACTGTTTTTGTTACAGATATCAAAGCGATGACGAAGATAGCAGCTCACCGGGGGCTTCCCACCAGGGCCATGTCGCCAGAGATCCGTTGAACTTTTTATTAATTGACTGCTTCCGGAAAATTAATTGCCATTCGTTTTTCTTTCTTACATTTCATGATTCAATCAATGACACGTTAATGCCGCCACATTTCTTCATTTGTGCACTGCTGAAACCACGCCTTTGTTTATTCGACGGCTTCCCGACGGGGAGGTCCTATGACAAGTGTAACGCTGATCACGCCACCTGGAGGTGAAAGCTTTGCGCACTTCGATGACGACGATAACGACGATAACGACGATGACGACGATGAAGATTTTCGACGTAAAGGAAGGTATTAAATGAATAAACTTAGAGGCCCTCGCTTCTAATTACAAATGACTCTCAACTTGTTCAGAATGGGTAATGTACGGAAATATCACACAACGAAGACTGTGCTTGTATTACAGTCGAAACCCATAACGAAGTCCCCTCAGGCTGAAAAAAATACCTTCGTCGCATCTGATACTCGTTAAAAGCATCTATACTTTACCTAACATTGTCGACGAAAAACATTTCTAATTTACTTCGTTAAGTGCGATACTACTACTACTACGGCTACTACCATAGGTCGGCAAAATTCGCAGTACTCCCTCAGGCTCGCTCATCAAAAATGTGTTTTTTTGCTTCGTGCTAACTCTGGCTCGGGCTCACCGAAACTCTACTCAGCCAAGTCCACTCAAACTCGGACTCACCATAGTTCTACGTGGGCGCGCTCACCAGAGTCGGACTCGGGCAAGTCCACGCCTACGGGCTCCCAACGACTCAAGCTTTCTCGTAATTCGAGCTCGTATATATTAATACACCTTCATACCAGACTAATTTCTAGCGCACGCAAAGGGACTACGAAGGCTACATATTTAATAAAATGTTACGCAACAATAGTCTTAAATAAGATTCCTTATTTCCTGCGCATTACAATGTTCATGCGATGGTGTCCTTCAGAAAAGTTCATTTCAAGTGGATGTGCCTTGCAAAGTAATCAAAGAGGGAATTATTGAACGTTTTGTTAATTAGTTAGATACATGCTTCACTTTCTTGTACAAGGAAGGTGCCTTCTCTCTGAATAATCGAGGACTAGAATTATGTGCAACCGGCTATTTTTAAAACTTCCATAAAACTTAACAACGATCACTCCGTATATGGCTGTAGATTCCATACTAATTCCACACTGCCAATTCCAATTTCAATTTCAGTGTGCTTTACGCCTACAGTTCTTTTTTTATCAATCAGAAGAGGTAGACTGTAGTTTCTTGGGATGTAGCCAAGGCCATGTTTGATATGATTAGTGATGCTGTAGATGAAAGTAGGCTGACCGGGATTATTACATGTCCTACGCCAAGGTACCTGTGTGAAATCACAGTGGAAATTACAGAGCTACTTGTTGTATACAGGGTGTTTCCCGTAACATCAACCAAGGATTAAAAAAGAAGTAGCTAACCGCGACTGAATGAAACCAGTGACCTATGGTTTGCCGTCACGTGGTGCTCCTTAGAATATTGCGCTTAATTAATTAATTAAGATCAATTACACACAAAAATTACATACACTTTAGCACCATGTGCGTTTTGCTACCCTGTAGGGGGCATTCCAAAACGACCGATCGAATTTTTTATGGCAACGTGCATTCTGTGGGGTGATTTTTTCCGGCTTTTAAAGAAAGCCCGCGAAATATGTAACGAAACCACGTGACCAAGCGCATGCGCTATCGTAAAGAGAACGCTGAGGTATACGCGTAAAAGCATAAAAAAAAACTAAAGAAATGTATTCACCGGAAGCCTCGCGTGAGCAGTTATCTCGGCCAGACACATCATCCGAAATACCGTCGAGCGGTGCGGCCAGTCACCTAGAAAAATTGTCGAGTCATTGCCAGCCGAGCAAATAGGTGGCCGTCTTCGAGATAAGGCTGGTGCATGGGCGTACTCATTTCCAGACACAGAGGTGACGCGACAGTCTCAGGGTGTGCTTCTTTTAATCTTTTTTTTTTCTTTTTACCACCGTGCATTCTTTAGCTATGCGTCACGACATACGTCATGGCGCGAATTTCAAATTCTTTAAGGTTAATACGCCACATGGTGGCGACAAAAAGAAACCAAACGAAATGTATCTAATTTCTAGGTATGGTTAGCTGACGCGAGCATCCAAACTAAAGAAAAATGAGTAATTCGAAATGAAGTTAAGAGACACTATGTTATTTTTGAACCCTTTCCACTAGAGCAACAAGTTTTGCGTGTAAAGTTGTACTTTGCGACTCGATTTGCTTGCGTCACCCAGCGGTGAGCCAATGACACGCCAGACGCACGACGGAAGCCTGCACGGTCGCACGCGCGGTAGAAGTGCTGTTTTTCTTTTCTTATTTCGCGTAAATCGCGCAAACTCTGTTCTAGCGACGTCTTTGTGGGTCCCTGCTGCTCTTCGGCGTGGCGCTCCTGCGGTACTTGACGAGGGCAAGGTGAGAAATTTTGCTTGTCAGTGTACGCTGCCTTTCGAGCAATTGAGGCTTAGGTTAGGGCACGGCTGAGACGTAGTTAGCGAAGGACAGGTCGGCCGCTGTCGCGCAGTTAGTTCGGCGTGCGCTGAATGTTAGCGGGACAATTAATTTTTTTCTAGCGCTAAGTACAGTAAGACGCAACGGGAATGAAACCAACACTGGATATGAAGCGGGCACCAAGTGGCACAGACGACCGTTCCCCTGTGTCACCTCGTGTCCGCTTCGTATACCCAGTGCCCGTTTCGTTCCTATTGCGTCTTACGGTACTTAGCGCTAGAAAAAAAGAATAAACGGCAACTAACCGAATTTATAACTCTCACCGGCACAATGTTTCCGACGTTTTATGCGGCCCCGACATGAGGACATTATTGGACGGACAGACTCCCCGGACTGTTCAGTGTGTGGCGCTGTAGAGACTATGGAACATGTGCTCGTGGTGTGCCCTGAATATGCGCGCGAAAGACTGACAATGGCTGACACCCTGAGACATTTACACAATGGACCACTGTCGGAGGACCTCTTGCTAGGCGCATGGCTACAGAGTTGGCAGACGACAGAGACAATGCGTGCTCTCTCACGTTTCCTAGGTGACACGAACCTGGACTCACGCCTGTGATACCAGTTGTGTAATGTGTCATTCACCTCGTTCCTCCCATTAACATCCCCCATTGTGACCCTTTTTCTTCCCCTCTTCCCCTTCCCTTACGTAGAGTAGCAGGCCAGATGCTCCATTATACGGCCGACCTCTCTACATTTTCCGGTCACTAAAATACTTCTTATGCGGCCCCAACAGTGTACAAATTATTTCGGGACTTCTTGCGCATGCCGGCCGCGTGCCGACCGCTGCATGTGACGCAGTTAGCAAAAGATAGGTCGGCCGCCATGGCGCGGATAGTTTGGCTAGTACTGAATCTTACTGGGAAAAGCTTAGCGACACTGTGCTGAATCTTACTGGGGCAAAGCCGACGGGTTGTTTGGGAGTGTCCGCGCTTGTTTAATTTGGAATGTGGTCGTTGCTCTCTACACGGCGCTTATTTTATTGCGACAGCAATCGTATGGACACTCCAGGCGCATTTCAGCCGTCGCCGTCGCCGTGATGTCTCGTATAAAGTCCAAGTGTGATGACGTCGTCGCTGCCGCGCGCCGTGTGCTGCGGGCGCGAGTGAAGGCGTGCGAGGATGAGCCGAGGAGGGTGGCTCGATTTGGCACGTGAGGAGGAGGAGGGTGGATAGAAAGCACCCCATATCAGTGCCTCCTAAATAGCAGGCCTGTGCACTCCGATTTGTGACATCATACTACTTGGACCGAAATTTCCATTGCCAAGCCCAGCGTGACGGAGGCGATGACGTCAAAATCACCGCGGCTCGATCGGCAGCGTCCCCATTAGATACTATGGCAGTCGGGCAAGTTAGCATGACGTCACGGATCGAAGTGCACCGGCCTTGTGTTATCTAGGAGGCGTTGGCCATATTCGATCCCGCGCAAGGCACAGAAAGGGAGGGGGGAAGGGGTGGAGGTTCTACTTCGGCGGCGGCTGTGTAAGTCGGAGCGCGGGCCCTATCTTGAAAGCGATCTGCAATGGGAACAGCCTCGGCGTGCCGAGAAGGGGGCCGATAACTTTGCGTGCGCTGTGTTCTCGCCGCGTAGTTCGCGTTGAAGCGAGAGGCGGCGCGCGGGTCAATTCACTCTGCTGCTGCTGCTGATGATGATGATAATGCCTCCATTTCACAAGCCAGCGCTTTGACAGCGAATGCTCGCGGTCATCGAGTGAGATGTGTTAATGTTTGACTGTGGGCGCGTGGCTCTATGCTTGTAAGGAATAGTTTAAAAGTTTACGCGGCCGATAAAACTACCTTTGTATAGCTGTCTAATAATTGCTATCCCAATAGTTTGCACAGACGTCATCGCAGCCGCCATCTTTAAGTACTGGCACGTCGAGAAGTGTATTAAAAAAACCTGACAACATGACAGCATGATGGGCCCATATTGCGTCGAACGACAAGGCGATAACAGTGATAAACCGGTGAAAAAAGTCGCCGTCAATAAGCAAAACAAAGTGCGTGTGATAAAACAATACATTGACGTCATCGTAGCCGCCATCTTTGGGTACTAGCGCAGTGGGAGGTGCGTCCGTGACGTCACATGAAAACTATCTATGGATGCTTCGCCTTGCGGATTAAAGTAACTTTTTTTTTGTAAGGTGAACCGCCAGAGGTAATTCATTGCGCGCTTCTGTTCCCGCATCCCAAATTAGCGGCACCGTTTTTTACAAAATAAAATTATTTTGAAATTGGTCTGCGAAGGGGTTCTAGGAACGGCGTATTTATTTAGAAGCACATTGCGCAAAGAAAAACGTTATTCGAACTGACTGCTGTGCCGATAGGAATATTGCAGCAGTTTTGCGAGGTTCAGTGAAGGCGCCTTCACCTCGTTGCGGCAGCTAGTCGACAAATGACGAAGCAGTTTTCAATTCTGAATTCTTTATTGCACAACATCCTTTTTGACGGGGTAGGCACAATATGTGTGCTTCCATAGCCAAACGCTAGTATGGGTACCACTTTCAAAACACATTTGAAAAACTGTCAGTACGTCATTACAGAGAATACAGAAATGACAGTTAAATGCGAGGAGATACAAAATCATGTCGCACCGGATCAATGGCTATGAAAAAGAAATTTCATGCCGGAGTGCGGCTCTTCAACTGATAAAGCTGCTGGAATTTATACGGTCAAAACGAATTGCACAGGAATTGACAAAGCACAATGACCCATCACTGCACGGGGTTGCAAGCCGAGTACGTAACGGTGGCCTCTCCTTTTCTTTCACACTTCGCCACGGCGCATCGCAGTACGTGACCAATGCACTTGTGTGTTCCTTTTCCTAAAGATGACGGTAGTACAGTCGCGATCAATTTAAAGGTGATCGCGCCAACATCGACCGGCGGGCCTTCCAAGCAGCATAGCGGCCGATTTCGGAACTGCGAAGATAAAAATTGCGCTTCCTTCTTCCCCTATTATGCTCTTCCAGGCTGCAACCATCGCCCCCAAGACCAACTCGCCACATTTTTGTGTTTTTTTCCCTTTCATGGTGATGATCTGTGTGCGTCGCTTCCTCGTGCATATCTTGGCCAACAATGACGCCTCTGTGCAAAAGCTCGTAACGCAATCGAAAAGAATTCGCAGGTTATGCCGTGAACGTTGACGGGAGTGACAGCTTTTCAGGGAACACCAAAAGGGAGAGAGAGGGGAGCTATCTGATGTTTCCCTCTCGACCGACGGTGATGACGTAACGTGGCGCTGCTCCTAGTTTTGGTCGCAGCTCGAGCGATCACCCTCAAATTGATCGCGACTGTACGTACTGCAAGATACAGATAAAACCTCCGTATGGCGTTCTGCCGGTCACCACAAGCTCACGCGCATGCTATATAATCGCAGGTGGCAAAAGGCTGTTTCGCCCTCTGTCGCGACTTCTTTGGGTGAATAGCTAGGTAGGCTAGCATCGCCCAGATCAGCGTCTTTGTCGTCATTTTGTCGCACTGTTCGATTTCTGCGTTTTAACGTTGCTTTCGTCGCAGTAGAAGGCGCTGTAGCCTGCACTCTTATCTTGGCTTGCTTTTACCTTGGCTGCCATTTTGCAATATCTCGGTGCATGTAGTAGCGTGCAAAAGTGCGCACCTGCTTCCGTGAATAGTTCAAGCTTCTGCGGTCAGGCTGAAACTCGCTCCGCTTTTTCGAAAGGACCACAAAGTGACTGAAAGGATGCTGGCTGCTCATTTATGCAGGACATTCCGGCGGCTTGTGGTTCGAACAAAGCAGGGATGGAGAGCCAGGTCGAGCTGCGTTTACCAGCAGACGAAGTAAGGCCACTTCATGTAACTGTATTGATGTAATTACGCACAGTCAGCATTTCACGTAGCAGCTATGCAAAGTGTCCTCCGCTCATTTCTGCACGAAAACGCTTTCTTTTTCCCGCTCGAGAAGTAGGCGCACCAATGCTTAGAGAAATGCACTAGAGCCGACAGTTCAGTGCAGCATGTCACTGAAATTAATGTCATTGCGTTGAAAACACCATGTTAGTTACACATTCGGAAACGCAAATCAAAACTTGAAAAAAGTGCTTTAAGTGGCAATTGCAGGGAGCTTTAAGTTTGCCGGCATTTCGCCATGGTTCTACAGGTTTCTGTCGTGGCACCGTTGGCGGAAACATGCCGAATACGCCAAGAACGAGAAATTATGCAGATCAAGACATACGTTTGAGTGTATTTGATGCTAAGCTTTATATTTACATCCTGTCAACTAGCGGCGTTTATCCTATTTTATCCTGTGCAATGAGAAGATTGATGCTATATTTATACACAACATTTAGCTCGTGCGATCTTTAGTTGCGCGCTACACCGTTCAGAACCTTTTCTGAGAAGCGAACAGCAATTGACACAGATGCACTTTGTGGGACGTCTTCGTAGCAATGTCACGAGGACGATGTGCGATGCTTCACAATGCAAGAATGCTGTTCGCAGGTGCGTGCACAAAGATCTAGGAGACATCTACAATAACGCTTTGTTGTTGTTTCCTCGAACCATGACTATTCGCGGCATATTCGAAGGAGTTGTAATCTTGCAAGAAAGCGCGGTTCAGCATCTCTGCCTATAGACGGTCATGTCCATAAAACCTTGCAATTTTTTTCAATATCGCGCGACCGGAAAGCCGATCAGTGCCGTACAACGAGGCGTATCGGCGAAATGGTCAAGTGTATGCGCATTCGGGCTAAGCGCAGCTTAGTGCAAGTCTCCTCGGCTAGCTGTTCCAGTAGGCGGAATCACCCCTTGTGCTTTCTGCTGCATTATCTGTTGCTTTATTTTTTTTTTGTGAACATCTTGCACAATCACGTGGAGAGTGGAAGCATCGAGAAAGACGAGACACGCCCAAAAACGTTGCTGTACCTGGACTACATAAGAGATGTAACTGTATTGCGCCGTCTTACACAGTAAGGAGCCGTTGTGATCGCAGCATCGGGCAATGATGCATTTGCAGCCTGTTTCAGCAGTGACTTTCGCGCTGGGCTTAATATGCCTCCTCGAGTGCCAAAAGCAATATAAGAGGACGGGATATGTCGCTGGCACAGTGAATCTCGGAGATTGCAAGCACAGTGGATATAACGCAACCGACTGTTAACAGAATCGTGCAGGCGTTCAGAGATGACAGGTGCATTGGTGATGCAGCAAGAAATCTGTCCGCCGTACTACTGAAGAGGACGACGCTGCCTAAGCTGCCGTTGCTTATGCTATGCCTTCCACGATAGCTGGTAAGATCAGAGATGCGGTCGGCTTTGACGTCACCACAGAGATGGTTCTACAACGGCTTTTTCGAAGTATGGTTGAGGAACCGAAGTGCTGCCAAGAAGCCACAGTTTTCAATGAGGCAAGAGCAGAGAGGCTCGCTTTCGCTCCAGCCCATCTTCGCTGGACTGCAGATGACTGACGAAACGTTGTTCCCTAACTAGTCCCCGTTTTATACCCAGTGCAGCCAAAACTAGGCCTGTCGACGAGATCTCATGAGGTGCATATTATTTTCGAGTTTTTATTAAGCTTAATTCTGCCCGTTTTCGTTCATCCTGCTTACTGTAATTGTATACTGATCCGTCTTTACAAGAGCATGCACACAGACATGCGTCAAAAAGCGCTGTAATGTTGCGTCGAAGTAATGGATAATATTCAGGTAAGACCCCCTCCACTTCACTTTCATTTCCTTAAAGACCCCCTCGCTGAGGGTATTACATAAGGGGTAGGGTTCCCAAACGTTTATTCTAATTGGTGGCCACATGAGTACAACGAATATTACTACTCAGGTTATCAGCAAACGTCGATGAACAGCTGATTTCGGCTGTGTGACGGGGCTGGCCTTTCCAGTCGGTTGATGATCGGCAGGAGAAAGCTGCAGAGAAAGTTGTAGTCTACGTTCAGCAAGTCAGGGCCAGTGGGCACAACAGTGTGCACCCCTGGGGCTCGATAACCACGGATGGCCTCCGATCTCTCCGCAGGACTCAAGGACGAATGTGCAGTGAAGCCTGTATAGAAATCAAGGCCTGCTTCCCTGTGTGCTAGATGGTGATTTTCCAGCCGGCTACTACTGGCTTCAATAAGACTTGTCGCCCGTCTACGGAGGATCTTGGCGTCGCGACACTGCACTATTAGAAAAATTTACACCCTTTGGGGCGTATCTTGTCCCACAACAATAATCGTCATCTGTATTGGCGCGTTTCCTTTCTTTAACGCTGCGAGCCCGGTACTTCCCAGTCACGAACGGCATGCGCGTTATCAGTGTGACGCAGCATTCTCGACAGGAAAGTAGCAAGCGCCGAGCTTCAAGAAAGGAAACTCAAGCAAGGCAGATGACGATTATTGTTGTGGGACAAACACCCCAAAGGGTGCAACCGTTTAAGAGTGTACGTTGGCGGCCGTTAGGGGCAGACGCGAATACTATTCAAAACATTTGGGGCATAAACTCTGCCTGTCAAGGCTGTAGCCCCATCACGCAAGTGGTGACGAATTGTGGGCTGCGAATGAAGAGCAGTGGGAGTCCCTGAAAATGGAACCCCGACATCGTTCCAACACTTTACGACTCGCTGCCGCGTCGTCTTGCCGAGTTCGTCTAATCTGCCGGTGACCTCATTCTCTCCATTTTATTTAGGCTCAATAAACAGCAAAATAAAGTTATTTGTCATGACTGCAACGTGTCTCCATCAATGTCATCGTGGCCGCAGGCATGCGAAGACAATTGATAAGGCAAAATCTTATATACGGAAGTCCGCAAATGGATTGAGGTGTCCTAACACGTGCATACTTTTTTCTCCGCAGAAGCATGCATAATTAAAATAAAATGAACATCGTACCAATCGACTAGCTTTAAAACAAATTAAACGGAGGCAAGCACGCCTAGCTGTGGGCATGCGTCGTTGCCGTGTTGCGTCACTGCTCCTTGTTGCTTCAAGCAATTACCTGTGCAAGGCGTCTATAAAACTAAAAATGAAAGAAGGAATCGATACTGCAGCAGAAATCACGGGGCGATTCCGTCTAGCAGAACAGCGCAGTCGAGGAAACTTTCAGTGTACTGCGCTTTGCACGCACGCGCATATACTCTTTCACATTTCGCTGATGCACTCCTTAGCACGGCACTGATTGGCGCTCCCGCGATGTTCAAAATTTGAAAGGGTGTACTCTGTTGCGGTTACGTGCTTACGTCGGTGAGTATCTTTGAAACGCAATCTTATCAGTAGGGGAAATTACGGTATCTTCAACGTTCGTCGAGGCACTAGGTTAAAATGTTTAACAATCGTGTTTTCGTGGCCCATGCTGCCTCCTGGACGAGGCCAGTGCTATCGCATAAAATTCGTGGGCAATGCGCAGATTCCGTCTTACGTTCACTTTTTGTACCTTTCGGGCCCTGTTTTTAATTCTCTTGACTACATTATCTTTGAGTTACTTTGTGACCCCGGGGATCTGTTACATTCTCTTAGCAACCTGTTATACTACTACTAATGACAACGATAATCAGTGAAATGCCCAGCGCAACATGATTACGGAACAATGATGTTGGTATGACGAGGTGATGACTATGTTATCGGTGGCATGACTGCTTAATTGCTGTGGCAAGAAAAATGTGCAGCGCGCGCTGTTCAAAGTTTATCAGTAATACTTGTTGGGGGGCTAGTAGGTGCATGTTTCCAGAAGAGATTTGTAGCGCCAAAAAAAGACAACACAAAGTAAGCGAGACCGGATGGTCTCGCTTGCTTTGTGTTGTCTTTTGTAAATTGTGTTGTCTTGGTAAATTAGAAATATTAATTTACCATAGGTTCTTGGTTTCGTTTGTCTGTTGGCTTCATAAGATTGTGACTGAGAAAAATCCGGTCCCTCGGCTGCTCCTTCGTTTTGTTCAGCAGAGAGAAGAAATAAGGCAAGTTTGAATCTTGATTTAATTGTCACGTACAAATTATCTGACGGCAGCAGGCTGGATAAGGAAGCATTTTTACTCCTGCCGATGTATTGCACTTTCTGATTTCCTCTCCGACGCACCTGTTGAGAGAGAAATGGGCCTTGAAACATCACAAGTGTCACTGCATCGGATTTCTTTTTTTCTGTGCTCTTCGGCTGAACACACGATCGCTAGATGTTGACTCCCGCGTTTCCTGTTTCTGTCTCTATCTCAGGCAATCCGAAAATGCAGTGAAGAAATGACAGTCGGCTTTCAAGAGCGAAAAATTGCGTGGTTAATCTCAGCATGCTCACTTACACAACTATCATGCGCATTAGTCATTGCTTAAACTAAGTTTTGCTGCGAGCGACTGCTTTTGCCTAATAACCAAGGCATTCTGCTACGTGAAATAGTCTGAAATTGTGTTTACAGCCTCGCGTGCTGTGCGTGTTGAAGCTCGAACGCGGACGCAAAGGCTAAGGTACTCGAAATAATGTTCGGTAGACCCGCAAGATCTGCCTGTTGTTAACTCCGCGTTGTGAGGAGCTCGACCTGCGAAAAACGAGGCCGACGTAAAGACAGAACACATTCTGCACACAAGCTATACAAACAAATACTTGTGCGCCTTGAACTGTGTGCCACGATTACATTTCACTCTGAGCAATCTCGCCGTTCTGGATTCCTTGGTCATTGTGCTGCCTCGAAAGTTTGTGAGTAGCAGTAGACGGCTGCAAGTTCTGCATGTTAAACGTGTATACCGAGTGACTTCATCTCAATAAGTGCTACGGGAGCACGCAGTGCTGGTAAAACATAGCGAAGGATCCCGTCATGCCCGTTCATAGGACGGGAAGGGGTGAGGGGGATTTGTAGGTTCAATCTTTAGCTGCAGCCGCTGTATTAGGATGAGGAGGTGATGAGAATGCACCAAGCAGTAGGTTTAGGTGTATGTTAAAGCCTTTGCGCAAAAAAATATATATATATCTACGTATTCTCTTGCGGCACACATATCAATTTGATTTTGACACCTCATTCATAAATTAAGCAAGATTAGTAATTACTTCGACATGATCTTTCAAAAGGGCTCGCTCGTTGAATTTACTAATCACAATTTTAGCTCTGGACTAATGGGGTTTATCATGTGTACGTACACAATAAACCCCTCTACTTAACAGCTGAAATTTCATCGCCATCCAAGTTTGACAGAAGTCGTTTATATAACTCAATCAGACATGACTTGTCTCACTGGCTATTCGGCGAAAAGCATGGCCTTTAGGAGCACAACTATTATAGTTTTTTGTAATTGGTGTCCTAATCTTTATCTATTTGGTATCCCCTTGATGAAAACAGAGAACTCTTTATTTAGGCGCATACAAGTCTAGCGATGTACAAAGGCCGTCGCCGAGTATCGGTGTTTCCAGTATGCGTATTCATATAGGATTAATGGCTCAGACGCCTATCATGTAATTAGGATTACCAGTATTGATGGGAATCACGGTAAATCTTGACAGGCCTTGCTCATCCCTATACTGCCATCTGCACGTGCTGGGTAGGGGTTCATTAACTTTTACGCGTGCAATGCGCGACTGATTGTAATTTCTGTAAGTGGTGAAATGCGCCATGGAAACACAATCGGTTTATGCGTTATATATTTTCCTTGCCCCAAGAAATATGTATGCTAGCATTACAAGCAAAGCTCAAGTATTCGAAAGAAGCTAGGCTATGTCTTAAGCACATACACTGGCAAAGTTTATGAAAATGGGCTTTGAATTTACTACGCCGAACCAGTGCCTCTCAACATGTATATCTGGTGGCGTGCGTATAAGTTTTGCCGAAATGGCGCAAGGTCGATGAAGTTTTAAGAAAGGAAGGATTGATCGTCGGATGGCTGATAATGTTTCTCGATGTGGTCCGTCTTGTGTACAATACGAGCGAAACTTCAACTGAACGTTTGAATGACATTATGTAGGGTGGAAGTCAAGCAGTGCGCCTTCGTTATACTTAGTTATACTTAAATTACACTTCTCTATACTCACTCTGTTCTCGTCAGGTCTCCTTCATGGCACATGTACAGCACACAGGGATCAGTAGAATAGTAAACCCCTCCATTCTCGAGAACACCTTTTTTCGGATGCGGCAACTTACAATAATCTACAAGGTAAAATGACGCCAGTCAGAAGTTATCACATGCGGGATGTGCGAATTCGATGGCACAAAAACTACGCAACATTTAAAAAAAAAATTATTACGTCTGGCATCGGTATCCCTGCTCGAAACGGACACCAGAGAAAGGTTTTCGCCGAAACATCCGTTCGGGACGATGATAGAGAACGTACTGTGTGCGTTCGGAAATGGGCTTTCAACGATAAAATTTGATGTGAAAATTTCCACCAGTTTCTTAAATAACAGCACACTTCCTGTAATTCATTGTAATTCAAGTAATTTTATGTGGCGCCGCTTAGAGCAAGTGAGATTACTTTTGTTGTATTTTCCCTGCATTACATAATTAGCAAACTCAGAAGCGTTAAAGAAAGACCGCAAAACGCATACTCGCACGCACAATAAAAAAGGTCTTGCGACGCGTTGCCTGGCAGTTTTCGCGTGCTTTTGCGGGCTTCTTTTAGGCTTCTAAAGAAGATATTTATGAAGTGCTTATAGAGCGCCAAAAATATGGGTAGGGAATGTCTCATGATAGCCTAAAATATGTGAGAAGATAAATAATTCCTAATTTAATTTTTAGTTCTACTTCGTAGCTCCTTTTACACTATTTATGCCATATCAGGAAAAAAATGCTATCTAGTCATTTTTATGTAACTATGAGCAGTCAGCATACCGGCATCTCTACATGCACGCTTTAGTGACTCCAACCAGCTAAGCAAAAATATGGGTGCCTTGCTTCGAATGCAGTCACACTCGGTCATGTTTTATTATGCGCATGGCTGTCATACTGGACTTGCGATACGCTCGAGCGGCGACTCATCGAACCGGAAGGAATGGTTTATGAAAAAAAAAAGCTGTTGGAATAATAACTCACATGGACAAAGCCATCCCCAAAGGAATGTGCCGGCAAGATGAGCACAAAGCATTATTACGCCTCTGGTGTTTCGATTTCTCCCGTGTGCCTGAAATACAAAAGAAAGAAAAAAACATCTCTTTAATGAGGGAACTAACAAAGTAAATCTAACGACTGACACGGCAAGTTGGTGTGTACAGCGCCCTCCATATTAATCTCCAATCTTACGTAAGCCTTCGATCTGAACAATGTCTTCTTCAAAGTTCACTGGCTTTCACGACAACGCTCAAAAGCTAAACAATTTGATCATTGATTAGGTTACGTGTAGTAGAGCGGGGCATAATATTTAATGTTAGTAGACATAGTATCTTTCCATCATCTTTAAGCTTCTCTTGGGCTTTCTTGTCCATGCTTGCCTAACACTTAACCGGATAAATTTTATTTGGCGAAATTGACTGGCGGCTTACCGTCTTCTAAAGAATTAGATGATCTGATTGTGTTTGAAGCCGCATTCAGATAAACGTAAGCTGTTGCGATGTTTCTATCACTGCCTGTGGACGAAGCGCTGCTGTAGAAGGTAAAAAATGTTCGGTAAATATTTGATAAAAGATATAAAATGGTCAAGAGACACGGTAAAAAATTGCCTGCTTTCGTCGCCTAGACAATCAGTGTTCGGACCAAGGTAATCTTATTTTTAAACGCATGATACAAATATAATGTTACTTTTCTAGGGTGCCATTTCTTAAATGTCCTTCTTTTGGTGGTTAAAGGTATGAATGAAGAAAGGTATGGAGGTGGTTAGAGGTATGAATGAAGAAAGGTATGAAGGTGATCAAAGGTATGAATGAAGAAAGGTATGAAGGTGGTTAAAGTTATAAATGAAGAAGGGTATGAAGGTGGTTAAAGGTATGAATGAAGAAAGGTATGAAGGTGGTTAAAGGTATGAATTCAATTGGCGCGGCTGTGGTCGTGCGCTGAACGCTCTTGTTTTCAAAGACGGTAGAAAAGATTGGTAGAAATGATGTGCATCCACAAATATAAAGTGAATATCTCAAATTACGGAGATAATCTGGACATTTCATTCAGGTTAGCCGCTTCAACATCATTAAATACACGTTCATATCTACTAACGTTCAATTCAGCACGAAATTCATTGATATCCATGGACTGCAATAGCTCGAACTTCGCTCGAATTTGTCTTAATATTATACTTTAAAAGTACTTGAAACCAACTACAATTCTTTTTTACTCAAACGTATGCAAATACAGCAATACTCTCTTTAGACAACTGCTGGACTGATTTAAGTTTTGTTGTGAGAGGCAAAGCTAATATATAGCAACTCCAGGAAATTTTGATTCAGGACATACGATGTTTTTTTTTTTTACAAAAGCTTTACGAGAAAAGTTTTAGTGAAAACGCATGTACAAAGGCTACAACTTTTTAAATCTGTCAGAAATGAGATGTCACCGTTCTGTAAACTGCACCTGTAAGAACACTTCAAACGGACAACTTTTATACGTGAGTTTACAGCTTATTGGAAATATTGCGCTGTTTAATGAAGGCTTAGAAAAGCGCTACCCAGTGGTGGATTTGATAACGATGTCCAATGCAAATGGCAATAATTTTATCAGCTTTCGATGCATTATTAGGTGCCGTTTACATAACTGGAATATCTTTTTTTATTGCTCCGAGGCAGAATCCTGCAACGTAAGGTTCTTATTTTTAATTTAAAACATTCTGAGATTTTTTTTTCAAATTGAGGGGCCTCAAATGATTTATAATAGCGATTTGGACATAAACGCCGGAGACCTCATCAAGATCTGTGCAGTCGTTTTCGCGAATAAGAGTTGCTACGTTGCCACGTATTTAGATAAGAATTGTCGAGTTACAGCTTTCTATTATACTGCTGTAGTTGTTCTATTAACTTCTATTAAAGCAGGCGGTAACATTCACGCTCTCAACCACATTCGTGATTCATGTCTGTGTTATATAGGCTCGCAGCACCTGCATGAAGTGCCTCCCCCCTTCCCCCCTCTTCCGCCCCCTTACCCCGTCCAAGCTTCCATATAATTTCCTTTCTCGGTAACTCTCGGCAACTCACGAAAGAAAAAGAAAGAACGATATCAACACGTACGCAAAAACGGCGTTTCATCAACCGTTTTAATGCGTAGCCACTAGATGGGCTAGTTCATACTAGCCATTAAACAGATTTAAGAAGGAAGGAAGGAAGGAAAAAGTGGAGAAGGAAGGCAGGGAGGTTAACCAGTTTAGCCTAACCGGTTTGCTACCCTACACATGGGAGCGGGATGGGGGGATGAAAGATGGGAGGAGAGAGATTTAAGAAAATCATATTAGCTCAAGCTGGCTAGGTGACTATTTTTCGCCGTACCATTTCAAACTACCTGGCAAGAGAAGTCGTCAAACATTTTTATGACTTTTATGACTTAGATCTGAGTCGTTCATTTCTAGTGCTTCAATGTTTAATTAAGAGAGCTACATTTTTTTACCTGTTTCAGGGTAACATGACAGCTTCGACTTAAACTTGTTTCCTTACTGCGGCCGAAGCTGGGACGTCTAATGGCATCTGCAGTCATATTTGCACGCATCATTATGTACACAACGGCGGATAGAGCTATTATTCTTCACTGCAGTGTTTCGGCCACCGTAAAATATTTACCTGCTATAAAAGATGGCGAACCAATTAAACAGCTGTTCATTACAAAAGGCGGGTCCCCAGTGCTCCTCTAGGAGTTGTTTGAGGGATCCGTAGGTTGAAAAAAAAGGTATGCACTGTACGAGCGATGCCGAACAAACAAGCGCATAAACAACAGCAAATAGAAAATGAAACGTAATAACAGAATTCGTTACCCAACATAAATCCTACACAATGGGCGCTCAAGTGCTGAAACTTCAACGCCAGCTGAATGAACCTTCAATGAACCTTCAAATACCTTCTGTAAGTCACCAGAAACGTATGGCGCGAATATGGTGCAAATATGGCGACTTGGCTCCACTCGCGAGGGAATCACCGCCCCGCCATAACGGGACTCAATAAATCATTATCCCGCATTTCATCAGGAGCTCTGTGACGCGTTCCACAGCTCACCTGTGACGAAAGGTTGAACGCGTCAGCGTATAGGCTCTCTTTCGATGCGCCCTCGTCGACCAGTTGCCCCAAGTTCCCAAAACCGGAATCGATAACGTCAGCAACAGAGCGCCAACCAGCCGCCGTAAAAGCAGTGACGTCACCCTAATGGCGTCACCTACCACGTATGCAAGGCTGTTTTCGTACTGCGGAAAACAGTCTTAAGTCGATTGTACCGCGGTTCTTGATGTGAAAAAAAAGTGCAGTCACTGCCAGTGCAGAGTAGCGGAACCTGCGAAAATAACGAATGCGTACGGGACGGCAAAAAATATGAGGTTTTAATTTAGCTTGTGGAGGTCGGAAAAAAATATTTTGCCCGCAGCTGCGCCTGAACAATAGCCTACTCTAGAATGCGAGGAGACGATGTAACAAAGAAGCAATCTGGAGGACTGCGTTCAAGATGAACTAATTATACCTTTTGTTTTTCACAATTTCCTGGTGTCGTGTTTTTGCATTTTTCTGAAGTGCGCTACGTTATAAACGTAGCTAGATTACATGTGTTAAAGCCTTTCCGCAATTTAGTAGAGACGTGCAATAGCATTAAAGAAATACGCTGTTGAATCGTTGCCCGTTTAAGAAACGCAGAAAATAACAGGAAAATTCTAGGTCCCTTTAGTATAGTGGGTTCGAACTGTTTGCACGTTTTCTCAGCGCCAACTGTCTTTATTTGCAGCTATTTCGACGCTGTAGTATTAGTGTATGTTCCTTATATGCAACCTGTCAGTGCCTACTGGACGCCTACCTACGCCAGTGCCTACTGGCAGCCAGTCGAGAAACGACGAATCAGT
Source organism: Dermacentor albipictus (assembly GCF_038994185.2). NCBI lineage: Eukaryota > Metazoa > Arthropoda > Arachnida > Ixodida > Ixodidae > Dermacentor > Dermacentor albipictus. Next base: position 37,044,679 of record NC_091829.1, read on the forward strand.
TCCCTTTCCTAAAGATTACGATAGTACGTACTGCAAAATACAGATAAGACTTCTCCGCCGGTCGTTCTGCTGGTCATCAGTCACGCGCATGCTATAGAATCACACGTCGCAAAAGGCTGTTTCGCTCTCTCTCTCTCTCTCTCTCTGTCGCGATTTCTTTATCAAAGCGGCAAATTGCGTGAATTGATAGGCTAGCACCGACCAAATCAGCGTCTTTGTCGTCATTCTGTCGCACTGTTTGATTTCTGCATTTGGACGTTGCTTTCGCCGCAGTAGAAGGCGCTGTAGCCTGCGCTGTTATCGCGGCTTGCTTCGACATTGGCTGCCATTGTGCCATATGTCGGTGCATGAGAGAGAGAGAAGGGAAGACGGAAAGGCAGGGAGGTTAACCAGACTGAGTCCAGTTTGCTACCCTACACGTGGGGAGGGGAATAGGGAGTGAATGAGGGAGAGAGAGAACTTAGGTGTAGGATGTCTATAGTCGGGCACTCAAGTCTGTTGCCCTCAGGTAGCGAAAAAGCACCTTCTGTGCCACTGTTCTCGCTTCGATAATCAACGTGAGACTCTCCAGTGTGCCTTAAATAGACTGGATGACAGGCCATTTACGGAAGCGAAGATCTTGGGACCCTGGCCTCACAGTTCACTGGCCCAGAAAGCAGTTCGAGTGCTTTTTCGGTGCATGTGGTTGCATGCAAGAGTTCCCACCAGTTTTCATGAATAGCATAACCTTATTTCGGTGAGGCCGCAACTCGCGCAGCTTTTTCGGAAGGACCACAGAGTGACTGAACGGATGCTGGCTGCTCATTTATGTAGGACATTCCGGTGGCTCGTGGTCCGAATAAAGCAGGGACGGACAGCCGGGTCAAGCTGCGTTTTCCAGCAGACGAAGTGAGACCACTGCATGCAACTGTATCGACGTAATTACGCGCAGTCGGCATTCCGCGTAGAAGGTATGTAAAGTGTTTTCAGCTTATTTCTGCACGAAAACGCTTTTTCCCGCTCGCGAAGTAGGCGTGCCAATCGTCAGATAACTGCGCTACAGCCGACAGTTCAGTGCAGCACGCTACTGAATTTAATGTCATTGCGTTGAAAACGTAACCTGTTCGTTCCACATTCGGAAACGCAAATCAAAAATGATAAAAATTGTGTTCAGCGACTATTGCAGGGAGCTTTAAGTTTTACGGAATTTTTCCATGGTTTTGCAAGTTTCTGTCGTGGCGCCGGCGGCGGAAAACATGCCGAATGAGGGATTTGCCAAGAACGACAAATTGTGCAGATCAAGGCATATGTTTGAATGTATTTGAAGCGAAGCGTTATATTTATACCCTGTCAACTAGCGGCGTTTCATACAGTTAATTTCATTCTATGCAGTGAGAAAATCGATGCTATATATTTACCCCGTAAGATTTTGAGTCGTGCACTACACCGTTCAGAAGCTATAACGAGATACGCACAGCAATTGACCCGGATGCAATTTGTGTGACGTCTTCGTAGCAATGTCACGAGGACGTTGTGTGATGCATGACAAGGCAAGAATGCTGTTGACAGGTGCGTGCAGAGAGATCTAGGAGACATTTGCAACAACGCGTCGTTGTTGTTGCCTTGAAACATGGCTATTCGCGGCACGTTCGAGGCAGTTGTAATATTGCAAGAAAGCGCGGTTCAGCAGCTCTGCATAGACAGTCGTTTACATCCTTGCATGTTTTTTAATATCGCTCGACCGGAAAGCTAATCAGCGCCGTACAAAATGGTCGAAATGGTCGGCGAAATGGTCAAGTGTATGCGCATTCGGGCTAAGCGCAGCTGAGAGCAAGTCTCCTCGGCGAGCTGTTCTAGTAGGCGGAATCGCCCCTTGTGCTTTCTGCTGCATTATCTGTTGCTTTTTTTTATGGACACCTTACACAATCACGTGAAGAGTCGGAGCATCGAGAAAGACGAGACACGCCCACAGACGTTGTTGTTTCTGGACTACATAAGAGATGTAACTGTATTGCGTCATCTGACGCAGTAAGGAGCCGTTGCGATCGCAGCATCAGGCAATAATGCATTTACAGCCTGTCTCAGCAGTGACTTTCGCGCTGGGATTAAAATGCCTCCTCGAGTGCCGAAAGAAATATGAGGCCGCGATATGTATGTCGCTGCACAGTGCATCTCGCAGAGATTGCAAACACAGCGGATATAACGCAACCCACTGTTAACAATCTTGTAGGCGTTCAGAGATGACAGGGGCATTGGTGATGCAGCAAGAAATCTGTCCGCCATACTACTGAAGAGGACGACGCTGCTTAGGCTGCCATTGCTGATGCTAATCCTTCTATGACAGCTGGTCAGGTCAGAGATGCGGTCGGCTTCGACGTCAACTCAGAAATGGTTCGACAGCTTTTTCGAAGTAGGTTTCGGGAACCGAAGAGCTGCCAAGAAGCCATGGTTTCTAATGAGGCGAGGGAAGACAGGCCCGCGTTCGCTCCAGCCCATCTACACTGGACTGCAGATAACTGACGAAACGTTGTTTTCCTTGACTAGCCCACGTTTTGTACCAAGTGCAGCCAAAAACAGGTCTGTCGACCAGACTTCATGAGGTACACATTATTTTCGAGTTTTTATTAAGTTTAATTCCGCCCGTTTCCGTGCATCCTGGTTACTGTAATTGTATAGTGATCCGTCTTTACGGCATCATACCCACAGACATGCGTCGAAAAGCGCTATAATTTTGCATCTAAGTAATCGATAATATTCAGGTATGACCCCCTCTACTTCACTTTCATTTACTTAAACACCCCTCACTGAGGGTATTAGATAAGAGGTGGGGTTCGCAAATGTTTATTCTAATTGGTGGCCACATGAGTTCAATGAATAATATTAATATTACGCTTATCGGCAAACGTCGATGAACAGGTGATTTCGGCTTTGTGAGGGGGCAGGCCTTTCCATTTGGTTGATGATCGGCAGAAGATGCACAGGGGGTTGCAGTCTACGTTCAGCAAGTCAGGGCCAGTGGGCGCAACGGTGTGAACGTTTGGGGCATAACCAAGGATGGCCTTCAATCTCTACGCAGGACTCGAGGACGAATGTGCATTGAGGCCCGTATAGAAATCAAGGCCTCCTTCCCTTTGTTCTAGGTGGTCGTTTTCCAGCCGCCGGATACGACTGGCATCAGCAAGACTTGTCACCCGTCCACACGTCACACACTCTGCGAAAGAACCTGGAAGATCTTGGCGTCACGACACTAGGATGGCGGTCGGTAGCGGCAAATACGAATACTATTCAAAACATTTGGCGTACAATAGAGAGAGAGAGATGCAAATGAGAGAAAGGCAGGGAGGTTAACCAGACTTAAAACCTCCGGTTTGCTACCCTGCACTAGGGGAAGGGAAAGGGGAAGTAAAGATGGAAAGAAGAGCGTGACAAAAATAAAAGCATGAGAGAGAGAGAGAGCGTAAACTTTAATTTCAAATCAGCAAGATTTGAGTCCGGCGTCTTTTAGTGGGTCTGGGCACCCGCCGCGGACGCGGTTCCGAGACCTTGTCTCGAAGCGGCTTCCTCGGCTCGCTGGACGGCCCAGAGTTGTTCTGTCAGGTCAGAGCTGAGCAGTGCGGTCATCCAGCGTGACTGGAGGCTGGCGGTGGAAGAGACGGAGGGGTCGGCACTGCCCGACTTGTTTGTTAGGTCCCGACACTCCCATAGCATGTGATTTAGTGTGGCAACCTCGCCACACGATGTGCATCTGTTTGTAGTGTACATGTCTGGATACATGGCGTGCATGAGTCTGGGGTTTCTGTAAGAGTCTGTTTGTAATTGTCTGAAGTGTACTGCTTGCGTCCTGTCTAACATAGCGTGAGGGAATGGGTATATGCGTCTTTGTAATTGGTAGTGTGCCGTGATGTCGTGAAAAGTGGTCATACGATCCTCCCATGCCCAGACGTTTGCAGTACCCCGCGGGGGCTCTTCCTCCGATGCTGCTCGGTGAGTCAGGCCTCGAGCAACGCCGTGAGCCGCTTCGTTGGGGGTGCTCATTCCAGTGTGTGCCGGGATCCACAGCAAATGCCTTCGGGTATCAATGTCGGCCTCTCCCTGGTGTATGGGATGTCGCTGGAGTATCTGATATGCCTCTTGCGAGATGCGCCCATTTGCAAAATTGCGAATTGCTGTTTGCGAGTCACAGATCACGTATGTAGCTTTGGTTTGTGTGAGGGCCAGTGCTATGGCCGCTTCCTCTGCCGCTTCGGCATGTGCCGTGTTCACGGTGACGCTCGTGAGGTGGTTGCCTCGGTGGCTAGTAACTGCTGCCACGAAACTCTTCCTGTCTCGATAGCGGGCTGCGTCGGTGAAGACCGCATCCTTGTCGTTAGAGTAACTTTTGTTCATTTGTTGTGCCCTGGCTTTACGCCTCCCCGTGTGGTGTTGGGGGTGCATGTTGCGAGGCAATGGGGGTACGTATAGTTGCTCGCGTATGGGTCTTGGAATGTCTACTTTGACGCCGTGTTGCGAGTGGTATGTGATGCCGAGATTTTCAAGCACGTGTCTGCCCGGGCGGGTCTTGGATAGGCGTTCAAGTTGGGACACTTGTTGCGCCTCCACGAGTTCTTCGAGCGTATTGTGTAGGCCTAGTTCTAAGAGCTTGGTGGTGCTGACTCCAGGCGCAAGTCCCAACGCACATTTGTACGCCTTGCGTATGAGCGCGTTGAGCTTGTTTTTTTCCGCAACCGTCCAGTTGTGAAACGCTGCCGTGTACCTTATCTGGGAAATGACGAAGGCTTGGATGAGTCGGATGACGCTGCCTTCGCGCATGCCCGCGTGTTTGTTGGTGATGCGTCGAATGAGCTGCATCGTGCTGGTGGCCTTTGCCGTTATCTTGCGAAGTGCTTCGCCATTGCCACCCTTATGCTCTATCATCATTCCTAGTACCCGGATTTTCTCTACTATCGGGATGGGTAGGCCATTTGATGCCGTTAATTGGATCTTTTGCTTTTCCTGGGGGGTGTAGCATTTAGGTGGGCGCCCCTTTCTGACTGGTCTATACAGCAGCAGTTCGGATTTTTCGGCCGAGCAGGCGAGTCCCGTGCCCACGAGGTAGTTTTCTACGCATTGGATGGCCTGTTGTAAACGTTGCTCGATCGCTCCGTCGGTGCCCGTTGTCGTCCAGATCGTAATATCATCCGCGTATAGCGTGTGATGCAGTCCTTCGATTTGAAACAGTTGGTCGGGCAACCCCAGCAGGACGAGGTTGAAGAGCATTGGCGAGATCACCGAGCCTTGCGGGGTGCCCGAGCTGCCGATGTTGATTTGCTCTGACTGTAGTTGCCCCACTCGCATGCGAGCGGTTCTTCCCGTGAGGAAGTCTCGGACGTAGTTGTACGTGCGCAGGCCGAGATTTAGATTGTCTATTTGTCGCAATATGGCATCGTGGCGAACGTTATCGAAGGCCCTCTTCAGGTCCAGCCCGAGGATGGCTTTCGTCGAACGCCCCGGATTGTCTATGATTTGGTGTTTTAGTTGCAGAAGGGCGTCTTGCGTGGAGAGATGTCTTCTGAACCCAATCATGGTGTGTGGAAATAAGTCGTTGTCCTCGAGGTAATCCGTGAGTCTATTGAGAAACGCGTGCTCCATTAACTTGCCCACGCAGGACGTGAGGGAGATGGGGCGCAGGTTTTCCAGCTGTAATTTCTTTCCGGGTTTCGGTATCAGTGTGATATTTGCTTCTTTCCATTGTCGGGGTAGCTTGCCGTGCGCCCAGCACTCATTAATGTATTTTGTTAGTTTCTCGATCGATCCGTAATCGAGATTGCGTAGTGCCCGATTGGGTATTCGATCGGGGCCAGGGGCCGACTTGGTGTTCAGCTTTACGAGGGCCGCCTGGATTTCGGCTACGGAGAATTCCTCGTCTAGGGTGGCGTTGCTTTCTCCTGAGTAGTCTGGATATATTTGCGGTGGCGTTTGGGATATGTAAAGGCGTTCCGTATCCCGTAGGAATTGTTCTTCCGTTCCCCCGTAAGCGTGTATGATTTTGTATATGCCTTGCATGTGTGTAGTCTTGGTGTTGGCGGGATCGATCAGGTACCGCAGTATCTGCCACGTGCGACGCGTGGTGAGTTGACCATCCATCTCCGCGCATTTCTCTTCCCATTGTTGATGTTGCAGGTTAAGCGCGTGCTTTTCTATTTCTTTGTTGAGCTGTGCTATCCGTTTACGCAGTCTCCTATTGTATCTCTGTTGTTTCCATCGGTGCTGCAGGTTAGTTTTGGCTTCCCACATGTGCAGCAACCGGGAGTCTATTGTCTCGAGCCCAGCTGTCGACGGGATCGTTTGCGTCATGCGCTCGATATCCCACCGCAGTTGGTCGGTCCACTGTTCTATATCTGTGATGTCTTCCATCTGTTGCTCATCACGATGTTTGCGTAGCCGATTCCAGTTGGTGATCTTCATTTGACGACCGGCATTGTGTTCCTGCGGACCGCCTTCTGCTTCTATGGAAATAATGTAGTGATCGCTCCCCAAGTCTTGCATGGTGTTTGTCCAAGTGACTTTGCGTGTGTTGCGCGTGAAAGTAAGGTCCGGCGTCGTGTCAGTGCTTACGCTGTTGCCCTGCCTTGTTGGTGCCGCGGGGTCGGTGACCAGCTCGAGTCCGGCGTATTGCGCCGTTGCCCATAGATTGGTGCCTTTGGGGTGATCGTGCTTGTAACCCCACGCCGTGTGCGCTGCGTTAAAGTCCCCCCCAATGAACAGCTGTTGCCCCTTGGCGATGTCGATTGCCCGTTTGAAGAGGACATGGAAGCGGTGCTGGCGGCATCTGGGACTGCTGTAGACGTTGAGTACGAAGATGCTATTGCGGGTCTTGCGTGGTGGAATTAATTCTACGAGAACGTTTTCGATGTCTCTGATTTTGGTATCGTGTTCGATAACTGTGTGCGCTCGCTTGACCAGTGTGGTGACGTTTGGTTTCTCCGCCTTGCCTGTTATAGACTGGTACCCCGCGAGTTTGGCGGGACCATTCGTTTCCTGCAGTATGATGACGTCTGGGCGTTCGGGGATCGTTTTCAGGTATTGTTGTAAGTGCGCTCGTTTGTTTTGGTAACTTCTGCAGTTCCACTGCCATATCGTGTGTTTTTGTTTCGATGAGTGTCGGGCCATGCTTATATCTTGTTACATGTGTTGCGCCGCTTCCCTATGCGACGGTACGATCGTGCTGTTTGCGGCTTCTAATCTCGACAGTCTGAGGTGAACACTCTCCAGGCTCCGCTGGATGGTACGCGTGATGGACGCGATGATAGTTTCCTCGAGATTGCTGAAGCGAGCCTCGAGTGCATCTATTCGCGCGTCGCGTATCGCTGCGCGCGTGCGTTTGGGTCGTGTTGCCTCTGTAAGGGTGGGAGTGGGTCTTCGTTTGGTATCGGGGAACTCGACCTCGTCGTCCTCTATGGGTTCCTCTTCTGTTCCCTGCGTGGCCTGAGTGGTCTGTGAGGGAGCGGGCCTGCGTTTAGTGTCGGGGTATACGACTTCGTCGTCGTCTATTGGTTGTTCTTGAGTCTCATGCATGGCCTCTGTATCGGTACCGCTCTTCACGGCATGCTGGAGTTGTTGTATGAGGTCGTCTTTTTCGCGAATCTGTGTCTGCATGTGTTCTATTTGCTTCTGCAGCGCTTGTATCGCCTGTGTTAATTTAGTTACCTCCGTCTCTGTTTTAGCGGGTGCTTTGTCGCCAGCCTTCGTGGTTGGTGCTCGTTTTCCCGTGACCGCATCTGCCCAGCTCACCTTCTCGGTGGTTTCGGTGTCTCTTGTTGAGGTCCTTCTGGGGGTGCGGCTGCGAGACCGACGTTGCTGCTGCTGCTGCCGTGGGTTTGGGGTGCGGCTCCGGGACCGGGAGCGGCCTCGGCTGCGGGTCCTGGATCTCGAGCGTGGTTTGCCGGCGGGGCTGGTGGCTTTGGCGGCCGCCTCCGCTTCCTCGTTGGCCCTGTGTCGTTCCCATTGCCTCTTTGTCACGACGTAGGGGGTCTTGTACCTTGCGCGGCAGTTGCGATCCGCTGTCATGTGTGTTCCCCCGCACAGCTTGCAACGTGGGGAGCACTGGTGGTCGGGGCCTGGGTTGAGGGCGTCACAACCACGGCACACTTTGTCCTGAGGATTGGGGCACACGTCCATGCGGTGACCGAGTCTCCCGCAGCAGTGACACATGTCGACTTGCTTGCGATACAGGGTGCAGCGAAGTAGGGCGCCGCCGTACCTGACGTAGGAGGGCACTCGCGGTCCTTGAAAGGCCACTATGACCGTCTTGGTGTTACTGAGCCGTTTGGCTGCCAGGGCGTCGGGGTTGCGGGCGTGAACGATGTTGGTGTGAATGGACTTGGCGTCCTCCTCCAACGGGATTCCCCTGATGATTCCCTTCACCGTGTAGTCGGGGGCCGTCTCATAGGCACTGACCTCGTGGCGGCGATCACCGATGGTGATGGCTTCTAGTTGTCTGTACTTAGCGGCGTGAGTAGCGTGAGGTGTACTCACGACTATGATGTTTTGGCGGTTGTTGGTGCACACCGTGTCCTCCCCTGCTTCTTGCCCCGGTACGTTGGCCGCCCGGTAAATGGCCGACGCGAGGAGCACGGTTCCGGTGGCGGCAACGTCGAGGCCTCCTCTTGGTCGTATCACGACCTTGAAATCACTTCGTGGGAGTAGTGGCATTTTACTGTTCCTGATGACTTGCTGCTTGACGTTACGCTGTCTTTGACGCGAACGCTGTCGGTCGCCGTTCGCTCCCTCGCCGGTGCGGGAGTGGGTTCCGTTCTGGGTGTTGCTTTGCGCGGCCTCGCGGTTGAATTGGGTCTTGTATCGAATGGTGCACCAACCGTTGCCTTGGAGAAACTCTTCAGGGGAGATGTCCTCCCCGTTCACTTGAACTTCCATCACCGCTCCGGCGAAGCGAGCTCCGGTGAGGGTTAGCGTGGAGCTGGTGAAAAGCCTCTGTGATTGGGAAGGAAGTCGTTTCCCACCTTGAATATGGTGCCAGTAGAATCTTGGTGACTTCCTGCACACGCTGGTGTTACATTCATGAGGTGAATGAGCGATAATCACAGCGAAATTCTTGGAAAACGGAGCCGACGTGAAGTGCGTTCGCTCCCTTCGGCGACTTCTTCGTTCTTCTTCTTCTTCTTCTTCCTAAAAGCATGAGAAGAACAGTCAGTTTTGGAATGCCGACGTGAACTGCCGTCGCAGCAAAAGTCGGTCAAGGCTTTGTTGACTTTTCTACGTGACAGTGGCCCATTAGAAAGACTATAATGACCCCATTTCATCTCTTTTCATATTTTTTTTTTGGCGTACAATGAAACTCAACCTGTTAAGGATATAGCCCCCATCACGCAAGTTGTGACGTATTGTGGGCTGCGAATGAACAGCAGTGCGAGACCCTGAAAATGGAACCCCGACAACTATGACTCGCTGCCGCGTCATGTTGCCGAGTTCGTCTAATCTGCCAGTGAACTTTCTTCGTGTTGACAGATCATACAAATGCACGAAAAGAAGCATTCTCTCCATCTTTTTTAATTTCAATAAACAGCAAAATAAAGTTATTTGTCATGACTCCAACGTGTCTCCCATCAATGTCATCGTGGCCGCAGGCATTCGTAGACAATTGATAAAGCAAAATCTTATATGCGGAAGTCCGCAAATGGATTGAGGTGTCCTAATACGTGCATACTTTTTTCTCCGCGACAGCATGCATAATTAAAATAAAATGAACACCGTGCAAATTGACGAGCTTTAAAACAAAAATGGAGGCAAACACGCCTAGCTGTGGGCGTGCGTCGCTGTGTTGCGTCGCTCCTCCTCGTTACATTAAGCAATTACCTGTCCATAATTAAATATAGAAGGAATCGATAACGCAGCAGAACAGCGCAGTCGAGAAAACTTGCAGTGTACTGCGCTTTGCACGGTTACATGCTTACGTCCGTGAGTATCTTTGAAAAGCAATCTTATCAGTAGGGGAAATAACGGTATCTTCGACGTTCGTCGAGGCGCTAGGTTAAAATTACGGTATCTTCGACGTTCGTCGAGGTGCTAGGTTAAAATTTTGAACAATCGTGTTTACGTGGCCCATGCTGCTTCCTGGAGGAGACCAGTGTTGTCGCATAAAATATGTGGGCAATATGGAGATTCCGTCTTACGTTCACGTGTACCTTTCGGGCCCTGTTTTTAATTCTCTTGACTACATTATCTTTGAGTTACTTGGTGACACCAGGGATCTGTTACATTCTCTTAGCAACCTGTAATAACCTGTAAATCAGTTCCACGCCAACTTATTTCACGTCGCGGGATCGAATCTCGGCCACGGCGGCCGCATTTCGATGGGGGCGAAATGAGAAAACACCCGTGTACTTAGATTTAGGTGCACGTTAAAGAACCCCAGGTGGTCGAAATTTCCGGAGCCCTCCACTACGACGGGCCTCATAATCAGAAAGTGGTTTCGACGCGTAAAACCCCATAATTTAATTTTTTTTCAGCTTAGTTCACGGGACAGTCCAAGGCCTGGTGCGTAGAGGATGGGGCCGCTCTGCTTAAGGAACAGGGTTCGTTACCAGCCTGCGGACCAACTTGTGTCACTGAATTTTAACGGTATGCGCCGTTCCTAAATGAACTTGTTTCATGTTATCTTGGGTCAGTGTGCATATTCCTTTACGTCATCATCATCATCAGCCTGGTTACGCCCACTGCAGGGCAAAGGCCTCTCCCATACTTCTCCTTTACGTATGCACCACTTTTCAATAATTTTTGTTTACGCCAACTAGGGTGACTCGGGTGTTCAAGTGGCGTGGTGTCTTGGTCGCCGCCCTGCAGACCTCGTGGCCAGCAGCTCTTGCCTATTTGTGCACTGCTGCCCGTACAGTGGACCTAGTGACCAGCTCTTCTATAGCCCGGTGTCTTGCTGCCCGCCTTGTCGATTAAGTAGCCTGTGAAGTGGTATCTTGCTGTCCATTCTACGGGCCTAATGGCCAGCTGTTGTAAAGACCTGGTGTCTCTCAGCCCGCCCTGCCGGCTTAGTGGTCAGCTTTTCTAGAGACCTGATCTACCGCTTTTCGGAAGATTGCACCTGCGTTAAGGAATCTCATGTGGCAAAAGTCTGTTTATTTCTACCATAATTTATTTACAAGATCGGGAAGTTGGACGAGTTGGTAGGTAAACATCCTCGAATGCCTGTGTAGTGCGTATTGAGAGCTCGTTAGAAAACCCCCTTGTGGTCGAAATTAAACCCGAGTCCGGCACTATGTCGAGCCTCATAATCATATATTCAATTTGGCGCGTAAACTGGAATTGGAATTTTTCGCCTGGTGTGCAGGCAACTCGGGGACTCGTAGCCGAGTCAAGTTTCGTGTCCCCGCTGACGAGGTGAGCACAATGCTTGCAACTGTGTTGAAGTTTTTACGCTCAACCTTTTGTGTAGCCACTATATGCCAAGTTCTTTTATGCTGAGTCTTGCTGTAAGCTCCTTATTTTAGGTGCCTGTGAAGCAGGCGTATCAATGGATAGTCAGATCCACTACAACTTCTTGTTCAGTGCAGCACTTCGCTGAATTTGATGTTGACGCGTAGAAAAAATAACCTGTTCGTTCCGTATTACGAAACGCAATTCCAAACATTCTGACAGTGTATTCAAAGAATACGGTAGGCAGCTATATGTATTCCGATCTTTCGCCTTATTCTTACTGATTGCTTTCGTGGCACCATCGGTGGGAAAAAATTTCGAATCGGTAATACGCCAAAAACATAGAAGTCGTGCAAAACAAAAATAATATTGATCTTCAACCCGCATATCGAAATCGTTTTGAAGCAAACATTTTTATAATAAATGCTATACAACTAATGGAGACGTTGAATTCATGCACCGAGTAAATTCATGCAATGTTTAGGCATAGGCTTCACTTCATACAATATGTACATTGGTGCATCACAGCGTTCACAAGCTATTCCAAAATGGAAACACCAAACTAGGTGGGTGTACAGTGTTAATGTCTGTGTACCGATGCGACGAGGACAACTGTGATGTGTGTTGCTTTTCGAGGGAAGAATGGTAATTACAGGATTAGGCAGTAAGAAGTAGGACACATTCGTATTCATTTGTACCCGGGACATGTTAAAGACACTTGTAATCTTGAAAAAGCCCAGTTCGGCAACTTTGCGTAGGTGGTCCCACGGGACCATGTATCCTCAGCTGTATTAGCTACGTCCTTAGGCCTCTGAATATCTGAAGAGCGATCGTATCATTATTGGAAGGAAGGGATTCTTCGCTGTTGGTCAAAGCACTAGAAAAAATTTAGAACGATCGAAGTTACGTGGCCATGCTGCTTTACTGGTGAGGCCAGTGTATCGCATAGCATTTTGTTTCCCCATTTCTTTGTGGGCAACTTTTGAAACATTTACTTATGTGCAATGTGGATCTTCTGTATTGTGTTCACGTCTGCGTGTAGCTTCCAGAAACTCCATTTTCACTTCCTTGGCACTTCGTATTGAGAGTTATTTTCTTACGTTCTCTTAATCCGTAGTAATATAACAATAGTAATATTTATAAAGTACTATTACTACTACTACTAATAAAATGCGACACCGATATTCTGAGCACAACAAGATTGCGACATGACGCTGACATGATGACGGCGTGATGACCATTGTTGAAGGAAAAAAAGGCCACCATAAGCATTCATAGCCCATGTGCAGTCATTGACGATGATGCTTAACAGCGGTGGTGGCGATAGCGGCACTGTGTACTGTAAAATGCTTCTGGTTGCAACTTCTAGGCGAATAGCTTTCTTTCCACTTTCGACCATTTTGATCGTCGTGCAGTGGTCGATGGTAGGTGTACATTCATTTAGTCAATGGTTCGTTCGTTCATTCGTTCGTTCGCTCCTTCAGTCTTCTGGTAAATGTGTATTTTAAAGAGAAGCTTCATTTGCCTACTCGACCGGGTTTGATGTGCCTACTGCTGCTGAGTCGGTCGGTACCTTGGCTTATATATTTCTGGATATATGTATGGGAGTCTAATACCGGGGGATCATTGTTATGTTTTACAGAATTAAAAAACATCACCGGTGGCAGATGTTGAAACCCGTGCCCTTCTGAAAATTTGTTCCTAATAGATACGCCTTGAAAACTAACTGGCTAGAATCCGTATATCGCAACGTGTGCCGTAATCAAGCTAACTGATGACTTTTCGTTGATTAGTTGACTGTGTCTGGGTTTCTTTGGGCAGTTACTGCCTACCTCTTTAGATATTTTAGATCGAGGAATGCAATTAAGCTGTCTACCAAGAGTGATCTTTACAAATTCTGTAAAACGTAAAAAATCTTCACTTCGTATCTGTGTCGAGTGCAAATGCCAGCAAACATGCCTATGTAACCTCGGTGTGCTGACCAGTAGGGTGGTCCTAGTGCACACCTCCATTATATGCAGTGAAAAATAGTAAATTTCCAAATGAAACCTTAACCTCTAATAACTCAAGTACCTCTGACGCACACAGACGTCGTAATGATTGGCACTTTATTTTTAATTGAATATTTAGCGAACTTTATTGGTTATATGGCAGATAGTATGCGCCACTGGGCGTGTCAATTCTGGGCCGAAACTCCATAATTTGTATGTGGTACAGAAACCTTAATATAACTAGGCATGTATAACCTCTGTGTGCACACACATTCTGTCGCCGTATTTCCCTCGAGAATAAAAGATCTCGTTTGTCCACGTGACACCGCAACGAAGATGTTTGACACGGTGTAGGTACCTGATTAGTCTGATTTGTGGCATAGCTTGTGAACGGTGTAATCTATATTTAAAATAATAATAATAATAATAATAATCACACTGGCGAAGCAAGGCGTAGGTAAACGCTACTCTCCATAGAGGCAGCTTGACAAAGGCCCAGAGTTACTTTTGTTGATTTATATGTTATTTATTTATTTATTTATTTATTTATTTATTTATTTATTTATTTATTTATTCATCATACCTTCCAGGCTCCTGTACGGAGCATTGACTAAGGGTTAACGTGATAAAAAATGGCTGTGGCTTAGGTAAGGTTAAGCCCAGGATGCGAAGCATACTAGCCTTTATTTTAGTTGTTGAACCACTGTTTAGCTTGGTGAACTGCTGTTGCGTGGCTATATTTGGTTCGGCTAGACGAAGAAACAACTCATGCGTTACTCTGCTTCGCCTTGGACGCCCCGCATTAGACGCGGTGAGCGTCGAGCAACGCAGCGTTCGGTGCGGCAACGAAATGTGCGAATGAGCAAGCGACGCACGCCTGAGCCTTAGAAACAGCTCGTTTCTAAGGCAACATCGCATTCACTAGAGGGGCTTTTGTACCGCTTTGAAGCATCGTACTCGTGGCTCAGTGGTAGCGTCTCCGTCTCACACTCCGGAGACCCTGGTTCGATTCCCACCCAGCCCATCTTGCAAGAGTTGAGCCAAAGCCACTTCTCCTCTGTCGTGACGTCATGGTGTCACGTGGTATTCAAGGCGACACCGCCGCGCCTGAGGAGCTGGGTTGAGCTCTCGTAATATGCTTCGCATAAAAAACAAGCAGACCGATTCCAATGCAGAGTAACCATAAAAATTTGCGAAGCCATACTGCAACAAAAAAGGTTGCATGACCGCAGCCATACCATCATCACCATCACCATCAGTATATGTGCTCTCCTAGTGATTTCCATAACCTTTGACTGGCGCCAGCTTATTCCACCTTAAGTCTGCCAACTTTCTAATTTTATCACACCCACTCATTTCCTGCCGTTCTCGACTTCGCTTCTCTTCCCTTGGCGTACATTCTGTAAACTCTAATGCCCCTCCCGTCATCTGCCCTTTGCATTACATGAACCGTCCAAGTCCATCTTTTCCTCTTAATGTTCGCTAGAATATTGCCTACGTGATGTTTGCTAACTAATCCACATCGCAGTCTTCGTGTCTCTGAACAATATTCCTAACATTTTTCTTCTCAAGGTTGTGTGTGTGATCCCCAAGTGCCTGCTGCGTATATTGGTGCCCATACCCTTTTCAAGGATAGCGGTAAGCTCTCGGTTATTATTTCGTAATGCGTACCGTATGAGATCCAACTGACCTTACTTTCTGTAAATTTACTTGCCGTGATCAGCGTTACTTAGGCTATCAAACATTTCCTTAATGCACAGTGATAGTCAACCTTCGTCTTACTCGGTCGGCTCAGCTACACAATAGCAGTCATACTCATATTAAAACTTATTGTGCGCAAACAAACAGGGACGAAGAATAGAAGAAACACAAGGCCGAGCTCGTCATTGTGTTTCTTCTATTCTTCGTCCCTGCTTGTTCGCACAATAAGTTTTAAGATGAATATGTTCCAACTAGGCGGACTCGCAGTCTTGCAGCAGTCATACATTACGTTACTTACGAATTCCCACAATTGAAAAATAATTGCATAGCGCGATTATATACACGTGATAATTTCAGCACTAATAATCTCGTAGCGTTATAACCGAGAATCGATCCTTTTAACAAAACTGATCGCAAGCACTGCAGACCTTACGAGGCATGGGCGGAAGGTGAAATCTGATGTTCGGAAATCGGGGATCACGTAGACAAATCTGCGAGCTGCATTAGGCAAAGTAGAATAAGCGTAAGTGAAATGTCAGAACAATATTGTGTCGGCGTCCAGCTTCCAGCTGCAAAGCCATCGTCGAAAGTTGACACACGCGAATCGTGCATGTTCATAATAATCAGATAAGGCGAGAGAGAGATACTTGAGGTAAATGACTACAGTGGTTCGGTTTGGGATGTATCGGCATCGCATGGCTACGGTTGTCTCCCGTGAGGAGTTGTGGTATCGTCGCCTTTGCAAAATTAGGGCCTAGGCCCTTCTGCATTACCTACTACGGTGGGAGTTCCTGCGTTTTACTTTTTTTTTCTCTACTGAGATGGCGTATCTACTTTTGCCTCTCTACGCGCAGTGGCAAGAGTGCTGTCGGCTGTATACTTGTCGGCTGTATACTGTATACCGGGGGCGCGTCTCACGAAAGTGAAGCCATCTGCATAAGTAACCGCTCGAGAATACATCCCTAAATTTGCAAGGTGAAAACAGAAGTAAAAACATACTACCAATGGCGGACACAAGCAGGGATCTTTGTCTTGTCCTTTCGTCTCTAGCGTGCAGCTGATGCAGTCATGCGCGAAGTAAGCGTCACTAGGAGTAGCGAAGTCTTTCTCTGCATCACAAATAAAAAAGAAAAAAAAACGAAAAAACACTGATGGCATACTGAGTTACTTCTTGGAGTACCCAAGAAAGTTGAGTGAAATTTTTCGAGAGATAACTGTGGCGTTTGATGTTGTACAGAATAGAATCTCATGATTTCCTGTGCCCCATCTTAGTATTTGTGCTCCTCACATACGTGTGCAATGTTTTCTTTTTCTTTATTTATTTCATTGGTCCCGTGAACGAACGGCACGAGATTGTGCTGATTGTGTCGTGGACCCATCTGGCAAGCAAAGATGATGCTGGCCATTCCTGCATCTTCACCGGGACTAGCGTGGGAGGCAGCACGATGGCTGACTCTACGAGTGCATCGAAGGCGTGACTTCTTGTCCTAATCTTTCCATTGAATTTCACTCGGCAAAGGTTTTTTCGTAAAAACAACTTCACGCACACTCGAGAATGCCAACGCCAACTCGAGGGCGCCAATATTTCTTATAACGCTTAGCACGGTAGCATGAACAAGACGCTATAACAATGAAAAAAACGCATAATTAACGCAGTTACAATTACCTGGCTAAAGTTATGATAAAAAATGCTAACTGGGTAAATTTGAGCTTACCAAGTAAAGCATCGCTTGAGGAACATTGCACAATGGGCAGAAGTGCGTTGCCTCACAATTAAATGTTGATTGAAAATTAGCGTGAAAGCATGTGCGTTGTTCACAGTATGCATTTGACTCAACATTCCAATAAACTTTCGATTCTCGGACGTGATTCGTGTGCGCTACTTCAGTGGCCATATTTTCACTCCAGCAACCCCGTAGAGATGTGTATTCGCGATGTACTTCGCTTTGCTGTCGGATATGCTAATATCGTTTCTAAAAATTAGTCTGGAGCTTCCCATTAAGACGTCCCTATATTCCCCGAGTTGTTTTGGAATATTCTACACCATAATTTAGAGCTGCAGCAAAAGGAAGCACATTAGGCACATTACATCGATGGCGACGCAAGGCAGTTCGGAGTTATAAAACTGCCATGCGTGCTTGCCATTGGCCGTTGTATTAATCGAACCCGCACATTTTCGAACGAAAATACAAACGAAGAGATGACGGAGTTGGTCCCTTGTTGTTTTCAGGTAACGAGTCGCAGCTTATTGAGCCGACTGACTGAACACTGATAGCATAAGATAACGGCACAACGCTGCCTACAACGATATTAGTTCTGTGCACTTCGGTGTGTTACAGTTGTAACTTGCAATCAGTGTTGGTTGTATTTTTGCAAACTTCACCTAGTTCACGGTATGTTTGTTTGTCTCTTAGTTTCTTAATCTGTATATTACATCTTTCACGCCAATATGGTTCATGGAGTAGTCCAAGGTCTAAAGTCTAGAACGTCGAGCTGCTGTGCTGAGGGAACAGGTTTCGCTACCAATTTTCAGACCAACCTGGGTGCCTGATTTGGCGACCTGTATATGCCACTCGTCAATGAATTCGATCTTGAGTCACTGTGCATGTTCCGCTAGGTATATGTCGCCCTTGAATGAACCTTCTTCGTGCCAACAATGAACACTGGGCTCTTCTAGCGGCCACTGGACCTGGCGGCCAGCAGTTATTGAGCACCGCTATATCGATGCCCATCCTGTGGGCCAGCTGGTCGGCTCGTCAATCGGCCTGGTGTCTTGGTGCTCGCACTGCACACTTGGTGGTCCTCTGTTCTGGAGGCCTGGTGACTCCCCATGCCATGGACCTGGTGGCCAGCCGCTCTAGCTACCTGGTGTCATGCTGCCCGCTCTGCTCGCCTGGTACCCAGGTATTTTAGCGGTCTGGTATCTTGCTGCCCGCCTTGCGGACCAAGTGGACTGCAGTCCAGGCAGGCAGCCTGGCTTGTTGTTGCCTGCCCTGCGGAACTGGCGGCCAGATACTCTGGCGACATGGTCTGCTGCTGATCAAGAATCGGGCTTGCGGTATAGACTCGCATGAGAAAAAAGGTCGTTGCTTTCTATCACAATTTCTTTATAAAAGACTGCTGGTTGGGTTAGTTGGTGGTTTAACATTTTTAAAATTAGTGACTCGGCTGACTTACTACCCTTCTGTTTAGTTTAGGCCATTTCCCTGTATATAAATGTCCCACTCGACTCAATAGGCGGTTATGTAGGCAACCCCGATATCGCGGCTTGCTTTCGCCTAGGCTACCGTTTTACATTTATCCATGCCTGTGCTTGCACAGAAGAGTGCTTACCTGCTTTCCGCTGTATAATATGAATGAACCGTACAAAAAAGCTCACGCGCAAACCCTTCTCAAACTTCACTCGATTCATGATAGGTTTGTCTGTCTATCTTTCGGCTTGTTAATCCGTATCTGAGTTCTTTAACTCCACCTTGGGTCAGAGAGTAGTCCATGGTCTGATGTATGCAACATCGGGAAGCTGCGCTAAGTCAACAGGATTCGCGACCAACCTTCAGACCAACTTGTGTCACTGAATTTGTGACAGCCTGTGCCGCTTTTCAATGAACTTATTCAATGCTACCTTGGGTCGCTGGATATGTACCATTAGCTACGTGGCACTCATCAACGAACCTTTCTTGGCGCTAACAAGGGTTACTGGGTTGTTTTAGCAGCCTGGTGTCTTAGTCCCTCTCCTGCGGGCCTGGTGTTCAGCATGTACAGTGCTCTGGTATCTTGCTGCCCGCCATGTGGACCTGGTGCTCAGCTCTTCCATCGGCCTGGTGTCTCACTGCCCGCTTTGCGGATCTGGTGACCACCTGTTCTTGCGAAGTGGTATCACGCTGCCCATCCTGCAGACCTGGCGGCCAGCTGTTCCGGTAACCTGGTATATTGCTGCTCAATCTACGATCCTGATCAGCAACTGTGGTAGCAACCTGCTGCGTTGATGCCCACCCTGTACGGAACTGATTGGTAGCTGTTCTAGCTACCTGCTGGGTCGCTGTCCACCATACGAGCCTGGTGGACAGCTCCTCTAGCGACCTGATTTACTGCTGATCAGAAGATTACGCGGGCGCTAGAGAATAACACGTGGCAAAATTCTATTTATTTCTATCATAAATTCTTTATTAAGCAGCAGGTTGGGCGAGCCGGTAGGTCAACGTCCTCGAAATCACCACGTATATTGACATCAATCTTTTTGCGCTGTTTCAGTATGGCTACTTCTTTCTATTTAAACACGGCCATTATCCGTAACAACGCACTATGTAGGCAGCACATATATACCGGATTCCTTTCGCGTTGGTTGACATTTTCGCAATGGTAATGTGGTTCAGTGTAAAAGTGCTTGCCTGTTTTAGTCAATAGCCTGAGCTCGTACAATTCATTCTTCCTATTTGAGGAATACATAAAGTGACTACGACGGCTGCTCGTGTACGTAGCACGTTACCGAGGCTCTCGATTCGAACAAACCGCCGCCGAAGCGTAGCGGCTTTGGCGTCGTGTGCCTAAGCCCGAAAGCTCGTGACGAAATCTGAACGGCTGTGGCCGGATTTCGTTGGGAGTGAGTGGAAACATGTCACTTTGTGAGCATTGAGTTCACCGTAAAGAACCACAGCTGGTTGGAATTAATCCGCAGTTTGAGACTGGGCCATGTCCTATAATCATATCGTGGTTATTGCACGTAAATTGATGTAGAATGGGAATTTCTATTTCGACGGTTTTCGTCACATGTCAGTGTTCGGGATCAGCAAGCGAAATATCGGTTTGATGATTCGTTCAGTCAACGGTTCATGCATACATCTGTTCATTAGTTAGATCGTTCACCTTTCGCTAGTTAGCATAAATAATCAGCCTACATGGATTTACACGAAGAATCATACATGCGTTGACTCTCAGCTCCTCAGAGAAGTGAAACAACACGGTGGAGCGGATCTTCTAATGGGCTACAGATTTCTTCTTTTAACGGGGAAAGAAATTTACGCAACTTCGTTTATTCATCGCCTAAATCATTCTAAGAAAAAGTGCATTGGCTGGCTGAATAATACATGCCTTGAATCTGAACCGTTACCGGTAGTGAAAAAACAGGTGGCGAGAATATACTAAAGGGCTATAGGCTACTGCTTTTAACGTGGAAAAAAACTTACGCAAATAGTTTATTCATCGCCTAAGCAATTGTCTGAAAAAGTGCATTTGATGGGGGAATGACACACCCGTTCAATCAGAGC
Source organism: Dermacentor albipictus (assembly GCF_038994185.2). Taxonomy (NCBI): domain Eukaryota; kingdom Metazoa; phylum Arthropoda; class Arachnida; order Ixodida; family Ixodidae; genus Dermacentor; species Dermacentor albipictus. The sequence continues at coordinate 37,065,038 of NC_091829.1, forward strand.
TGTTAGGACAAGCGATAAACCATGGTGGCGCTAATATTCTAAATGGCCATAGGCTTCTGTTTAAAACGTGTGAACTAATTTGCGGAAATGCGTTTATTCATTGCGTAAATATTTGTCCGAAAAAGTGACTTTCAGGTGGAAATGATCTATGCGTTGACTGTGAGCTGTTAGGAAAAGGGATAAAACACAGTTGCGCTAACATTCAATAGGGCTATCGCGTTGTGCTTCTAACGGGGAAACTAATTTGCGGAAATTCCTTTATTTATCGCGTAAATGTCTGAAAAAGTGACTTTCAGGTTGGAATGATCTATGCGTTGACTGTGAGCTGCTAGGAAAAGGGATACAACACAGGGGCGCTAACATTCTATAGGGCTATCGCGTTCTGCTTCTAACGGGGAAACTTATTTGCGGAAATTCGTTTATTCACTGCGTAAATATTTGTCTGAAAAAGTAACTTTCAGGTGGGAATGATCTATGCGTTGAATGTGAGCTGTTAGGAAAAAACGATAGAACACAGTGGCGCAAACATTCTATAGGGATATCGGGTTCTGCTTCTAACGGGGAAACATATTTGCGGAAATTTGTTAAATTATTGCGTAAATAATAGTCTGAAAAAGTGACTTTTAGGTGGGAATGATCTATGCGTTGACTGTGAGCTGTTTGGAAAAGCGATAGAACACAGTGGCGCTAACATTCTATAGGGATATCGCGTTCTGATTCTAACGGGGAAACTAATTTGCGGAAATTCGTTTATTCATCGCGTAAATTATTGTCTTAAACGTAACTTACAGGTGGGATTGATCTATGCGTTGACTGTGAGCTCTTAGGAAAAGGGGTAGAACACAGGGGCGCTAAAATTCTACAGCGCTATCGCGTTCTGCTTCTAACGGGTAAACAAATTGTCGGAAATTCGTTTATTCATTGCGTAAATAATTGTCCGAAAAGGTTCTTTAAGGTGGGAATGATCTATGCGTTGACTGTGAGCTGTTAGGAAAAGCGATAGAACACAGTGACGCTAACATTTTATACGGCTATCGCGTTTTTCTGCTAGCGGGGAAACTAATTTGCGGTAATTCGTTTATTCATTGCGTAAATATTTGTCTGAAAAAGTAACTTTCAGGTGGGAATGATCTATAAGTTGACTGTGAGCTGTTAAGAAAAGGGATAGAACACAGTGGCGAAAACATTCTATAGGGCTATCGCGTTTTTCTTCTAACGGGGAAACTAATTTGCGGTAATTCGTTTATTCATTGCGTAAATATTTGTCTGAAAAAGTAACTTTCAGGTGGGAATGATCTATAAGTTGACTGTGATCTTTTAGGAAAAGCGATAGAACTCAGGGGCGCTAACATTCTATAGGGCTATCGCGTTTTTCTTCTAACGGGGAAACTAATTTGCGGTAATGCGTTTATTCATTGCGTAAATATTTGTCTGAAAAAGTAACTTTCAGGTGGGAATGATCTATAAGTTGACTGCGATCTTTTAGGAAAAGCGATAGAACACAGGGGCGCTAACATTCTATAGGGCCATCGCGTTCTGCTTCTAACGGGGAAACTAATTTGCGGTAATTCGTTTATTCATTGCGTAAATATTTGTCTGAAAAAGTAACTTTCAGGTGGGAATGATCTATAAGTTGACTGTGATCTTTTAGGAAAAGCGATAGAACACAGGGGCGCTAACATTCTATAGGGCTATCGCGTTTTTCTTCTAACGGGGAAACTAATTTGCGGTAATTCGTTTATTCATTGCGTAAATATTTCTCTGAAAAAGTAACTTCAGGTGGGAATGATCTATAAGTTGACTGTGATCTTTTAGGAAAAGGGATAGAACACAGGAGCGCTAGCATTCTATAGGGCTATCGCGTTTTTCTTCTAGCGGGGAAACTAATTTGCGGTAATTCGTTTATTCATTGCGTAAATATTTGTCTGAAAAAGTAACTTTCAGGTGGGAATGATCTATAAGTTGACTGTGATCTTTTAGGAAAAGAAACAGAACACAGGGGCGCTAACATTCTATAGGGCTATCGCATTTTTCTTCTAACGGGGAAACTAATTTGCGGTAATTCGTTTATTCATTGCGTAAATATTTCTCGGAAAAAGTAACTTCAGGTGGGAATGATCTATAAGTTGACTGTTTTCTTTTAGGAAAAGGGATAGAACACAGGAGCGCTAACATTCTATAGGGCTATCGCGTTTTTCTACCCGCCGTGGTTGCTCAGTGGCTATGGTGTTGGGCTGCTGAGCACGAGGTCGCGGGATCGAATCCCGGCCACGGCGGCCGCATTTCGATGGGGGCGAAATGCGAAAACACCCGTGTGCTTAGATTTAGGTGCACGTTAAAGAACCCCAGGTGGTCAAAATTTCCGGAGTCCTCCACTACGGCGTGCCTCATAATCAGAAAGTGGTTTTGGCACGTAAAACCCCAAATATTATTATTATCGCGTTTTTCTTCTTGCGGGGAAACTAATTTGCGGTAATTCGTTTATTCATTGCGTAAATATTTGTCTGAAAAAGTAACTTTCAGGTGGGAATGATCTATGCTTTGACTGTGAGCTGTTAGGAAAAGCGATAGAACACAGTGACGCTAACATTCTATAGGGCCATCGCGTTCTGCTTCTAACGGGGAAACTAATTTGCGGTAATTCGTTTATTCATTGCGTAAATATTTGTCTGAAAAAGTAACTTTCAGGTGGGAATGATCTATGCGTTGACTGTGAGCTGTTAGGAAAAGCGATAGAACACAGTGGCGCTAACATTCTATAGGGCTATCGCGTTTTTCTTCTAGCGGGGAAACTAATTTGCGGTAATTCGTTTATTCATTGCGTAAATATTTGTCTGAAAAAGTAACTTTCAGGTGGGAATGATCTATAAGTTGACTGTGATCTTTTAGGAAAAGAAATAGAACACAGGGGCGCTAACATTCTATAGGGCTATCGCGTTTTTCTTCTAACGGGGAAACTAATTTGCGGTAATTCGTTTATTCATTGCGTAAATATTTCTCTGAAAAAGTAACTTCAGGTGGGAATGATCTATAAGTTGACTGTGATCTTTTAGGAAAAGGGATAGAACACAGGAGCGCTAACATTCTATAGGGCTATCGCGTTTTTCTTCTAGCGGGGAAACTAATTTGCGGTAATTCGTTTATTCATTGCGTAAATATTTCTCTGAAAAAGTAACTTCAGGTGGGAATGATCTATAAGTTGACTGTGATCTTTTAGGAAAAGAAATAGAACACAGTGGCGCTGACATTCTATAGGGCTATCGCGTTTTTCTTCTAGCGGGGAAACTAATTTGCGGTAATTCGTTTATTCATTGCGTAAATATTTGTCTGAAAAAGTAACTTTCAGGTGGGAATGATCTATAAATTGACTGTGATCTTTTAGGAAAAGAAATAGAACACAGTGGCGCTGACATTCTATAGGGCTATCGCGTTTTTCTTCTAGCGGGGAAACTAATTTGCGGTAATTCGTTTATTCATTGCGTAAATATTTGTCTGAAAAAGTAACTTTCAGGTGGGAATGATCTATAAATTGACTGTGATCTTTTAAGAAAAGGGATAGAACACAGTTGCGCTAACATTCTATAGGGCCAGCGCGTTCAGCTTCTAACGGGGAAACTAATCTGCGGTAATTCGTTTATTCATTGCGTAAATATTTGTCTGAAAAAGTAACTTTCAGGTGGGAATGATCTATAAGATGACTGTGATCTTTTAGGAAAAGGGATAGAACACAGTTGCGCTAACACTCTATAGGGCTATCGCGTTCTGCTTCTAACGGGGAAACTAATTTGCGGTAATTCGTTTATTCATTGCGTAAATATTTCTCTGAAAAAGTAACTTCAGGTGGGAATGATCTATAAGTTGACTGTGATCTTTTAGGAAAAGAAATAGAACACAGTGGCGCTAACATTCTATAGGGCTATCGCGTTGTTCTTCTAACGGGGAAACTAATTTGCGGTAATTCGTTTATTCATTGTGTAAATATTTCTCTGAAAAAGTAACTTCAGGTGGGAATGATCTATAAGTTGACTGTGATCTTTTAGGAAAAGGGATAGAACACAGGAGCGCTAACATTCAATAGGGCTATCGCGTTTTTCTTCTAGCGGGGAAACTAATTTGCGGTAATTCGTTTATTTATCGCGTAAATGTCCGAAAAAGTGACTTTCAGGTTGGAATGATCTATGCGTTGACTGTGAGCTGCTAGGAAAAGGGATACAACACAGGGGCGCTAACATTCTATAGGGCTATCGCGTTCTGCTTCTAACGGGGAAACTTATTTGCGGAAATTCGTTTATTCACTGCGTAAATATTTGTCTGAAAAAGTAACTTTCAGGTGGGAATGATCTATGCGTTGAATGTGACCTGTTAGAAAAAACGATAGAACACAGTGGCGCAAACATTCTATAGGGATATCGCGTTCTGCTTCTAACGGGTAAACAAATTGTCGGAAATTCGTTTGTTCATTCCGTAAATAATTGTCCGAAAAGGTTCTTTAAGGTGGGAATGATCTACGCGTTGACTGTGAGCTGTTAGGAAAATGGATGGAACTCATGGGCGCTAACATTCTATAGGTCTATCACGTTCTTCTTCTAATGGGGAAACTAATTTCCGGAAATTCGTTTATTCATCGCGTAAGTTATTGTCTTAAAAAGCAACTTTCAGGTGGGATTGATCTATGCGTTGACTGTGAGCTGTTAAGAAAAGGGATAGAACACAGTGGCGAAAACATTCTATAGGGCTATCGCGTTTTTCTTCTAACGGGGAAGCTAATTTGCGGTAATTCATTTATTCATTGCGTTAATATTTCTCTGAAAAAGTAACTTTCAGGTGGGAATGATCTATAAGTTGACTGTGATCTTTTAGGAAAAGTGATAGAACACAGGGGCGCTAACATTCCATAGGGCTATCACGTTTTTCTTCTTACGGGGAAACTAATTTGCGGTAATTCGTTTATTCATTGCGTAAATATTTGTCTGAAAAAGTAACTTTCAGGTGGGAATGATCTCTAAGTTGACTGTGATCTTTTAGGAAAAGCGAAAGAACGCAGGGGCGCTAACATTCTATAGGGCTATCGCGTTTTTCTTCTAACGGGGAAACTAATTTGCGGTAATTCGTTTATTCATTGCGTAAATATTTCTCTGAAAAAGTAACTTCAGGTGGGAATGATCTATAAGTTGACTGTGATCTTTTAGGAAAAGAAATAGAACACAGTGACGCTAACATTTTATGGGGCTATCGCGTTTTTCTTCTAGCGGGGAAACTAATTTGCGGTAATTCGTTTATTCATTGCGTAAATATTTGTCTGAAAAAGTAACTTTCAGGTGGGAATGATCTATAAGTTGACTGTGATCTTTTAGGAAAAGGGATAGAGCACAGGGGCGCTAACATCCTATAGTTCTATCGCGTTCTGCTTCTAACCGGGAAACTAATTTGCGGAAATTATTCATCGCGTAAATAATTGTCTGAGAAATTAACTTCCAGATGGGAATGATCTATGCGTTGCGTTGAGCTGTTAGGAAAACGGATAGAACACAGTGGCGCTAACATTCTATAGGGCCATCGCGTTCTGCTTCTAACGGGGAAACTAATTTGCGGTAATTCGTTTATTCATTGCGTAAATAATTGTCGGAAAAAGTAACTTTCAGGTGGGAATGATCTATGCTTTGACTGTGAGCTGTTAGGAAAAGCGATAGAACACAGTGACGCTAACTTTCTATAGGGCCATCGCGTTCTGCTTCTAACGGGGAAACTAATTTCCGGAAATTCGTTTATTCACTGCGTAAATAATTGTCTGGGAAAGAAACTTTCAGGTGGGAATCATCTATGCGTTGACTGTGAGCTGTTAGGAAAAGCGATAGAACACAGTGACGCTAACATTTTATAGGGCTATCGCGTTTTTCTTCTAGCGGGGAAACTAATTTGCGGTAATTCGTTTATTCATTGCATAAATATTTGTCTGAAAAAGTAACTTTCAGGTGGGAATGATCTATAAGTCAACTGTGATCTTTTAGGAAAAGGGATAGAACACAGGGGTGCTAACACTCTATAGGGCTATCGCGTTCTGCTTCCAATGGGGAAACTAATTTCCGGAAATTCGTTTATTCAATGCGTAAATAATTGTCTGGGAAAGAAACTTTCAGGTGGGAATGTTCTATGCGTTGACTGTGAGCTGTTAGGAAAAGCGATAGAACACAGTGACGCTAACATTTCATGGGGCTATCGCGTTTTTCTTCTAGCGGGGAAACTAATTTGCGGTAATTCGTTTATTCATTGCGTAAATATTTGTCTGAAAAAGTAACTTTCAGGTGGGAATGATCTATAAGTTGACTGTGATCTTTTAGGAAAAGGGATAGAGCACAGGGGCGCTAACATCCTATATTTCTATCGCGTTCTGCTTCTAACCGGGAAACTAATTTGCGGAAATTATTCATCGCGTAAATAATTGTCTGAGAAATTAACTTCCAGGTGGGAATGATCTATGCGTTGACATTGAGCTGTTAGGGAAAGGGTATAGAACACAGGTGCACTAACATTCTTTAGGGGTATCGCGTTCTGCTTCTAACGGGGAAACTAATTTGCGGAAATTCGTTTATTCACTGCGCAAATAATTGTCTGGGAAAGAAACTTTCAGGTGGGAATGATCTATGCTTTGACTGTGAGCGGTTAGGAAAAGCGATAGAACACAGTGACGCTGACATTCTATAGGGCCATCGCGTTCTGCTTCTAACGGGGAAACTAATTTCCGGAAATTCGTTTATTCACTGCGTAAATAATTGTCTGGGAAAGAAACTTTCAGGTGGGAATCATCTATGCGTTGACTGTGAGCTGTTAGGAAAAGCGATAGAACACAGTGACGCTAACATTTTATAGGGCTATCGCGTTTTTCTTCTAGCGGGGAAACTAATTTGCGGTAATTCGTTTATTCATTGCGTAAATCTTTGTCTGAAAAAGTAACTTTCAGGTGGGAATGATCTATAAGTTGACTGTGATCTTTTAGGAAAAGGGATAGAACACAGGGGCGCTAACACTCTATAGGGCTATCGCGTTCTGCTTCCAATGGGGAAACTAATTTCCGGAAATTCGTTTATTCACTGCGTAAATAATTGTCTGGGAAAGAAACTTTCAGGTGGGAATGATCTATGCGTTGACTGTGAGCTGTTAGGAAAAGCGATAGAACACAGTGACGCTAACAATTTATAGGGCGATCGCGTTTTTCTTCTTGCGGGGAAACTAATTTGCGGTAATTCGTTTATTCATTGCGTAAATATTTGTCTGAAAAAGCAACTTTCAGGTGGGACTGATCTATGCTTTGACTGTGAGCTGTTAGGAAAAGCGATAGAACACAGTGACGCTAACATTCTATAGGGCTATCGCGTTCAGCTTCCAATGGGGAAACTAATTTGCGGTAATTCGTTTATTCACTGCGTAAATAATTGTCTGGGAAAGAAACTTTCACGTGGGAATGTTCTATGCGTTGACTGTGAGCTGTTAGGAAAAGCGATAGAACACAGTGACGCTAACATTCTATAGGGCCATCGCGTTCAGCTTCCAATGCGGAAACTAATTTGCGGTAATTCGTTTATTCACTGCGTAACTAATTGTCTGGGAAAGAAACTTTCACGTGGGAATGTTCTATGCGTTGACTGTGAGCTGTTAGGAAAAGCGATACAACACAGTGACGCTAACATTTTATGGGGGTATCGCGTTTTTCTTCTAGCGGGGAAACTAATTTGCGGTGATTCGTTTATTCATTTCGTAAATATTTGTCTGAAAAAGTAACTTTCAGGTGGGAATGATCTATAAGTTGACTGTGATCTTTTAGGAAAAGGGATAGAGCACAGGGGCGCTAACATCCTATAGTTATATCGCGTTCTGCTTCTAACCGGGAAACTAATTTGCGGAAATTATTCATCGCGTAAATAATTGTCTGAGAAATTAACTTCGAGGTGGGAATGATCTATGCGTTGACTGTGAGCTGTTAGGAAAAGGGATAGAACACAGTGGCGCCTACACTCTATAGGGCTATCGCGTTCTGCTTGTAACGGGGAAACTAATTTGCGGTAATTCGTTTATTCATTGCGTAAATAATTGTCTGGGAAAGAAACTTACAGGTGGGAATGATCTATGCGTTGACTGTGAGCTGTTAGGAAAAGCGATAGAACACAGTGGCCCTAACACTCTATAGGGCTATCGCGTTCTGCTGCCAATGGGGAAACTAATTTCCGGAAATTCGTTTATTCACTGCGTAAATAATTGTCTGGGAAAGAAACATTCAGGTGGGAATGATCTATGCGTTGACTGTGAGCTGTTAGGAAAAGCGATAGAGCACAGTGGCGCTAACATTTTATAGGGCTATCGCGTTTTTCTTCTAGCGGGGAAACTAATTTGCGGTAATTCGTTTATTCATTGCGTAAATATTTGTCTGAAAAAGTAACTTTCAGGTGGGAATGATCTATAAGTTGACTGTGATCTTTTAGGAAAAGGGATAGAACACAGTGGCGCTAACACTCTATAGGGCTATCGCGTTCTGCTTGTAACGGGGAAACTAATTTGCGGTAATTCGTTTATTCATTGCGTAAATATTTGTCTGAAAAAGTAACTTTCAGGTGGGAATGATCTATAAGTTGACTGTGATCTTTTAGGAAAAGCGATAGAACACAGTGGCGCTAACACTCCATAGGGCTATCGCGTTCTGCTTCCAATGGGGAAACTAATTTCCGGAAATTCGTTTATTCACTGCGTAAATAATTGTCTGGGAAAGAAACTTTCAGGTGGGAATGATCTATGCGTTGACTGTGAGCTGTTACAAAAAGTGATAGAAGACAGTGGCGCTAACATTTTATAGGGCTATCGCGTTTTTCTTCTAGCGTGGAAACTAATTTGCGGTAATTCGTTTATTCATTGCGTAAATATTTGTCTGAAAAAGTAACATTCTGGTGGGAATGATCTATAAGTTGACTGTGATCTTTTAGGAAAAGGGATAGAGCACAGAAGCGCTAACATCCTATAGTTCTATCGCGTTCTGCTTCTAACCGGGAAACTAATTTGCGGAAATTATTCATCGCGTAAATAATTGTCTGAGGAATTAACTTTCAGGTGGGAATGATCTATGCGTTGACATTGTGCTGTTAGGGAAAGCGATGGAACACAGGGGCGCTAACATTCTATAGGGCCAGCGTGTTCAGCTTCTAACGGGGAAACTAATTTCCGGAAATTCGTTTATTCATTGCGTAAATAATTGTCTGAGAAAGTAACTTTCAGGTGGGAATGATCTATGCGTTGACTGTGGTCTTTTAGGAAAAGGGATAGAACACAGGGGCGCTAACATTCTATAGGGCTATCGCGTTCTGCTTCTAACCGGGAAACTAATTTGAGGAAATTATTCATCGCGTAAATGATTGTCTGAGAAAGTAACTTTCAGGTGGGAATGATCTATGCGTTGACTGTGAGCTGTTAGGAAAAGCGATAAAACACAGTGACGCTAACATTCTATAGGGCCATCGCGTTCTGCTTCTAACGGGGAAACTAATTTGCGGAAATTTATTTATTCATTGCGTAAATAATTGTCTGAAAAAGTGACTTTCAGGTGGGAATGATGTATGCGTTAACTGTGAGCTGTTAGGAAAAGCGATAGAACACAGCGGCGCTAACATTCGATAGGGGTATCGCGATCTGCTTTTAACGGGGAAACTAATTTGCGGAAATTCGTTTATTCATCAGCTCAATATTTGAAAAAAGTGACTTTCAGGTGGGAATGATCGATGGATTGACTGTGAGCTGTTAGGAAAAGGGGTAGAGCAGGTGGCGTAAATATTCTAAGGGGCAATAGGCTTCTGTTTTTTTACGTGGCGAACTATTTGCGGAAATTCCTGTATTCATCGTGTATAGAATCGTCTCAGAAAGTGACATTTAGCTGGGAATGATCTATGCTTTGAATCTGAGCTGTTGGGAAAAGGGATTGAACACAGTGGCGCTAACATTCTATAGGGCTATCGCATTCTTATTCTAACGAGGAAACGAATTTGCGCAAATTCCTTTATTCATTGCGTAAATAATTGTCTGAAAAAGTGACTTTTAGGTGGGAATGATCGATGCATTGATAGTGAGCTGTTAGGAAAAGGGATAGAACAGGTGGCGCAAATATTCTAATGGGCAACAGGCTTCTGTTTTTTTTACGTGGCAAACTATTTGCGGAAATTCGTTTATTCATCGCGTAAATAATTGTCTCATAAAGTGACTTTTAGGTGGGAATTATGTATTCGTTGAATCTGAGCTGTTGGCAAAAGCGATAGAACACAGGGGCGCTGACATTCTATAGGGCTATCGCATTCTTATTCTAACGGGGAAATGAATTTCCGCAAATTCGTTTATTCATCGCCTCAATAATTATATGAAAAGGTGACTTTCAGGTGGGAATGATCTATGCGTTTACTGTGAGCTACGGATAGAACAGGTGGCGTAAATAATCTAATAGCCGGTAGGCTTCTGTTTTTTTACGTGGGAAACTATTTGGGGAAATTCCTTTATTGTTTGCGTAAATAATCGTCTCAGAAAGTGACGTTTAGGAAAGAATGATCTATGCGTTGAATCTGAGCTGTTAGGAAAAACGATAGAACACAGTGGCGCTAATATTCTAATGGGCTATCGCGTTCTGTTTCTAACGGGGAAACTTATTTGCGGAAATTCGTTTATTCATTGCGTAAATATTTGTCTGAAAAAGTGAGTTTCAGGTGGGTATGATATATGCGTTGAGTCTGCGCTTTATTAAGAGTGATAAAAGAGGTGGCGGTATCATTATAAAAATATTAAGGCTTCTCCTTTTTACGTGGCAAATAATTGCCGGAAAATAATTTATTCAACGCATAACTAATTGTCTAAAAAGTGACTTTCAGGTGGGAATAATCTATGCGTTGAATTTGAGCTGTTAGGAAAAGTGATTAAAGTATATTATAAAGGCTATAGGCGTATGCTTTTAAAGGGGAAACTGATTCATGCAGTTTCGTTTTTTCGCACCTAAATAATTCTCAGTAAAAGTTTATTTGCTGGGGAATGATCTATGCTTTCAATCTTAGCTGTTAGAAGTTATAAAGCAAGCGGGAGAGATGATTCTAAAGGGTTTTAGGATTCTGCTTTTAACGCGGAAAGCAATTTCTGCAAATTCGTTTTTTTTTATCGCGTAAGTAATTTTCAGTGAAAGTGCATTTAATGGAGGAATGAGCTATGCGTTGAATCCAATCTGTTAGAATAATCTCTCCACCTTGTTTTGAAACTTCTAAGGGGCTATTAGCTTCTTGTTTTAAAGCGGAAAGTTATATACACAAATTCGGTTACTCATCGAGTAAATATTTGTCACTAATTGATTATTTCCTGGGGGAATAATCTATGCGTTGAATCTGAGATGATGGAGCTTTTAAAGTAAGCGGAGATATTGTTCTATAAGGGCTATAGGCTTCTGGCTTTAACGTGGAAAGTAACTTATGGAAATTTGTTTTTTTTTTTATCGTGTAAGTAACTGTCAGTAAAATTGAATTTGCTGGTGGAATAATCTACGCTTTGAATCTGAGCTGTTAGAAGTTATAAAACACGGCGGAGAAAATATTCTGAAGTGTCATAGGCCTCTGCTTCTTAGGCGGAAAGTAATTTACGCAGAATTGTTTATTCGCGACGTAAATAATTGTCATTAAAAAGGCTTTTGCTGGTGGAATGATCTATGTATAGATATTAGCTGTGAGAAATTATAAAATAAGGCGGAAAGAATATTTAAATGCTTATAGGCTCTTGCTTTTCACGCGGAAAGTAATTTACGCAAATTCGTTAACTCATCGAGTAGATCATTGTCAATAAAATTTATTTCCAGGGGGAATGATCTATGCGTTGAATCTGAGCTGTTAGCTATTATAAAGCAACCGGAGAGATTATTTTAAAGGCTTCTGATGTTATAGCGCAATGTAATGTACACAAACAAGTTTATTCATCACGTAATTAAATGTCAGTAAATGTGTACTAACAATATCCCCAGCAGACTTTGTCTTCTTTAAAACTTTTCGTCCACTTTTCCCTTTCCTCAGTGTAGGGTAGCCAACCGGGCTGAGTCCTGGTTAACCTCCCTACCTTTCCTTTATCGTTTGCTCTCTTTCTCTCTCCCTCTCTTAAGGGGGAATGACATTCACTCATGAATGAATGAGTGACATTGCATGTCATCTGACTTTTCTGTCTGTGAATTATTCTTTCGATAAAAGTCGTCCAGATAGATTTATTTGTTTAATTTTAGCCCCAGCTTTATGGGAGCATGTGATGCCGTCATCTTTCTTTGCCTATCTGCCAACGCAGTTGGCAGTATATTACTGTAGTGTGCCTGTCGACACGGCTGTTTACTGCAGACGGCGATCTACCTCGCGTCGTTATGGTAAAGACGTCATAGTTGTGTGGATGGACCGTCATGATGACGATGCAAGCCCTGGTGGCCTGTTGGACAAAATCAGTTTAGGACGTCAGTCAAAAATGGGTTGGTTTAGCAAGGCTACATCTGCATGAAGGATATAAACATCACTGAAGTTAAATGTGTCATCAGCAGCAGGCATCATCGTCGCCAGACATTTCGCCCGCTAATTCAATCCAATAGGCATTGGCAAGTGCTATTAGCAGTTAAGAGTAGGCGAGAAGATATGGTGCCATTTATTGTCATGGAATGCCACTTACATTTTCGCCAGGCGGTTGGAGGTTTGCCTCGCATCGAGTCATGTGGTATGGAGTACAGCGGATAGGTGGTTTGCATAGACTGCCCACAGGCGTCGCACCTATTGCCTGGTATGGTAGGGGCAAGGTGGTTTCACATGTTTCATGCTGGTTATGCTATAGAACACTAATGACTGCAAAAGGTCTTGACACTCATGTGAAAGACAAACCTAAAGGTAACGCTCTTTTACGCTAGCTTTTATATGGACCCATGCTGTAGTGTTTGCCAGCCCATATAGTACCCCTATGGTAATCCGTTGTTTATTGAAATAAAAAAAGGAATGGCACAAAATTACTCCTAATTGCTCTCTAACGTGGCTGTATCTGCTTAGCCTGGTCAAATATTCAATAAACTCAGAAAGACGAGTATATGTCATTCTCACTGTTGCCTTGGCATCATCCCAGGTAGACCTGACTTCTGTAGCAGCGAGGTGAACATCTCCTGCAGCATACTCATGTCAAGCCACATGTAGCAGTTGCGAGCAACGTAGGTGACACAGTGTTCATGCCACTGGCAAGGCTGGAGCACACTCTGTTGTCCTCGCGCAGCCGGATGCTACACTTTGGATGTCAGTTGGCCAGGATGTCCAGCAAGGTTGAACCTTCTTGCTCTGCATTTTTATGTGAAAAAAGTGTATTGTTTAATTGGCTCGGTCGCTGATATTTGCAGATGTGTACGTTTTGCTACGTTTTCACATTTCATGTCAGCGATGCACCGTTTCTACATTTGACGCTAACAATCAACGACCTGTGGATGTAGATGTCAATGTAAACAAATGCACCGCTTCGGTTAATCTGACTCGCAAGGCTGCGCGCTAAGACTTATTCAATATGCGAAAGGTCTAATGTATGTGTAAAAATTATACAGAGCGAGTTTCAACTGCTGAAATCAGCGACAACAAACTCTAAGGCAGCCGCGTCCGCAGACGGAACTCGGCACGCCTTCAACGGCCGCATTGCTGGCACGAGAGAGCGCTCAGGCTTGCTCATCCGGCGGTCGATGATTGCGACGTGGCTTCCAGGTACGACATTGCTACCATGAAGAAGCCAGCCGCGATTGACGAAACGAGTAACCGATGCAGACTAAACATGGGTGCAGCTGCACAAATCGAAGGGCGAAAGCCCCGGCTCCCTTCCAAAGCGTTGCCAGCGGCATGCGACAGAGTGCAGCACAGAAAAGTGAAAAAGTCGATTAGAAACGAACGCATGCTGTAAACTACTTTTCCTTGGTGAGCTGAACATTTTCGGTCTAATCCTGAGCTTCGGAATAATTTCGTAGTACTGAAACAAGTAAATCACAATTGGGGCCATCATCAGCGTAGTTTCAAACGTGAACAATTCTAAAAATACTCGGACATATCGTCCCGTTCCCAAGTTCACCTGCATTTGTTTATGCGATTTGAATAAAGACACCAAAACCTACACTAGAGACCATTGCTACATGCTTAAACAGAGGCTACATAGCAATTATATTCCATGTACCTACCTCACCAGAAATACAATTCGGTTATTTTCTGATCAGCTTTGTATTTATGCTGATGGTGCAGTGGTTCAGAATTAAAATTTAGTTAAAGCCCATTGGCTAAACTTAGGCCCTCAAGTTAACAGTACGTAATTGCGGGTCTGCGTATGAAACATCTTCAGCTAGCTCAATGTGAGCCTTGCAATCGGAGCAGATAAGAAGCACTAGTTTCTGTATTGGAATTAACATACTGCGCCGATTCATTACTTGGACTCGGGCTTTTGACGCACTTAGGCACGCTTCACAAATGAGCAGCGTGCCATTGACAGGTCACTATATGAAATATTCAGATCTTTGCAATTCATAGGGCGGGCCATAAAATGGCGTATATATTCTGGCTGGAATTGTCCCATATATAGCACGTGGGTCGGGCTGTGCTCTTGAAACGGAACGCCAACTAGATAAGAACGTTGTGGTGTTGAAACGTTTAGATAATGTCGAGTCGTCTAGTTTATATGAACTCTGTTGTGTATTCGCTTGACTAAGAGCATTGGGATTGTATTATTTTTCGTACATAACCAATATATGTATGTTTCTTTCAGTACTCGTCACCATATTATTAACCGCGTAAAGCCCCCTTACTCATTGGTCCGATGAGCAGCCTGTTAGGTACTGTAAGTAAATAAAAAATTAAGTACATAAATAAAGTGGACTTTAATTGGGCTATATGCTGCGTAAGCGGCGCTAGGAAGCAGGGTCTGTAAATTTCACCCTCCCACTTTTCATAGCACCAACTTGGCATCGAACAGTATGCGAATTCCTGACAACTGAGGAAAACGCACGGCAAGCATTTATTCATGCCTGAAGGAGTTGCCAGCTCTCTCCATTTTTCTTATTCTTTTTTGTTACAGTTCCAGAGCAGCGTGCTCCCAAAGGATCTCGAAGGATCTCCCAACCACGGACTTCGGAGAATCCCTCGATCTGAAGCAACCTGGTGCGCGAGCCACCGAACAGCCGCTGACCCAGACTGGAGAGGTTCAGCTCGAACGCCAGGTCTCGAACTTGCGTCAGAGAGGCCACTTTCACTGTCACGACGACGTGGCCATTCGCACCGTTGCTGAAAATTACGACAAACGCGTGGTTCCGCACACAAAAATAAAGTTTGCAAACACCGCTGACCAGAAGCCCAGAAGACGAAGACAACGACGATGACGACGTGTAACGCCCATGACGTGCAAGATCGCTCACACTTCACGTACCACGGCTCCAACTAATAAGTATCTGCGAGTCAATCTAATCTAATAAGTCAGGTAGGTCTTGACTAGGCTGAGCAAAGTTTGAGGTGGGTCATCGAAATAGTGCACCGATAACATGGCGACTTCCCGAGTTATACAATTGATAGAGGCAGAGGAAAGGCAAGGAGCGGAATGTTGGTGAATGCATGAATATCTGAACGGAAAACCACGTACGACTGCAAAACTTGGCGATGTTCACAGGAGCGCATGCTATTCGCCTGCTACGTTTTTTTCCAACCCACCAAGGTGGTTCAGGACCATTTTAAACCTGTGACACAACGCACCTTCTGTATACTGCGCCGTTTGCGGCTTCTAAATTCAAATTTGTGCAGGTAAAACGTTATGAGCTATATTCGTGGAAGCCAAGTTTCGGTTTACCAACTACAGCGCTAATTATCTTTACTCACAAATTCTACTATCTTTAGTACAAGTTTGCACTGCATAGCGTGAAATCAAAATTCTACGAATTTAGAACTGTTTTTGAGAATTGCAGGTTTAAGTACTCCCAAGTACTGTTCGTTTCAGTGGTTGGTGCTTTGAACAGCAAACTCGACAAAGTAGGTATCTGAAAACTGCAGCCATGAACAACGAAGCCTGGAGTGAGACACGTGACTTCCACTGCAGTATTTACAGTGCGCATTCACATGGCACAGGATGGGTACGTTAGAGAAAATGAGGGATGCCTTATCGCGTGCCGCTCCCAACTGGCGTATGTGCAATCGCCGTATAACAATCAATCAATGAATCAATCAATCGATCAGTCAGTCAGTCAATCAAACATGCTTGTTTTGCAGGAAGTACACAAAACTTTCCTGCGGTAGGCAGACTAAAGGCGAGAAAGCCTGACGAGGTCTTGGCCCCCTGAAGGATCAGCCACTCGAATGCCCGCATGCATTGCATGTACTTTCGGGCTGTCTTGTGGCTTTATCGCGTGCTTTTCTTTTGGGTGCTCCACCCTCTTGGTAAGAACAGGTGTGCGTGGTGATTAGCCCAACGCTTTGTTAATGCTGTTTGAAGTTTCTGCGTCTAGAATCGCTGCTTCCTTTCCTCGTGCAGCTACCGTCTTTAAGCTCTTACGGACGCTCTCACGATTTACGAGTTGCCGCTAAGACGTTCTGAAAGTGTTTCGATTTCCGTGCCATTGTTGATTTCGAACGTACGCGACGCAAAATCGCAACGTATTTTCGTCCTCACTGCGTCGTGTGCGCATGTGCGCTGCATAAAGAAGATTCGTTTGCTTATAGGCGGTGTGCGTATGTCCAAACGATACATTTAAGAGCTTGGAAATAAAATTTCGTTGAATGAAGGCCGTGCGTGTCCAGCCTCACTTCGTTTTCCTCACGAATAGTATCTCATACGAAGGAGCCGTTCACTACCTACAAAATAGCACGTTCATATTTACATTGCCGTGTGGAGTTTTCTTTAAGCGTGGACAAAATGGCACCAGCCAAGCGGAGAGGGCAAACAAATCAATCGTTCTGTCAAAGGGATACCTATTATAACACCTTATCACCGAACATGGCAGCACGTCACAGCACTTCAATGCAGGAAAACTTGCACCCTTTGGTGTGTATATTTGCCACACAATAATAATCATCGGCCTTGGTTGCGTTTCGTTTTCTTGAAAACGCTGCGCTCGTTACTTTCCAGTCCAGAACGCTCTAGCAGGCTGACAACGCGCATGCAGTTCGTAGCTTGCAAGTACTGGGCTCGCAGCGCTAGAGAAAACAAATGCGGGAAATACAAATGATGGTAATTCTTGTGTGACAAACATACACCGCAATAGGTGCAACTGTTTGTGGAGTGTACCGAACCGGATCACAAATTGCAACACAATTCAAGCGTGTATAATGGTTCGGCTGTATTCGGGTATTCCAGGCACGGCGCTGTTACTCTCAGCCACTGCAATGTGGACGCAGAGTCTAGCATCGCAGCGCAGCCAACGTGACTGACCGCGGCCGGTGCGCATGAGCGGGTGCCAGCACGTGGATAGAGCATGCGTTATCTCGGCTGCAGTACGGACTGAGTGAGCGTAGGCCGCGACAGCGGCCCAGCTGGCCAAGCTACTGGTCGACAAATAAACACGGTTCGATGTGCCGTTCCGGTAGCCGAGTGGCTTGAGTGTTGAACTCGCACCCTTGAGTACGGTGGTTCGATTCCCGCTGCCTGCATCGTTGTGGGAAAAAAAAAAAACACAGCGCTGCGGGTGTCGAGGCTCGAACCATCGTGTGGACGGGTGGCTCGAATCCCGGTCCCTGCATCGCTGACAAAAAAAAAAAAAAAAACACAGCGATGTGGATGCCGGGGCTGGAAGTGTCGTCCCTCAAGGGTCGGGGTGGACGCGACGCTGGGTCCCGGACCGCAGAAGGCCACCTGCATCCTAGTACCGGCGTCGCATGGCGAATGCGCGGATTGTAGGCGGTGTGCATGTCGGCACAAGGACGCAGATGGCTTCTGGCCGTTCCGGCACCCAGCTGTACGCCCTGCACACCCAGCTGTACCGGAATGTGGCGGATAAGAGGGAGTTTTGTGTCATGGTGCACATCATTTCCTCTCGCTATCCCCCGGGTATCCTAAGAGGGTGGATACCTGTTGCTTTTGTGGGAAATGCGAAGCGCACCCCACGGGGTACAACAGCATAACACCCCTAGAGGAAACGCACCTGTAGGAGACCCCCCCCCCCCCAAAACAAAACCGGCCCACCTTCGAGAGACGTAACACCCCTCCCCCAAAACAAATCGCCGACCCGTCCACCTCCAACAGACACGACCCCCCCCCCCCCTCCTGCAGAAGGCCGACCCACCTTTGAGAGATGTGATCTCATCTCTCGAAGGTGGGTCGGCCTTCTGCAGGAGGGGGGGGGGGTCGTGTCTGTTGGAGGTGGACGGGTCGGCGCTTTGTTTTTTTGGGGGGGGGTTACGTCTCTCGAAGGTGGGCCGGTTTTGTTTTGGAGGGTGGGGGGGTCTCCTACAGGTGCGTTTCCTCTAGGGGTGTTATGCTGTTGTACCCCGTGGGGTGCGCTTCGCATTTCCCACAAAAGCAACAAGTATCCACCCTCTCAGGATACCCGGGGGATAGCGAGAGGAAATGATGTGCACCATGACACAAAAGTCCCTCTTATCCGCCACATTCCGGTACAGCTGGGTGTGCAGGGCGTACAGCTGGGTGCCGGAACGGCCAGAAGCCATCTGCGTCCTTGTGCCGACATGCGCACCGCCTACAATCCGCGCATTCGCCATGCTACGCCGGTACTAGGATGCAGGTGGCCTTCTGCGGTCCGGGACCCAGCGTCGCGTCCACCCCGACCCTTGAGGGACGACACTTCCAGCCCCGGCATCCACATCGCTGTTTTTCTTTTTTTGTCAGCGATGCAGCGACCGGGATTCGAGCCACCCGTCCACACGATGGTTCGAGCCTCGACACCCGCAGCGCTGTGGTTTTTTTTTTTCCCACAACGATGCAGGCAGCGGGAATCGAACCACCGTACTCAAGGGTGCGAGTTGAACACTCAAGCCACTCGGCTACCGGAACGGCACATCGAACCGTGTTTATTTGTCGACCAGTAGCTTGGCCAGCTGGGCCGCTGTCGCGGCCTACGCTCACACAGTCCGTTCTGCAGACGAGATAACGCATGCTCTATCCGCGTGCTGGCACCCGTTCATGCGCACCGGCCGCGGTCAGTCACGTTGGCTGCGCTGCGATGCTAGACTCTGCGTCCACATTGCAGTGGCTGAGAGTAACAGCGCCGTGCCTGGAATACCCGAATACAGCCGAACCATTATACACGCTTGAATTGTGTTGCAATTTGTGATCCGGTTCGGTACACTCCACAAACAGTTGCACCTATTGCGGTATATGTTTGCCACACAAGAATTACTATCATTTGTATTTCCCGCATTTGTTTTCTCTAGCGCTGCGAGCCCAGTACTTGCAAGCTACGAACTGCATGCGCGTTGTCAGCCTGCTAGAGCGTTCTGGACTGGAAAGTAACGAGCGCAGCGTTTTCAAGAAAAGGAAACGCAACCAAGGCCGATGATGATTATTATTGTGTGGCAAATATACACACCAAAGGGTGCAAGTTTTCCTGCATTGAAGTGCTGTGACATGCTGCCATGTTCGGTGATAAGGTGTTGGAACAGGTATCCCTTTGACAGAACGATTGATTTGTTTGCCCTCTGCGCTTGGCTGGTGCCATTTTGTCCACGCTTAAAGAAAACTCCACACGGCAACGTAAATATGAACGTGCTATTTTGTAGGTAGTGAACGGGTCCTTCGTATGAGGTACTATTCGTGAGGAAAACGAAGTGAGACTGGACACGCACGGCCTTCATTCAACGAAATTTTATTTCCAAGCTCTTAAATGTATCGTTTGGACACACGCACACACATAAAGTGGGAGGCCGCCTATAAGCAAACGAATGTTCTCACCAGCAAAACTTTTTGTTGGGCTACTTGGTGCATTACTAAGGTACTATAGCGCCAAACAGACGACACAGGAAGAAGAGAGAAGAAGCGCTCGTCCGTGTCTCTTCTTCCTGTGTCGTCTGTTTGGCGCTATAGTATCTCAGGAATGTTCTCACCCTTTAGTTTATGCAGTGCACATGCGCACACGACGCAGTGAGGACGAAAATAGGTTATGGATGTGATTTTGCGTCACGTACGTCGAAATTAACAATGGCAAGGAAATCGAAACACTTTCAGAACGTCTTAGCGGCGACTCGTAAATCGTGAAGAGCGTCCGTAAGAGCTTGAAGACGGTAGCTGCACGAGGGAAGGAAGCAGCGATTCTAGAGGCAGAAACTTCAAACAGCATTAACAAAGCGTTGGGCTAATCACCACGCACACCTGTTCTTACCAAGAGGAAGGAGCACCCAAAAGAAAAGCACGCGATAAAGCCACAAGACAGCCCGAAAGTACATGCAATGCATGCGTGCATTCGAGTGGCTGAACCTTCAGGGGGCCAATACCTCGTCAGGCTTTCTCGCCTTTAGTCTGCCTCCCACAGGGAAGTTTTGTGTACTTCCTGCAAAACAAGCATGTTTGATTGACTGACTGACTGACTGACTGACTGACTGACTGACTGACTGACTGACTGACTGACTGACTGACTGACTGACTGACTGACTGACTGACTGACTGACTGACTGACTGACTGATTGATTGATTGATTGATTGTTATACGGCGATTGCACACATATGCCAGTTGGGAGCGGCACGCGATAAGGCATCCCTCATTTTCTCTAACATACCCATCCTGTGCCATGTGAATACGCACTGTAAATACTGCAGGGGAAGTTACGTGTCTCACTCCAGGCTTCGTTGTCCATGGCTGCAGTTTTCAGATACCTACTTTGACGAGTTTGCTGTTCAAAGCACCAACCACTGAAACGAACAGTACTTCGGAGTACTTAAACCTGCAATTCTCAAAAACAGTTCTAAATTCGTAGAATTTTGATTTCACGCTATGTAGTGCAAACTTGTACTAAAGATAGTAGAATTTGTGAGTAAAGATATTTAGCGCTGTAGTTGGTAATTAGATTCCTGAGCTATTCAAAACCAAAACTTGGCTTCCACGAATATAGCTTATAACGTTTTACCTGCACAAATTTGAATTTAGAAGCCGCAAACGGCGCAGTATACAGAAGGTGCGTTATGTGTCACAGGTTTAAAATGGTCCTGAACCACCTTGGTGGGTTGGAAAAAAACACAGCAGGCGAATAGCATGCGCTCCTGTGAACATCGCCAAGTTTTGCACTCGTACGTGGTTTTCCGTTCAGATATTCATGCATTCACCAACATTCCACTCCTTGTCTTTCCTCTGCCTCTATCACTTCTATAACTCGGTAAGTCGCCGTGTTATCGGTGCTCTATTTCGATGACCCACCTCAATCTCTCCTCAGCCTAGTGAGGACCTACCCCGCAGACACTTATTAGTTCGAGCCGTGGTACGTGAAGTGTGAGCGATCTTGCACGTCATGGGCGTTACACGTCGTCGTTGTCTTCGTCTTCTGGGCTTCTGGTCAGCGGTGTTTTCAAACTTTATTTTTGTGTGCGGAACCACGCGTTTGTCGTAATTTTCAGCAACGGTGCGAATGGCCACGTCGTCGTGACAGTGAATGTGGCTGCCTTGACGCCGGTTCGAGACCTTGCGATCGAGCTAAAACTCTCCAGTCGGGGTCAGCGGCTGTCCCGTGGCCCGCGCAGCAGGTTGCTCCAAATCGAGGGATTCGCCGAAGTCCGTGTTTGGGAGATCCTCGCCATCATCGCCACTTCCGTTGAGCCACGCTGCTCTGGAACTGTAACAAAAAAGAAAACGAAAGATGGAGAGGCATGGAAACTCCTTCAGGCAGAAATAAATGCTTGCCTCGCGTTATCCTCAATTGTCAGGAATTTGCGTACTGTTCGATTGACAGTCGGTGCTACGGACAGCGAGAAGCAGAAATTTACGGACCCCGCTTCCTAGCGCAGCTGAAGTAGCATCTAACCTTAGTATAACTGACTAATTTATTTCTGGTTCTTTCCTTTCTTTCTATATTTATTTATTTATTTACTTATTTATTTATTTATTTACAGTACCTTGCAGGCTCCTCATCGGAGTGATGTGTAAGGGGCCATTACATTGCTGATGAGAAGGTATGGTGAAAGGTACAGAAAAAAAAACATGACACACAATGAACGGTAAAAAGCCAAGTGACACTCAAACCACAACGCATCACAACACGCGAAAAATAAGCAAAAACGTCCCCTAGGCTGTCTACGAAAAAAAATATTTATAATCAGAATGCTCATCGTCAAGCAAGGACACAAATAGAACAGTGCGTATCAACTAGATATAAACCTTCGAACGCTGCAACCCACGTGCTCTATGCCAGACAATTCTAGCATGGAAAGACAGGCCATTTTATTGCCCGTCTTATTAACGGCCAACAACTCAGAATATTTCATATTTTTCACTGTCAATGGCATACTTGTGCTTTGTCAAGGCAGCTGAAGTGTGTCAAAAGCATGCCTACAAGTAATGAATTGGCACAGTATGTAAATTGTGATACAGAGACGAGTGCTTCTTGTCTGCTCCCATCACAAGACACACATCAAGCTAGTTCAATGAAACGTTTCCTAGACAGTCCAATAAATCCATAATACTAGCATGAATACCCAATTTTTACTACTGTGCAACATTTCACATCTGAATCATTGCACCATCAGCATAAATAGAAACCGAGACACAATATAACCGATTGGCATGCCTGTTAAGGTAATTATGGAATTTCGACGTAGTCAGTTTTAAACATGGATTAGTAGTACCGAGTGTACGCTTTGGACTCTTATGAAAAACACATTCACAAATGCAGGTGAAGTTGGAAACGGAACAATGTGTGAATAATTTCAGGATTGTTCTCGTTTGGATTTAAGCTGATGCTGCCCCCAAACGTGCTTTATTAAGCTCACTATTAGCAAATTATTCCTATGCTCCTGATTCGACCGGGAATGTCCAGCCTACAAAAGAAAAGCAGTTTACATCATTCTTTCGTTACTAATCCACCTTTTTCAGTTTTGTGCGCTGCACTCTGTTCCATGCCGCTGGAAACTTTTTGGAATGGAGCCGGGGTTTATACCCCTCGATTTGTGCAGCTGCACCCATGTTGAATGTGCGTCGGTTACGCGTTTTGTCGATCGCGGCTGGCATCTTTGCTGTAGTAATGTCGTACCTGGAAGCCACGGCGCAATCATCGACCGCCGGATGAGCAAGCCTGAGTGCTCTCTCGTGCCAGCAGTGCGGCCGTTAAAGGCGTGCCGAGCTCCGTCTGCGAATACGGCTGGCTTCGAGTTTGTTGTAGCTGATTTCCGCACTTGAAACTCGCTCTTTGTATCACTTTTACACACACTTTAGCCATTTCGCATATTCAATAAGTCTTAGCGCGCAGCCTTGCGAGTCAGATTAACCGAAGCGGTGAATTTATTTACATTGACATCTACATCCAGAGATCGTTAATTGTTAGCTTCAAATATCCTTGAAACGGCGCATCGCTGACATAAAATATCGTCGAAATGTAGCAAAAGACACGCATCTGCAAATATGAGCGGCCGAGCCACATGCACAATATATTTTTGCACTTCAAGATGCAGGGTAAGAAGGCTCAACCCTGCTGGACATCCTGGCCAACCAAAATCCAAAGTGGAGCAGCCGACTTCACGATGACAGCACAGAGTGTTGATGTCACCGGCAAGGCTGGAGCACTGTGTCGCCTACGTTGCTCGCAAATGGTACATGTGGCCTGACATCGTGCTGCAAGGGATGTTGTTCACCTCGCTGCTACGGAAGTCAGGTCGACCTGGGATAATGCAGAGGCAACAGTGAGAATGACATATACTCGTCTTTCTGAGTTTATTGATTATTTGACCAGGTTAAACAGTTACAGCCACGTTAGAGTGCAATCAGGAGTAATTTCGTGCCGTTCATTCCTTTATTTCAATAAAAAATCGATTACCACAGGGTTACTATAGACTGGCAAACGCTATAACATAGGTCCACATAAAGGGAAGTGCGAAAGAGCGTCACCTTAGGTTTGTCTTTCACATGAGTGTCATAAACTTCTGCAGTCGTCATTAGTGTTCTATAGCATAACCAGCATGAAACATGTGAAACCACCTTGCCCGTACCATACCAGGCAATAGGTGCGACGCCTTTGGGCAGTCTATGCAATCCAGCTATCCGCTGTACTCCATACGACATTATTCCATGCGAGGCAAACGTCCAACCTCTGGGCAAGAATGTAAGTGGCATTCAACGAAATTAAATGGCACCATATGTTCTCGCCTACTCTGAACTGCTAATAGCACTTTTCACAGCCTTATGCATTGCATTTCGGGGCGCAATGTTATCTACTGATGAAGCCTGCTGCTGATAACACATTTGACTTCAGTGATGTTTATATAGCTCAAGCAGCCACGTTTCGTTTGTTAATGCAGATATGGTATTGCTAGACCAGCCAATTTCTGTCTTGAACATCCTAGACAGCTTCATGCTCATCAAGTATGGGCGACAGTCCGCCAGGGCGCGAATCATCATCATGACCATCCACCAACCTACCTATGATATCTTTACCATGATGACATGCGGTAGGTCGCCGTCTGCAGTAAGCCGTGTAGAATGTCTGGAGTGTGCGATATCGGGAGAGTGGGGTAATATACTGCCAACTGTGCTGGTGAATGGGCAAAGAAACTTGACTGCATCCCAGGCTGCGGCTACGATTAAAACAATTATCTGCAGTGCGGCGACGTTTATCGAAAGACTTCATGTCATTAGACTTCTCTGTCTGTTAATATCTCCCAAAGCGGTGGATACCCAAGTATGAATAGTCAGTGACTCGATCTGCTTTTGTTGCCTCTTCGCTCAATGTCACTATTACTTTTGTTTGCCATGTCATGTTTGCCAGCAAAGTTTTTTCGTAGACGTCATTTTAGGCTTGTCTTGCAGCACCTTCAAGGCAAACAGTATATACGGATTGCATGTAGTATTACAACCAGTACTAATTGCCAACTGTACTTCAGTGACGCAAGCAGCCGGTAATATTTGGATGGGTACTAAGTGTTTTCATAATTTCCATCTAGCCACGTGTATAAACATAAAAGTGTCAAGTTCTACATCACTATCTTCTCTTTCTTCTCTCTAGAGGCATTATATTGAGGGGTCGCATGGTGTACCGCGGCACTCAACGTGAATTACTGCCGTAGTTATCCTACATTGACTATCCTTGTTCGGCCTCCTAGAACCCCACCGACAACAACATGAGCCTACGTTGCTTCCTGGCTATTAAAATGTATGCCTCTCAAAACTAGTGCCACTGAAAGCTAATGGTACACCAGGTCACAGGCAGTCATTGAACGTAATTTGAAAGAGCACGATGGGTGCCTCCTATATTTTGGGGACAATCATAACATCAGCCTTCATCTTTCTCATTCGCTATTTTGCCTGTATTGAACTTTCAATAGGGGTTTGTGAGTAGTGATTTTCAAACCCGAATGAAATACCAATCGAATGGTGTCAGAAGTGAAAGTAACTTAAGGCAGAAAACTTTACGAATAGTTCTCTATTAATAAAAAATAATTACTGATAGATAACTGATAATATAAGAATAGACTAATAATAGAGAACTTTATGAATAGATCTGTATTAATGATGAAAAATTCCGTTTTCATCGTTAATATGAAGTATTCTTGACGTCGCAGTATATTCACGCCATTACTAAATTTGTGTGAGCAGATTACATGTTTTGAATGCAGTGTATTAAAAGCACAAATAAACAATAAGGTCAGATAGGCAGTTTATTAGCATACTCAGGACTCATGGATAAGTGGGGAAGATAGCAGTCTAGCACAACAAAAAGGGAAGGAAAGCGGAAAGAATGCACAAGACACATTAAAGAGGCTAAAGTAAAACAATGATGCATAAAGAATTTTGCGCTATACCTTGCGCACCGCGGTCGATCTTGTGACGCTGGACAACATGCCACCAGAGGCGGTGTTCGAGTCCAGCCAGCGAGTCGAGAACTGGGTCGAGGCGCCGGCAAGGGACGCTCTCCCACCCGGGTCTTCATGGAAATGTGCCCATGGACGTCTACAGGGCAGTGTTCTTTGGACAGGTGCTGGCCTTGTGGTTATGAGTGCACGCTTTTATAATCACAATCTTTCTATGATCTTCCACTCTCTGAACTTTATGAGAACCCTCGTTAAGCGTTCCGTAAAACCTCCCTTCCTGAACGTTTTAAATGATCTTCTATAGAAAATCTATAAAGCATTGTCGAAAGCTTTTTTGTGTGAGAAAGATGTTGTGCTGCTACACGCGCATCAGCACCAGGGTGACGAAGATTGCTGCTAATTGTAGTCACCTAGGGCCACTTGTGTGCATTATTGTGCCATCAGACCACTCAGGCAACCACCTTAACCTGCCATAGACTCACCACAGTTTGGAAATACAAGTGCTATTAAAGTCAAGGACAATAAAAACTTCAGTTATACTCTAGTTTTTCATGTACATGTTTATATTGTGCAAGTGCATGAATAACCCAGATTTTGAACCCAAGTTGAATCTAATACTGTGCCGAAACAAATTATTCAATACGAGAATTCGGTATTCAAATTTTTTTTAAATGTTTCGTTAGGATTCAATGCAACAGTGCAAAGAAGTGGACAACACGAACGCTGTATCTGCGCACACGAATGCCGTGTCTGCACGCGTTATCCCTTCTTTGCTTATGAATCCTCACCAACTATCTCAGCTTGCTGTCGTTCTAATGCAACAGTGCACTAGGAATATCGGAGCCCGACTTCTACAAAACTATGATCCATGCCTGCTGCCTCCTAGAGTTTTGTACGTACAGCCATTTCTAAGCCAACCATATATATAGAAGAGCTCTCTTTTTGCTCTTACATGATCCGCCTTTAACATACCTACTCTCCAATGGAATTTGTGAACATTTACTTTTCACGTTGAAATTATTCATGTTTCACCTGCCCCATCCTTTTTCAGAGTGATCGCTTAGTAGTCATCAGAAAGTTCTGTTCAAACTCGACACTTCTGCAACAACCAGTTCTTGAAATCTGAGTACGTGTTCGCTTTGACATTGAAACCACCTGCCCGGCGCCATATCGCTTACATCACATCTAGGTTAAGTTGGCTTGTTAACGTGCTGGTCATTTATTTATATTTGAGTGAAGGCTGTGCTGTATCTTTTAATTCGAGTAAATGATATGCAAGGAAAGAAAACTTCCTTTTGTTAAATAATTTCTTTGCATATGTTTTTCTTGTAGTTTGCATGGGGTAACCTTTGATCTGATTCAATCTATGCTTGGGAGATTGCCCAGTCACAAGTATAACACTGACATTTGCATTCTGATGTCATATCAGCAAACAATCTGTCATTTTTTATTCTTTTGGTCCTTCACCATTAACTGGCATGGCACCAAGTCTTTCGTATTGGCAGTATCGGACACTGTCTGGGGGAAAATTAACTTGTGGTGTTTCATGTGTCAAGACCACAATCTCATTATGCGGCACACCCTAGTGGCAGACCCCGGATTAATTTTGCCCACCTGAGCTTTTCTAGCATGCACCTAAATCTGAGTACGCGAGGGTTTTTGCCTTTCACCTCCGTCGAAATATGGTCACTGCCACAGGGACCCAACCCACAACCCCGAGCTCAGTTGAGCAATGCCGAAGCCACTTGCCGTAACCACTAAGCTACTTGCTGCAATGCTGCCGAGGAATAAAATTATAAACAGAATTGAAGGCAAAGAATCATTACCTAATATAACTTCTGGTGTCCTCCCTTGATCCCCTATTTGCACAGACGGCACTGATCTACACTTTCCCATACAGTGTGGTACCCTTCTTTCATAGTCTGTTAATCGTCGCCTTAATCTCCGTGATTCTGGACGCCATCTTCTCGAATGTAAGGGTAGGGCTCGAGTAGAAGCACGTATTGGATTGGCTCAGCTTTCACTATGCACTCCTCCGTCTCCGTCCCTGGCCACTTCTACATGGCGACATCGCAGACGGTAAGAGGACAGTACTGAAGTCACCTATCCTAATGCTAGGCGACTGGTGTGGCATTATCACGAAACATTTCTTCTTCAGGTTACAACTATTACTAAGCCACCATTTAGTATAATTTTCATTTGGATGTTGAACATGGCAGCAGGTGCATACCCGTACTGATAGTTGAGGTCTAAAATCGGTAGAATTGAAAGTGTCTGAGATACCTGTTTGGATATATAGGATAATCTATTTTAATAGAACCATAATTAAAGGTCCCCTGTGGTCTCAGTTTTTGCCACATCAGCTTGATTATTGCACAGGTGTACAATACTTGCAATACAAATTTAAAAGGGATGTTAACTCATTACAATACTTCACTTGTTAAAACTTTTAATTTGTGAAGTATTGTTGATAATGTTGGGATTATTGGGATTACCATTACTGATGTTGGTGAACTTTAGTACACAGTTTAAAATGAGAGATTCAAGCTTAACTGGAATAAGCAATATTTGAGCAAAACTTCGTTCCTTAGCAATCTGTTGTGAAACGCACTGGCACTCCAGTTCACACTGTAAACACTGCTGAAAACGCTGCTGAAACACTGCTGACTGCTTACAAGTTTCAAGCAGACAATGCATTTCGCCGCAGATATTTCTTAAAACTAGGACTAACCACACGCGTTCTCGCTAAACTGAAGTTACTTCATTACTTGCACTGATTAAATTCCACAAATAGTACATATATGCTAACATAATTACTTAACTTTAGTTATCCAATTTGGTCAGTTCATACCACTTTGAAATTTGTTTGGAAGTAATATGCACCTCTTCAAGAAACATCGCCCATGTGACAAAACTCAAGTATCCACCAGGTGGCATCTCTAATGAACTTGTTTACCTTAAAACAGACAACCTGGCATACTACGGTGCTATATACGGCTGTCAGAGTGCAGCATCACGAAGAAAAGGAAACAAATTGTTTGTTGTAACGACTACATTTACAATACTTGCCCACCATTTTGACACAAGCTCTGAAAATTGACTTCCATGTCCATCACATATAGCTGCAGTGTCTCAGACAAATTTCTGTTTAGTTCCAGTTTGGCGAGAAAAGGTGCACGTGTCACGAAATATCAAGGAAAGGTAGTACAACAGCAATGCATACTTGATATTCAATCAAACAATTGTGCTGATCGCCGTTAATTGTATAATGTCTATTAAAAGTAGCTTCGGTTCAAATAGAATATACCATCTGCATGCGGTCAACATTATTCGCCACTGATGGTGCCACGAGAGAAACATCCAAAACAAAGTGAAACGTGAGCAAATTTAAACCTTGCTGCAGTATTCCTAGAATACTGTACCGCCAAGTTTTGAATTGTGTTTTGTAACAAGAAACGAACAGGGAATTTCTTTAAGCTACGCGACAACAAATTGAAGGGCATGCTGCCTTGAACAAATGGATGTAGTGCTTTTGTCAACCCACAGATACGCCAACTTCCCGAGCGCGAAAAAGAGAGTGGTTACAACAAAAAGCAGTGGGAGGTACTTTGCGTGGTTGACACATCAAAAATCTATAAAGCGAAACTAATTCAAAACAGTCGGAAGAATTGTGATTACCTCGTCTTCCAGGAAGAGGAACTTCGCCCGACACTTCGTCCCCGCGGTGCTCGAACCAAAAGCCCCGGAGATCTCCTACATAAAAGAGCAGCGATCATTGTTTCTTCCAATTCGTGGTGTCTGCAATATCACGGCGTGAGTTGCATCAATGCGTTAAAGGCTAAAGCTATTCACGACAGCATGTGAGCACTTATTCGCGAAAACACGCGCACGGTCAATGGCATAATGGCAGCCAACGCGAAGTCAACCCTGGACATCAATTCCGTCTAAATCGCCCGCTATTGCTGCGTATCCAATCTTTAAACACAAAGCAATGGCAGAAATCAAACGGCGCAAAAAGAACGAAGTTAACACAGACGTTCATATTGCGTTTGTTAAACAAGTCGCTGATCTTGTCTCTTTGATGAAGAAACTGTTATAGGAAAAACAAATTTTCTAGTGGGGATTCCTTCACGCACCCGTGATCGTATGATCAGCAGCTTAGGAGGCGACAAGAGCAGCTGGCTACCAGGTCTACAGGGTGCACAGCAAGACATCACGCAGCCAGAATATCTGGTCACCAGATCAGCAAAGCGGACACCGAGGTACCATGTCCCTAGATCAGCTGATCAGTAGATCCTGGGCATCAAGGCACCCGGCTGCTCAAGCAGCTTGCCACCAGGTCATCAGGGCGGGCTGCCAGACACCATCATGCTGGAAGGCCTGGCCACCAGGTCCTCAGGGAGGCAGTAAGACAACTGGCCGCTATAGAACAGCCTAATGACCAAAGACATTCATTCATGGTGTTCATTGAAATGCTTACACAGGGGCACACAGGCGGCTACACAGGGGCACATACCAAGTAACCCAAGTTTGGCCTTAAGTATATTGACTGAATAGCAGTACGCACGCAGCGGTACATAAAACAAATTGAATCCTGGGCCTTTTTGTGCGGTAACAACAATATGATTCTGAAGCACGCCGTAGTGGGGGACTGCGAATTAATTTTGACCATCTGAGCTTCATAACCCTGCACCCAGTGCACCGTATACAGGCGTTTTTCACATCGGCCCCATCAAAATGTACTTTTCAGGACTTTTACAGTGACCAAAGTTGGTGTAAAATAGGTTTAGTGACGATGGGCACATACTCAGTGACCCAAAATGACATGACAGAAGTTCATTGAGGTGTTCCACATACTGTTACACAGCCAGTGACCCAAGTTGGCACCGCAGCTCACTACCCCGGTGTTCTGGCCATTAGACCACGAACTACCCCGTGACACTACTAGGCGTGGAACAGGTTAGACACGGATAAAAAAAAACAGACAGATAAACATACCGCAAACACGTTGTTGTTAAGGAATGCTAACGGCAACAACTAGAAGGTACAGTTGTAACGCGCAAGAGTGCAACTGCAATATTTTCATGTTAAGGCTTCACCTTGTGTCGGTATCTCTTTGAATACTGTCAGTATTGAGTAGGTGAGCTAAACAACTTCATAGTCTAACTTAAAACGACTGTGGGCCCCAATTGGCTGCAGACATGTACACTTAATATATTTTCTCGATCGAAAATGTGCGGCTTCACTGAATAAAATGGCCAATGGCAAGCGCGGGTAACAGATTTACGCGGAATACGCTTGTGTTATCGCTCATCAGGAGTGATCCCGGAAAACCGGATTGCGATTCCTTTCGCTGCACTTTACATATGCCTATAGTACACGAAAGAAACTCGGGAATTATGAGGCGCGCCTTATTGGCTGGATCTGCGCTAATTTTACCAGATATGTTAAGACAGGAAAGGGAAGTAGGTAGACAAAAGCCCCTTCATTGCTGGAGTTCTGGAATTACAAATGCAGCCATTGAAGCCGCACCCATAAAACTGCAAGAATATTGAGAAATAAACGATTGTAGATAAGAAATACAGAAGCATTGGTGTACTCGAGTCTGCATGGAACTGTGTTGTGGCACACTGTCACAGCAAAAGACAGTGTAAAGAGTACGATGCAAGATATTATTTATATATTTCGATGCGCTCACCGCTTCTGGCCAGTGCGTACAGTCTGTGCTCCCACGACGCATCAAAGGTCAGCATCGTCTTTGCCCAACTGATGTAAGCACGGCACGACCACGTCGATCTCGTGCTGTTCGTTCTTGGCACCAGCGAAAAAAGAAAAGACATCGCAAGTATATGTGAGAAGCGCGCTGAAAGAGATGAGGACGTGAAACGTTGACCCCCTATTCTGTACACCATCAGATACTGAGCTTGGTACAAAGGCAGAAACACTTTCGGCCGTATACGCGCACACATCCGGTGTGATCGTCCCTCCTAATGATTTCCAACCACTGGCTGTTCGCGCCTGGATGATAGTTATTCACCTACGTAATCACATACAGAGTAACGTAAGCTGATATTTGAAGGCACGGGCCGTGCTGATTTCTGGCAAAGAGTAATAGGCGTGTGGACAGTGAATGAGGGAAAGCGAAAGAAAAACGCGCAAACGCAAACGAATCACACGAACATATCGCCATCTCCCAACAAATGAGTCATTCTGTAAAAGCCTAGAAAAAATGGTAGGTCTCCTCAGAGCGACAAATCAAAACGGAGCTATGAAGAGTAAAATTATAGCTTGTGCAGAAGGGCCTAGGCCACCCACTTCATGATACCGCATTTCATGGCATGAAACCTGAATCACTGTCATGCGATGACAATGTGTTACAAACCCAACCACCATATATTTTTCTTTTAGCTCTCTCTCGCCATTGTTAATATTTATGAATATGCAAGTTTCGAGCTTCCTTCAGCTTTCGGCGATAACCGTATGTCTGAAAGTTGGACCCCACCACCACATTCTCCTGACGTTTGGCTTGTGCTCATTGGACCTTCGCTTGCCAAAACGTGCAGTTTTCCCTGCGTAATGTCTGCCTACTGATTGTCTAATGTCATAGGTTTGACATTCAGCCCATTACACCTAAAGTCCGTGGGCATGTGATGAGCTTTGCTAGAAAAATGAATTCTTGGTTGTAACCTTCCAGCTTGTCGGTGCCGACATTCTCGCGCGTATAAAATATTTCCTTTTCTGTCTATTAGGAATTGGTAATAAATCTAAGGTATGACTACTATGCCATGACTGAGCCAATGGAATGAAAGAGTAAAGACTAAGATTAGTATACCTAAGACCATAAGGTAATGCTGAAGCTTGTTGCAAGGGAACAGTATTCGGGATTAATAATCAATTTCTCGAATACCATAAATCAAGGCAAATTATTCAAAGATGATCATCAAGGGAAGGAATCACACAGGAAAATAAAATGAGTTGCATCACATGAGGCACACATGAAATCATGATCGGCAGCTTAGCAGAATTTCACTTCTGTCGTCGTAGTATAGAGGCAACGTTTACGGGGGTTTGAGCCATTGTTTAAGGGGGTATGAACCTGATGGACAGATTTAATTTTGAAGCAGTTTAATTTTGAAGAATCGCAAGTGGCAATACCGGGTGGATGCTGCTAACCCCACCATCGAGGAAACTCGAGACAAGGAAAGCAAGCGACAACGCCGGACTGCAGGCATACCGTCAATGACGTCGTTCTCTCCATCGCAGTATGTGTAACCTCAAATTGAAACACAAATACACGAATCATCAAAGCAATCCAACCAATCGTCAAAACGATTGCATCGCCCGCATCTCCAGTGGTGGGCTTTGCATCCTATACACGGGGCTTTTGATTAGTGCTTCCGCACATTCCATCCCAGCTACAACTATGGGCAGACCACGAGTAGCGCGTACTTCTGAGGAAGAAGCTGCCTACCGCGAGCGTCAGCGAGAGTTGGCTCGTGAACGGGCTCGTCATCGTAGGGCCTGCCTCACGCGCAAACCGAAAAAAGTCGCTTTGTCCAGTAAGGCTAAGATGCCGCCCCAGTCCAAGGAATTCGAGCCGCCACCTGGGATCACGACAACAAAAACTGCCGGACCATTCCTTACTAAAGCTTCTTCTTCTTCTTCTTGAGAACCACAAGAAAAACGAAAAAATACTCATAAAACATGCTCACCACGCGAAGCATGCCTAAGCAAAAGTGAGGTGAAAGGATGGTGAAACAAAAGATTTACAATGTAGATTACTTGCGAAGTTTGACTTGCATGGTGCAACACTCGGTGTAACTAATACAGCTTTGCTGTTCGACCATCTTCATGGACTGAAAGGAGCGGTGATATTTTGTAATGTGCGAGTGTGGTATTCGTTGCTTCATCGCAAAAAATTGTGTTACCCCGGAATGGATGCCATGTGGCATTTATATTTATTTTATATTTTTTAGTTATATTTATTTATTTATATTTATATTTATTTATTTTGTCAGAAAATCGCACTATGCTTGTGGGCTTCGCTTCGATCAGTTTATTTATTCACTATGAGTATAATTGTGTTATATTACGAATGAGCCCAAGTTGTAAACGTTTTCATAAGAAAGTTATATATTCGCCAGAGGCAAGTGCAAGTACATTGGGAGGACTAAAAGTAAAGAATTGGGTAGGATTACGTGCTTTCTGGAGTAGCAAGGCGCAGAGCAGAGAATGAATGATTGCGCTGTCTATCAGCTTATGATTTTGTTGAAAACGGTGCCGCATATATATAATTGACTTATAGAGAACCAACACGGCACATAAAACGTAGTCATTGGATGGGCAGGAGTGTTATTTTGCTTCCCGTATCGTCACGCTACGGTACATCCTGCAATGTCCAAGTTGGCTCAAGTTGTCCTTTCGAAATGTCTAACACATCTCACACGTAAACTGAATTATGCTGATCCGCAAAAAATATGTTGCAATATCTCTGAAGGGAAGCTTAAGTGAAGCGTACAATCAAAAGTTATATACAACCAATGACGATGCGTATAAGTGTGTTTACTTTTATCCTGTCGAGTTTGTAAATCAAAACAGTGTTTGCGTTTATTCACCACAAAGATCTATAGTTTGTTCTCGTGTTTTTTTTTATATTTCTAGACTACACCGTTTGCAATCAATGCCGAAATTACAACACTAAATAAGGCGGACGCCCAGTCTCAGACATCTACTCAGATACGTCACGAGGACAAAGGCAACTTACGCTTATGGATGCAAGAATGGCGATGACAGTTGTACGCACAGAGAGGCATTACACACGTTTATATACGTATATAAGTTGTGTCTCTCGGCTGTCCCAGTGTTATACGCCGAGGGGAACATACCGACAGGATAAGTGAAAGAAAATGAAGTGTTTTCGGGAATCAATTTATTATAATGTGCTAATTCATTAGGACGTCTCTCTGCTTCATGGATACTTATGTGTAGTTATTGCATCGTAATATTTCATGTAGGAATATATGCAGTGTTTATTATGCAGAACAGAGGTGCGCACTGGCACTACTTTGCCGGTATTCATAACGAGCTTAGATGGAGATAAAAAGAGAGAATGAGAGAGCTTCACATCAAATCATACATTTACCTCAACACCTGAGCAAGCAGAAGCGCGTGCTCTTAAAGATTCTTCTATTACACTGTGTATATAGTTAACGCTATGTTTACGCTATTTGCCACTGTGTGTGTAAATATATATTTGCCTAACTATCTCATACACAAATAATTGCTCCACACGGTTTTGTGAGATGTTTCATCTTCTTTGCCATGCAAAACTTTTGTGTGCGTGTCCATGCGTGTCCGTTCATACACGTGCGTGAGTGCGTACAAAAGAGAGACACTGAGAAGGCAATGTACGATGACTGTTCGAGGTTGAAGCACGACAAAACTGACGAGGACGTGATGGTGACAGCTATAACACGAACACTTTGATGGTGTCGCAAATACGACCGCGGCAAAACGACGACTTGGCCACAGCAGTGATGAATGCGACCAATGTTGACTATGACGAAAATTAGACGACGATGACGTTACTACAGGGGTGCGAATAAAACCGCACAGTAACGAAAACAATGATATACGAAAACAACAACAATCAGGTCAACGTCCCAGTGACGCGTAAACGATGCCACCGACATGCTGAGCACGACAACCACAAGATTACAAAATGACAGTAATGTGACGATTATACGATGATAATTATTATTATTGTTGAATAACTGTTGGTCCATAATTAACTTCTCAAGTTTGAATAGACAACCCAAGTGAGATACAGTGATAATAATAATATAATAATATTTGGGGTTTTACGTGCCAAAACCACTTTCTGATTATGAGGCACGCCGTAGTGGAGGACTCCGGAAATTTTGACCACCTGGGGTTCTTTAACGTGCACCTAAATCTAAGCACACGGGTGTTTTCGCATTTAGCCTCCATCGAAAATGCGGCCGCCGTGGCCGGGATTCGATCCCGCGACCTCGTGCTCAGCAGCCCAACACCATAGGAGATACAGTGAGATAAGAAAATACAGACAGTGCATATTGCACGCAAAGAAAACAGGCACGGTTAGAAACAATGTTGCAAGCTACACTGGTTTTCCTAATAATGCAGCGTGGGGAACGACCACGCGATTGTTTCTCATTTTGACTAGGTTCATTGACCAACACCAAAGAAACTGTACTTTCCCACATGAAACAATCACTCTTGCTATGCTCAGTGACATAAGCACGTAGCCGCCACAGCCGACAGTACGTGACCCTCGCTGACAGTCCACGAATAGCTGCCCAACTGCGATTACTCAAGATTGCGATCTCCCCGGATATATCCAGAATGCATGTGGTTATAAATGTGTCCTACTTCCCTGTGCATACACCCTTCATTAGCACTCATCAATAGACAAGCATCACGCGTCGCCGTCGTCCTCGTCACATCGCCACACAGACGTCTCGGACTGTGCATCAGCCTAATTTGGTGTTCTCATTTCGGAACGACTCTGAACGTTGTAGCACAAAGTTCTAAAAGCTATACAAGAAGAAGGTTGCAATGTGCATAAACATAGGATGAAATGAAACAATTGTGCGCATCGCCGTTCGTTGTATACCGTATATTAAAAATATTTCACTTCAAATGGAATATTACATCGGCTTTCGGCCAGCATTATTCTCCACTGATGCTGCCACGAGAGAAACAATAAAAAATCTTGCTGTATCAGCAAGTTTTCAATTGCGTTTTAAAATAAGTGGCGAACATATTTTTTTCAACTACGAGACATCAAATTCAAGTATAGGCTTCCCTCAACAAACAGACGTAGTTCATTCGTCCAGCTACACATACGCCAACTTCACGAGCACGAAATAGAGAGTGGTTACAGCAAAAAAACAGTAGAAGGTACTGTGCGTTGTTGCCGCACCAAAAGTTGACTAAGCATGATTATTTCAAAAAAGACGCAAAGACTGGGCTTACCTTGCATACTAGTAGGCTGAACTCGACCCGGCTGTACGTCCCCGTGTTCTTTAAACCAAAAGCAGCCGGAAAGTCCTATAATAATGAGGAGCGAGCATTGATTGATCCATTTATTGGTGTCTTCAAAAAAGGTGGCCTGAGTTGCGCTCACGCATTAAAGGCTAAAGGTATTAACGAAAGAATGTAAGCACTCACTCGCGCAACCGCATGCATGGTCAGCGGCAAAATAGCAGCCAACGCGAAATCAACCCACGATATCGACTCAGACTACATCTCTTGTTATTGCACCGAATCCAATCTTGAAATATAAAGTAATGGCAGAAATCAAACAGCGCGAAAAGAATGAACTTGACAGAGACGCTGAATTCGCGTATGTTAAACAACAACTCGCCCAACTTGTCTTTTTCATTAGGAAATTGCGATAGAAAAAGTTTTGGCCACCTGTGATTTCATAATGCACGCATGATCTTATGATCAGCAGCCTATAGGAGGCGATAAGAAGAGCTGGCCACCAGGTCAGTAGGGCGGGCATCGAGACACCAGCTCGCTAGATCAGCTGATCAGTAGGTCCGCAGGGTGGGCATCAAGGCACCAGGCTGCTCAAACATCTGGCCACCATGACAGCACGGCAGGCTGCCAGATCCCATCGAACTAGAGGGGTTGGCTACCAGGTCCGTCGGGCGGTCTGCAAGACACCGGGCCGCTAGAACTTCCCTGTGAGCCAAGTTGGCGTCAAGGGTATTGATTGAAGGAAAGCACGTACACAACTGCACACAAAAAATTAGCCTGCAAATAATCCAAAGCAACTCGGGGATTATGGGGGGTGGCGTAGTGGGTAGACAAGCTGATTTTTACCAGAGGTTGTACAGCTCGAAACCGAAGTGCGTCGACAAGACTTATTTCTCTACTGGCATTCTGGAGTGATAATGTAGCTGTAGCGCACAACTGGTCACAGAAGACGACGACACGCCCAGCATGCAGACGGTGCGCGGGCAGTGGAATAGGCGGAACCAGGCTTCTGCCTGATTGAGCGCTTTCGGCTAAAATATAAGTTGTAGAGTGCAGGACCTCAAAGTTTTTCAACCAACCAACCAAGCACCAGCGTCTGTCTAGTTTTTATTCACCCACAGGAAGACAGGGGAGCAGATTGTTAGGACTAGCCATTATTCTAGTTGACATCAAGAAGAAAAGATGAAACTAGGCGGGCCATGTAATACGTAGTGCGAATTACCGGTGCTTTAGTAGAGTTACGGTTACAACACAGGCGTCAACAGAAGGGAAGTGCAGTCGAGGACGGCAGGAAATTAGATGGTGTGATGAAATTGGGAAGATGACAGGCAAAAAGTAAAATAGAATAAGCTCGCGCAAGTCAAGGGTTGTTGGAAACTGCTGGGAAAGAACAATAGGTTGATGGTGACGACGATGATTGCTTTATTTTTTTTTACTTTAATGTTTGCTTGCTTTTTCGCTGCTTAACCTTTTGGCGGTCTCCTTCGCTGATAGACGCAATGAGGTGCAGTAGCTAATCAGACGAACCAAGGCTGCCGGATTGGGCAATAAGCCACAAAATTAAGCGACAAATACTCGAGAAGAAAGGAGATATCGTTTATTTTCCCTCTCAAGAACCCCACTTGGGCATTACGGTACAGATCTGCCGGTTGGTTTTTGTCGTGCGTGAGTGTGGCATTCGTTGCGCTATCGCAAAAAAATATGGTACCCCGCAATGGATGACATACAGCATTTATATTTCTCTTATTTTTTATTTATTTTTTAGAACACCGCGCTATGCTTCCCTGCTTGGCTTCTATTAGTCCGTTAATGCACCATGAGTATGTATGTGTTATATTACCAAAGAGCCCAAGTTACAGTTTAATTAGCAGTTTTATATTCGCGAGAAGGCAGGCACACTGTAAGTACAAGGAGTCAAGAATTTAGTTGGATAACGTAGTTTCTCGAATAGCAAGTCGAAGATTAGAGACCTAGCGTTTGCGCTGCCTATCAGCTGATATTGTTAAAAACGGGGCAGCGCATATGTAATTGACTTGTAAAGAACCAACGCGGCATATCAAACATAATGAAGTACGAAATGTTAGTAAGTGGTCCAGAGTAGAATATTATTTCCGGTATCTTCGTGCTGTTGTACATCCTGCAATGTCCAAGTTGGCCCCAAATTATCCCTTCAAAATATTTGAGGCATGCCACACGACAACTACATTATGCTGATCCTCAGCAAATTTTGCAACTTATGAGAAGTAAAGCTTAAGTGAAGCATACAATCAAAAGCTTTACAACTAATGGCGATGCGTACAAGTGTGTTTACCTTCGTCCTGTTGAGTGCTAACCCATGCAATGTTTGTTCATTCACCACAACAATCAAAACTTTATTCTCATGAAGTTGTTTTTAATATTTGTAGACTACATCGTTCACAACCTATGCTGAAATTTAAACACTAAGTAAGGCGGACGCTATCTCGCACATCTAAGCAGCGATGTCACAAGGGCAAAGGCAACTTACGCTTGTCGATCCAAGAATGGCAATGACAGGTGTACGCACAGAGGAGAGTGACACACGTTTATATACATCAAGAAGTTATGTACCTCGGGTGTCACAGTGTCACACACCGAGTGGAACATACCGACAGGATAATTCAAAGAAAATAAAGTGCATTGAGGAACCAATTTTTTTTTATAATGTGCCAATTAGTTAGGATGTCCTTGTACTTCAGGGATACGTAGGTTAAGATATAAGTTAATATTATATGTAGGAATATACGAATACTTTTTATTATACAGAAGAGAGGTGCGCACTGGAAATATTTGCGGGTATTCACACAGCTGTTATATAATAACGTTTGCGGGTACATCCACGCGACGCGTATGTAACTATTAGCACCTACAGGCTGACCCACATAACTTAAGCCAAAGCTTTAAAATTGAAAGGCACTCCGGACGCGAATTGAACATAATGCATAATGTTGGCACTAGCCTAGAGTTGCTCAGGCTATTTTTTTTTTAATTTTCCCCTTAACTAGCGCATTAGTTATGTTTAGTTCCTCAACTTTTTAACTATTGGCTGCGGACCTCAAGTGTGATACGCGAAGTAGTAGAGCACCTTGAGGATTCATTATGCAAAAAAGAAGTGAGGCGGGCAAACAGGACACAAGAGTAGAGAAGTGGACAACACGAACGCCTCTCACTAAATTTTTTTCTCTCATTAAATTGTTTCCAACACGATATATCTCACGTGGTCCTTTTTACGTGTTCCAAAGAAAGCCTGCGCCGAACTCCACCTTCGCCAGATTACAGGTGCTTCACTGTGTCAAGATTTGGCGCGATTACAAATGTGTCCTAGTTCTCTGCACATACACCTGTCATCAGCACTCTTCCCTCGATGACTTCACGCATCGCCTTCGTCCTCCTGGCATCGCTACGCAGACATCTCACACTGTGCGTCCTTACCATTTGGCATTTGCATTTCGGAATAGCTTCTGAACGATGTAGTGCACAAATGCAAAAATTCTATGAGGTGAAGTTTGCGACCTTTGCAGGGCATAAACATTCGTAAATTGACTCTTTGCATAGGATACTGGTCTTTGCACAGGTGAAGCTTCATGATTAAATTTGACATAAATAACAGCCCTGTCTTCATTGAGAATAAAGGTTCGCTTCAAATAAATTATGATATGTACGCCGGCTCTACATATAACTTCTCTTTCTGCGCAATTTTTTTCTTTTCTTTTTTGTTTTTTGCATGTACCTGATTCCGTATTTTTTCCACCAATCATGCAACGAAAGACGAGTACAAGCACAGGGCAAAACGTCGACAAATGTAAAGCTGGCTGCAATACTCTTTGAGTGCACTTTCAACAAGTTTCGAATTGCGTTTCAGGATTACGGATTAACCAGCTTTTTTTTAAATGAACTCAAGTCAACTGCAATGGGATTCTGCACTGAGCTGGCAAGCTGTAGTGAACTTGCCTAACAGTTGATGCGCCCACTTTGCGAGTCGGAAGGAAAAGCACTTTGCAGCAGAAATTACCCGAACGCGTATATCTAATCACTGCTACAATCAAACTTAGTTTAGCGTAGCTGATCAACTTCGAAAGCAGCAGCTTGGTCTTTGGTCGCCTTGCGCACTCGGAAACGGAACTTGGCCTACCTGTCCGTCCCACCGTTATTCGCATCAAGCGAATACGGCAACCGCCAAGAAACACAGACGCAGCAGTTTCGATTTGGTGGCATGCTTCCTGACACTAAGCTGCAAAAAAGACCCGCTTAGTTCGAAGCAAAATACGGTTCATTGAACCCTAACGTCACGTTTGTTTGATGCAGTTCCAAAATGAAAATGAGCACAGCTGTACTTGATAACAACTACAGTTACACTTCTACTTGAATGTACACGAACACTCGAGGACTTTACATGCAGCGAATTGTCGTGAAGCGTGCGGAAAGCTCAGCTACGTCTCCGTGTACATATTTACCACCCAATATTCGCCCGCAGAGCACATAGGGCTGAGTTAAGACCAAATAAAGTAGCAGCAATCGGCATTTCTGCAGGATGAAATTGCCACCGTGCTCCGCGCATTCTTGCACCATACGTCACTGCACTGTGGTTGCCAAACTACTACAATCGCGTTCACTGTTTACTGATTCGAGTACGGAAGCTGGAATCAGTAAACTGCTCATTAGTAAACTATTAGTAAACTAGTATGGAAGCAGCGATTTTTGTATTCAAGAATAGAATAGCTATAAGAACTCGCTGGAAGTTCACTTCTCTAAAGGGCCTCAGTTTCCCTTTAAATAAGAACTCGGTGAATAACAGACCTCTCCGCACGTGATTGCGTCACGACGAGTCGGTCACGTGGTCTTCAGGTACACGCTGAAATGTTTGGTGGGCGAAAGACCCTGCACACTCGTTAGCATGCACTGACAGCTTGGTGCATTGCGGGTGTTATTTCTTTCTTTGTTGGTTTCGAGCGCTTCCGCAGGGCCGGATGGTTATGCCAGCGAGTTGTTGCGCAGTTTGACGCGTAAATCGCCAGAAAACGCAAGCAGTGGTATCGTCTTTTTCCTAACTAGCAATGTGAACAACAGTTTGCTACTGCAGCAAACACGCATTTGTACCTTCTGCCACATGGGCACTGTCGATCGCGCCAGAGCCAGATCTAGATGTAGTGCTGCTACGCAGGCTTGTGCGAATCCAATTTCGCTCGATCCGGATCCATTCAATCGTGATCGAGCTTCTTGATCGCAATCGTCGATGTCAATCATCTGCACCCCTAAAGCTCAGTGAGCTCAACCGCACATGTCCGATCATGTCCCTCTATGGCAAGCCGAAACGCCTTAAGCGAGCAGTATGGTTTCAATCCACGACGTCGCATAATCGCAAGTCGGCCTTCGGATCATCTTTCGAGCTGTCTATAAAAGAATGATCAGGAAACTGCTTGCCGCTGACGAGCAGCTGCTGGCAGCGAACTTGCGTGATTGGGGAAATCCGTCGCACCATAAGCCAGGGTAGCCATGACACGAGGGGAAATGTTTCACCCATCAGCTATATCCGCACGTCGCGCACTTCGCTTTGGGCATGGCCCGTGACGTCACGCCGTTTCCGCAATGCAGAAGTCAATTTAGTTCTCTTAGGTCGCAGCAAAAACTTGAATATAACATTATCAAGCGCTTTCACACTCGCATACGAACAGCTTCGCTGTAACCGCATGATATGTTTCTTTGTATAGCAAACTTCGCAGCGAGTTTGGTCTGCCAGATAAGCTCGCATTCGGTCAACCAGGGGAAAAAGATAATGCCATCCAGAATGCCTGTTGCATTGAGTTATCGAGAGTCACGAACTGATCGAACATCCCCTGGAAGGATCGGGCTTCACGGGAACCCCAATTCTGCCCTTTTTTCCCCCTCTGCGAACGTTAACTGCAATTCATACTGTGCCTAAAGTTGAGTTTTAGACTCGAATACCTTACTATCTATTCTTGTTCCTGGCATTTTATGCGAAATAATAAGATTCACTTAGAAAAAGGGCTTTAAGTTAATTTAGCCAGTTTTACATGCCAAAGGCACGCTATTATTATGAGGCACGCCGTACTGAGGGAGGGTTGACTAACGCATTATTTTGACACTCTGGATTTCTTTCTCCTAAGGGTTCTAAATTAGTCGCACTGAACCACTGATAGCACCTACAGCTTTTTGCTTTTCGTATATTGCTGAAAACGAAGATGGCAGAGAAACAGTTACACCTGCTGGCAGTAGTGGATTAAGAAACCAGTTACCGTAATTTCGCGATTCTAAGCACC
Source organism: Dermacentor albipictus (assembly GCF_038994185.2). Classification (NCBI taxonomy): domain Eukaryota; kingdom Metazoa; phylum Arthropoda; class Arachnida; order Ixodida; family Ixodidae; genus Dermacentor; species Dermacentor albipictus. The sequence continues at coordinate 37,108,327 of NC_091829.1, forward strand.
CCCCGATTCTAAGCAACCCCCTCTACTTTCGCGAAAGAATTTGGAAAAAAAGTTTGCATGCGAATCTAAGCACCCCCCCCCCCCCCAAGACCGCCATGCGCGCTTGCTCGTTCTGTCATCGAGCCGGAGCCGTCGGAGTCCCGACGTGCAACGGCGTCCGCGGCTCGATCTTGCCGCACAGCCGGACTGCAGAGCCGCGCGGACTCGTGAGTGGCAGTGATAGTGACTAAGCATCCGACACAAGCGGTGGGCTCACTGTCTGCACCGATTTTTCTTTTGGATGTTTGCAAAATAAAATGTTATTTCTCGCACCCATCTCGTCATGATGTCGCAGCGAAAAGGGGGGGGGGGGTTATTCCAGATTTTTCGAATCTAAGCAGCCCCCTCACTTCGGGCATCGCGATCATGAAAAAAAGGGGGTGCTTAGAAACGAGTAAATACGGTAACTAGGTTTACCAGCGTTCTTTTTTAGCTAACACACCTTACGAGAGTTTAAAGTAGACATTGATCGAAACTGCTCATTCTACTCGCAGGCCCTGTCCTGTCGTTTGAACAGATTTCTTCAATTGAAGATAGGGATGCAAAAAGGACACCGTAAACACTTCTGCAAGTGCCTCGGTGCCAGGACAACATTAAGGTCGCTACACCATTTAAGACAGCATGCTTGTAGTGGGCTAATAAATTTTACACGTAGTAGTATTTGCGGTAGATCATGGCACCCACAACCGAATCGTTGAATGACCGGCATCAGGCGTCACATGAGCTCCTATAGTGGCGCCAATTACGGAAGCGCATAGAAAAGCTTTGTCCTCTCTAAATCTCGACGAATATTTTCGCCATTGCTTCAGTAGAGAGGCTTGCACGTGCGCTGCACTCTTCGAGAACAAGCATTGCAAGTAGCCACACACTATTTCATTCCCCCTGCTTCCGATCAAACCATCTGACCGAAAGTAGTGCGCTAACGACTGCGCGTTTTAGCTACAGACCTATACACATCAGGCTTACTGGGCAACGCAATATCCGGTGCCAGAATTTGGCAATAAACGCACAGAACAAAGCCTTCTTCGGGATTCCCCAGCAACATTTAAAGCCATTACTTTTTTTCTCACTACCGTGCCTATACGCCTTAGGAAAGCGGCATTTCACTAACTTCCGACAACAATTATTTTGAACCATTTTGAAAGAAAATTTTCAGTTCGACTCACCTTGTTTGCAGCCGCGGCTTCCGCAGGCAGCTCTCGATACCGTTCTGTCCATTATCGGTGAGACTGCGCATGCTCGGCTGTTGCCAAGGCGACCGAGCTGAGCAGCCCACTGTATCTGCGGTCTCATCTCTCCGTCTTTTCTCCGGCGCGTGCTACGTTCGCGCTATCGCACTCGTCTATCGCCCCCAACAGTAGCAGATTCGTCGACACGTTCGTATGGGCTCAAGCTCGGCCATCGCGTGGCCAAATGCAGATTCGTGAAGCCTTGTATGCCTCTTGCAATCTGGCATCGAATATCTGCTGGTTCCCATCGCCAGCACGCCGCGTATTCGTGTAGCGAGATTAAAATCCTTGCAAAAATATTACAATAAACGTACATCAGCGACCAAAAGCATACGGACCACAGGCTCGCTGAAATGAATTTGTTCGTGATTTATATGCGCAAATTGAAATTGACGAATGCTCCGGAGAGCTTGGTCTGCCACGGCTAAAGGCAAATGTTTTGCCTTTAGCCGTGTCCCCTAAGACAATCTGTTCATTGTCTTAAATAAATCAATAAAGAAAGAAAGCTTGCCATGCCAAGTTTCGACTCAGGTCTTCAATTTCAAGTTACATCAATTTCGGGAAATGAAATTGGCCTAATCGCGAAATCTTTGGTCCATAATTTTTTTTTTTTTTGCTCAGAAGAGTGCACGTGCCTCAATTCACAGCATTACATGCTATAGCGAGTAAAATGAGTACTGTACTCGAAGCTGGGCGTGCAATGCACACAAGTTCGATTGTATGATGCAGGACACATTCTCCGTTAACGAACAGCCAGATAAATTGTATGCGATCACTTACGAAATAAAACGCACCGAGGGGCTAATTCGCTCCCATCTATCACCGGCAGCGCTTGACAGAAGGTGAGGGAAAGGGTCCGAGACGCTTTCCAGTGTTGACAAATTTCGATGGATCTGTACGCATGCTTAATTTTCGTGTTATTTCCCCACGCACTGTGCAGGTCTTTGTCGAAGCCGACCGTACGCACCATTGCGCTCGTGAGAACTCCTGGACAACCATGCCTTGTGCGAGCCCACGTTGTCTAGCGGGACTGCCCGCACTCTTTTTCTACCAAACCTCTTGTGTGCCGACGGCCGCCCCACTCCTCGGAATGAGTAGAGCCCGACACCTCGCTGATACACGACCTAGTTCTCGAGGTGGTCAGAGGACAACGTGACGTCCGCGCACCGGTCGCCTTGTCCGTCCAAACGAGCCAAGACCAGCATTCTACCGTGTGGATCCCCGTCATTATGACATTAGTCGAGTCCCTCCATGGTAGGGATTGTGTCGCCGTCCTTGTGCACGTCTATAGCACGAGCTTCAAACGCGTGAGTGATCGACCCTAGTGGTAACGATCCAGAGGAGCGCGGCAGCTGACTGCTTACGGCGCCGCCGCAAGAATACCTAGCGCCGAAGTTCAGACGGCCTTCGTTTATGGAACGCAAAAAAATATATATATTCTGAGTATCCCCAAGCGACGGCAAACAACATCAACTTATTTCTGTCCAGCTACGTGCCATATGAATATTTTTAAAATTTGGCTCAAGTTAAGTGAAACACCTTCTGTGCGATACGTCTTCTGCAACCTGGGGCCTCGAACTATTAAGCGATAACCCGAACCACCACTTGGTGTACGTATTTGTCCGCTTACAGACACATTTAGTGACCACAGTCATTGAATATTGCAACAGTGGCATTCAAGGGAAAGATAATCGTTACCTTCGTTAACATTCGGGTGGCCGTATGAAATGGTGAAGGGTTGCACGGCTTTGGAGCTTCTTAACGCAATCATCGAGTCTTAACTGATGGTAGAGTCATTGGACTGTGTAGCCATTAATGACACATGAGCAGAGCTACATTAAAAAATTACAATAAAGAAGATACCTGAGGCGTCGGAATCGAACGAGTGACCTCACCTTCGTATTAACCGGAAGTATGATCAACGTTCGTCGATCGCACTCGGTCACGACCTGATGCCCGAGCTCAGCAGCATGGTCATATCGATAATTTTGTGCTTGATTTAGCGACCACACTACCAAAACCACAATATTTGAACAACTTTTTGGCACGTTTCGCGAGTACCTGTTGTAGCGAGTTGAAAGCGGAGCCATTGGAAGTTCGTGAAGGCCCTACATTAGAATCGACGGAGTAGTTCCCTTGAAGGTAATTTTTTCTTTGCTCAGAATTCTTCTAAAAACAAACTCCCCCTCGCCCGATTTCTCAGAACCCACTATTATTATGTTCGCAAGCCGATTTGGAACACATTCTTATTCGTAAAAAAAAAAAGAAGAGTGCTATTTATTTGGGGTGCAGGGATAGACAGCGAGGTATCTATTGCCTCTGACGTTTCGCCTTTACACACAAAAAGCTTGTAGAGATACATCTAGAGGGAATATATTGTCAGGCATCTAGTCTCCACAAGCCAACATTCGCTGGCGACGAGGCATTAGCGACACCAGCTCCAGATCCTCCTATCCTTAGTTTTGTTGAAAACTTTATGGTTCGTGGTAATTGTTAGAGCGACGCCCGCGTCACAGTCTCCGCGCCCTCTGGAATGCTCGAAGGGGCCAGAAGCTACCGCTTGCCTTTGACGTGGCGCTTTCTTCTTTTTCCAAAGCCATTCCCTTACATTTTTCATGACTGATCTTCAAAATTGTTTCGTGACGCTCTATCAGAAAGTGGCACACTAAGATTGTATTGCTTGTGACACATCTGTCCAACTTGTATAGATGCGCCAGCCAATCACGTTCCCTCATTTCAGCGACGTCATGGCCAAGGCACCCTTTTGTCGGCCGTTATCAAACAGTTAAAATCCTCTGGATCCCGTATTCTAGAACGCTCATTCGCTCAACGCTCCGCCTCGACTCAAGAGTGCGTCTACCAGCGCCTCCTTTCGACAAAAGTAGTCGCTGCGCTTCATTTACACTTCCCGCTTCAGTCGACAGGCGGCGTAGCGCTCACTTTGGTGGATTGGAGGAAGAGCATCGAGTCAAGGATCGTTCGAGAATACGGGCGTTAGTTCGACCTCAACATGTTGTGCTTGATACCCCGGGTACCACGGCACAGCCAGAAAATGTGATAAATTGTCGCCGTAGACGCCGTAATCTCCTTTTTTTATTTCTTACCTTTTTCTGTGGTTCTTGAGTTCCTGGAAGATCTTGCAGGCTGGCCTAATTTGCCTTACCGTGCTACGGAGGTTGCAGTCTGCGTGGCGCTTGAAGTGGTATCCGTCGTTACTTCTGGACGATCCTACTCACCTTGTTTGAGTCACTTGGGCTTGAAACGACGGCTTTCGTTTGCGTGAGGTTTCTTTGTTAAGTAAGGACGTGTGTTCAGAAGCCTTGGTGTTGATATTGATGTAGTCTGAATCGCGCTCGTCTGAGCGGTCAATCGGTCAATTTAACCATCGCCGTTCAAAGAAAAAAATAAAACGATCAGGCCGACGTTGCGTGAGACCGCGCGCGGTAAGGCCACATGCTGGTTTCATGCGCAATACGACAAATTAAGTAGAATCTTGCAAAAACGCTACCCCAAGGTAGCATCTGTGGGTTGCTAGCGCAGACTGCAGCAGGCTACTCGACCACTCTAGGCATGTGTTTTTCAAACTGCACCCTTTGATGACTCACTTCTTTGTTCTTCTCGATTCCCCTATTCTCTTCGAGAATGCGTGAGCGCTGGTACATCGTAAAATGAAAATTTTTGCACTATTGTCATTTTAGGACTGCCTTAATGTATAATCGTTAAGTGAGTAAAGTCCCCTAAGCAAGGAAAACGAAAATAATAAATACTGGTTGCGATGCCTCCTTGGAGATCCCTGAGTACATCACGGAGTAGCACACTGGATATCTTACGGCTAACGACCCTGCCTTTCTCATCTTTTTTATCTCTCTCTCATGGTTCCGCCAAGGGTTTAAGCGCCTGTTCGGGGCTGTTTATCGATGAACCGTTGGATTACCTTGCCACCCAAAGGAACCACAGAATTGCACTGCCAGCTTTTAGAAACTTCTGCGAAGCTATAGCTAATAAATAAATGTATAAATAAAAGGCTCAAGGACGGGAAAGTAGCGAAATTCCTGACGTCAAGATTATATACAAAAATGAAGTTGGGGCTTCAGTTCCTACGCTGTAATAATCATCTGTCGTCCGTGAGCTAAATAATATCAGCGTATTGGAAGAACAATACCACAACAATTTGACTTAGTGATTTCTCTTTATTTGCTGCTTTATAATGAAGATTTCTTTATTTGTTCCTTTAATATCAAGGGGCGACTGGCGCCTTGTATGCCGTGTTCCTTCTGTCTCCTCCCCGAGCGCCGCGCATGGCTTGGCGGCGTTCTTCGGCCGTGGCGTCTTGGTACAGGACCTCGGGTGAAGCCCTCGGCGCGGATCTGGGGCTCGGCAGGCACTACTGCTTCGTCGTCTTCGTGAAGTGGGTCTTGGTGAAGTGGGTCAGGACAAGTGGTCGCCAACAAGCGTCCAGATGAGCTGAAAGCATACGCATGCGAAGTAAACGAACTAAGAAAGCACTGCAGGTTGGTGCTTTTCTGGTGTGTCTCGATAAACCGAAAGGCTCAGTTTCATTCATTCATTCATTCATTCATTCATTCATTCATTCATTCATTCATTCATTCATTCATTCATTCATTCATTCATTCATTCATTCATTCATTCATTCGCCGCTCAAGCACTGTACTTCAGTGCTTTCCTCGCTTATAAACTGAAGCATTTTGTTGTATTTTAAGTAAATGCAGACTTAGTCGCACTGCTATAACACGTTCTCCCATTTGCACAGTACATGGAGGGAGGGAGGTTCACGAAGAATTATCACGGAAACCGGTGTGCAGGTGTTATGAGTTCCTCATGCTTTCCAATATTGAATTACGCTATTTAAGATGAGTAGCGGAACGATCTGCTACAAGCATACATGCTGTAACGGCAGTTACATGTGGCACGATCGATACCACTAAGACCTCGAGCGCGGACGCAATATGTGACATCACCGTTATTTTTTTTATTCATTTTCTTGGACACACTCGGCAACCTCTGCTCCACCATCTCCCTCCCTCCCCTTCTTCGCCCACTTGCCAACTCCTACCATTTTCTTGTACAGTAAACCGGTGTTATGACGAGCGCAGTTAAGACAAATATTCGGATATAACGACCATTGTACTTTCAGTTGGTTTCTGATAGCGCCATCGCCAAATAAAACCGCTTAAAAGGCACCGCTAACGCAGTTAAACCGAACTTCCGCGATCGTTCCTGAAACTTGCTACTCGGCCTAGCGAGAGGGCCTGCGAACTATGCGTTGACTATGGAACATTTAAGAACGCGTTCTTAAATTCGTTAATACTTTCGTTATTAAACGTTCGTGCAAGCCGGCCTTGGAAGAGGCGACTCTGCTAACTACCTAAGAAGCAAGCGGTGATTCTGTAGACAAAAAACAACTGTGCAAGGGTCGACGAGTGGTGAAAACTTGCAGGCATCACACCAAAAACCGTGATCGAGACAGTCCCTGATGTGCCCCTTCAGTCTCATGGTTATGGTGAGGACACTGCTCAGTGGAGCCCGCGCATGATGCAGCGCATAATGACCCGGAACATAAGTACCCTGAAGAAATTTTTCTTCAGACTAAGAAAAATGTCAGATTCTGTGATAGTACACATGTTTGGAAAGTTCTGGCAAACAAAAATACTGATCAGCTTAAAAGTGCACAAAACAATGCTTTGAATCAATAGATTCTTTTCCCAAGAAGGGTTTCCAGAATTCAACAGCTCGCTGCGTACAGGAGCAACAATGCGCCGCTCAAAGCCAACAACAAAAATGTCTTCAGCAGCATTTCGAGACAGGATTAACCCAATCCCGCAACAGCCAATTTTTCTTCCTGCCTGCGCGAAACAGTTTAGTAAATGGCGGATCTCAGACATGCAATAGGTTGCTGCGTCTGCAATTTTCTTCGCACTTCTGATTTTTCCTCCATATGCATTCTGCCAGTCATTACTGGATAACCTACGTGTAATATGCCAGAATATGATACACATATCAAGACTAAAAGAAAGCAGCCCCGCAGACTTGTTCAACTTCGAAAACTCTGAACACAATTTTATTCAAAGCTATTCGTACGTCTACTCCGACGCACCGAGACCACAGACTGTTAGCTGCGCCATGTTGGTGAACCGAAAAATCATGTGTGACTGCCCTTGGTGCACTGAAAATCGACACAGGTCGCGCAAACACGACAGAGGACAAGCGCGGTGTCATCAGCCTCTAGAGGCCACGAAGGGCTGAGAACAGCACCGAGTTCGAGAAAGCCATTCATAAGATTATTTCAACATTTATTAGCATTCTGATATAAATTTAGAAAAAGTATTCCCTGTCAAATAAGGTTCACAACTCAATGGTATACTGCAATATTTCGTGGCACCTTCTGAGCAACGATATTCCAAACCAGTGATTGGTCTCATCATTCCAACTAAACGAATGTGCCACAAACATTGGCTCTTCAGCATGCTTCGTTAAAAATGCGCGCAGAAAAGAAATTACTTAAAGGAGTTGGCTAGGAAGAAAGTCAAACGTACGCATACACTTCATTTTGTCGCTTTTTTCGTTGTCCTAGGTGCAATATATTGGCTCAGATCACCTAATTTGTCGAAAAGAAAGTGCACCTTGACACTCAGTTTTGTTAACGTAATAGACCACCGATTATATCGGCCTCGCATTATAAGACCGGCCCATGTTCCCTATTTTTCCTGTATCTCGACCTGAATGTAAGCCACATGCCGTTTTGTATACTCATGCCTATCACTTTCCGCATCACCCACTCCTTACATGGTATATGTAACTGTAGGAGAACCTAATTTCACTCGCACGAAGCTTCTTATCCACAGGTAAAATTACTCTGCGCCGGTTAAACGCTACTTGCAAGCTGCTTGCGGTGTTCTGTTTGATTCAATCAATCAAGCTGTCAAACTTGCCACATAACCTTGTTCTTTTCCCACAAAACCTACGCCATAAAATTGAAAGACTGAAAGAATACAAAGGTTTATCACACATTTTACCACTGCAAAAATTTATACGCAGTGTAACACAAACGAACTTCTAGAACAATATGTTCACCGGGATAAAACACGCTGTACTGCAGCTTACTGTTTCCGCCCTACAGCTAATATAAAATGATCATGCCATAACACACAAAATCGCCTTTCGCCCACAAATTACGGCGCCAAACGCGGCTCGTAGGCCTCACACGAACTCGCCTCACACACGTCGGCACCACCACGGCTGGTCAGGTTACGGAAATTGTAGCTGGGTTGTGCTATACCATCCCAGTTTAAACAATACTCAACTTTTGCCTGGCTGTCTAAGGCCGTTTATCACGTGGTTCACGTTCGACAAAACATCAATAAGGTTGACGAGAACAATATAACGTACAGAGTGTGCTCGACCGATTTGGCGATGGTTCTCCAACGCGACCGTCAGCTCAATCGACTCGCTCATTGTTTCGGTGTCACGTAGTTCGCTTTCGAAGCCAACGTCCATATGCTAGAAAAACGGTTGTCCTCCGAACGAACAGCGCAAGCATGGAGGACGAGAATCTCGGACTCCCTGAAGGAATAAATTTATCGCTTAGCTTTCTTTGCCTCTTTTCCAGACTTTCTGGGCGCTGCTGTGATGGTCAGCAAAGGCCTTTGTCAGGCCCTTCTGCTTTTACTCCTGTTTCTGTTCCTGCACAGAAACAAACAAAATAAAATGAAAATGAAAAAAAAATGGTCTTGCCGTGCGCGCCGGTGTATTTCTTGCAACACCACCAGATGGCGCTGGCCTCGGCGCATCCCGGCTGGAGCCGCCGCTGAGCGGGGTGCGTAGTTTACGCATATGGCACGTGCTGTGCCTGCTTTCCTATGCAACAAAAATGCATTTGCTGGGGTGTGGAGGTCACGTGTTGGCCTGTGATAGTGTAAACATTACAAATGTCCATAGCCTGAAGAGAGCGCTTAGAGCTGGCGTCTCAACAGCGTACTGGTCACGTATGCAGAAAGAGCATGTAAACACACGCCAGCAAAATGGCTCCAAAGCGTGCAACCCAGGCTCGGAAGCGTCGCGCGGAACGCAGCGAAGCGTGGTGCACACGGCGAATGCGTGTATACAATGTATACGTACAATTTTGTATTAATTATTTGAATTACTTACAGCCCCATCATTCAATTAAGGTTTAACGCTGCTGCTACGATGCGATGTGCCATGTGCGGCAATGATAACGCTCAACTCTCAGAGATTATGAACACTTACGAACAACAACGTCTCAAGCAAACATGTCTCCTTGTGTGTTCCGTGGACTACGCAAACAGCAGTAGTGGAAGTAAGGTAACGTTTAACGTCAACCACCACCCTGGTATTGGACTAAAGGCTGTATAAATTACACATTCACCGCAAACATCACAGTTAATTATCGTCAATCACAGCAAACAGCATGCAAAGCCTCGCTTACATCGATTCCCACGGTGCGTAGGATCCGCACATTTTTCTTTCATCTGCGTCCCTCGAAGGTGGCGGTTGAGGGCGTTATTTTCCCATCGTGTAGTTCTCGATCGCATCGACAAAACGCCCGATACTTCAGCGAGGCATCCTGCCGGTCCATACACCCCGCCCAAGTATAGCGAAAAATAATTGATCTAGCACTCACACCACGAGTGTCCCGTCCAGCACGCTTGCGCCGTGTTCGACGAAAGCATATTATATAAGCGTGCGGGACGTGGGGGAGAATCAGTCACGACTTTCGGGGAGTGAGCCACTCATGATTTATTGATGCAAGGAGGTTCACGTGAGAGAAAGAAGTTCCAGAGCTACGAAGGACGCCGCATTGTCGGGTTCAGAGTCAATTTTGACCACCTGCGGTTCCGTAGCGTGCACCTAAGTCAAAGTACACGAAGCTTTTTTCGTTTCGCACAGGAGTCACGGGGCGAAATGCAAACATTTGGTCGCCGAGAGAGAGAGAGAAAAGGAATATAGGAAGGCAGGGATGTTAACCGGTCAAGGGTCTGGTTGGCTACCGTACGCTGGGGGAAGGGAGAAGGGGAAGAGAGAGAAGGGAGAGAGAAAGCGTATAGACGTGTACGGACAGTACTTGAGTTAAAGCCGCTCGCGCAAACCAGACGTTCTGAGAAAGCACAAAAGTGCCTTCACTGCCTTTGAGCCGATGATCGATGGGAACGGTGCTCTAGTTCTGTCTATTCACTCAGAGGACGATCAAATTATTAATCTAGCCTTCGACCTCTTCCTCAGCAGCAGAACGCCAAAGCCGTTGGGCCACCGTGGCTGGCGAGCTAGTCATCCGGGTGGCGAAGATAGGCCGCTGCGCTGATCGCGCTGGGAGTATCTAACCGCGCTCATAGCAGGCAAACGCATTAGCAATGTTTGAGGATTCATTGGTTGCAAATATAACCCAGTGTTACGTCCCACAAGACAGTGGTTTATGATTGACGCTGCAGTGGGCAGCTTCGCACGAACTTTGACTGCTTGGCAGTCGAGCGTTGAAGTTTTGGACGAGTTGGTGCCGATTGATATCGATGGCACTCGCAACGCAAACGCGCACTCATGAAATAGGAGAAAGGATTTGACGTTCGCTTATATCATGGTACAGCTGTTGTATGTAATACAGGGGTTTACTCTAAACGCAACACGAATCGAGCCATAGACTTCTTGGATAACAGCAGAACGTCATAGAAAACTGAGTAACAGGGGCGCACTGAAGTCCTGAGATGCGTGAGCGTTGCTGCGACAGATGCATTGAGAGGTAGCAGCAAAGCTTACTACCAGTCTTACGGTCTTACGGTATGAAATATGTGGCGCGTGTGACTATGACTTTTTTCTCTGTCGTCTGCACGCGGCCGCTATGAAGGATTTCACTATGTGCACTCAAGTCTTTCCGCACAATGCCCCCAGGAGCTGCACCTATAACGTGTCGTCTCGGAGGTCCTTTAATTGTGCCAGTAACGAAAGCGCCCGAATGCAGCATGATTCAAGAACCGGTTTGTTCATTGATCTAACGTTTCTAAGCCTACGAATTCTCCAGTGACCTCGGTTAGACAAATTATTACGCTCGTTCAAGTCTTCATTAGTCTCCTCTGAAAAGTTTGTGCTACCTAATGATCGAATCATCCGCCATACTTTGCCGTAAACATTATTACAGAGCCCATAGTTCTCGCACTGATTCCTTCAAATTTCGATAACCATATGGTGAGCTTATGAGCCTATCGGTCTACAAATCAAATGGTTCACTAGGTCGCGGGTTGGATACCTGGCTGCTGCGGCGGCCGCGTTCTGATGTAACGGAATAGTATGTATAATAATTAGAACAAATAAAGGTTCAACAATGTGTCGACGGTAAAAATGGCAAGGTCGACGTATATGGTGGTTCAAAGGATTGTCTCATTAAAGGTTGATTATATTTCTCTATTCTATGTCTTCGTTTCTTTTTCATGGTCGGTATTCACTCATTTCGTATTTTATTCCTGTCGTACTTGATTCGCAATTACCTCGAACTCGTCGCCTTTAGTGTCGATGCTCAGCTGAACCTCCCCATCCACTTTTTTTTTTTCAGGAGGCCAGTTTGGCTGATCCCGGAAATAGTGCAGTCTAGAGTGCAATCTGGCTAATTTCCGAGCACATTGGGACTGAGTACGCCTATACCAGCAATTTCACCTACGCAACTACTAATTCTTCCTTCATGTGGACACTTCCGAAGCCACCTTTGAGGCACCACCGTCTCGTACTAGCCTTGCCTAGTCCAAGCGGATGCATTGCATTTGACAAAAGCAAGCCGTAAGCGGCTTCGCCTCAATACAACTATATTTGCGGCGGTGCACCCTTTACAGGCATACAGTGCAATGTGGTCATTCAATGCTGAAGCATTTCTACAACTTACTCAACTCAACGGAGCGGCAAGAACCCAGCGCTCACGAAGCTCTCAGCAAGCCGCACTCTGACCTATTCGCAGATCGCTTTCAAAATACTGGCCCGCGCGTTACGCCTCAACGCGAACTAAGCGGCGAGTACACAGCGCACACGAAGCTATCAGCAGTCAGCGCTCTCTGTGCCCATCGCAGATCGCTTCAAGATACGGCCCGCGCTGCCGCGCCATACGCTGCCGACGCCGGGGTACAGTTGATTACGGTTCATAATGGTTCCACGCGGATGGATAAGGCGCTAAAGAGCGATAACGGCTTATAAAGGTCGTAACGTCATAAGCACTCCTCGCGCAGCCACCTGCAATAGTTTGCTTGCGTACTCGATTCATCTTGCACCGCCGTCCGCAGCAGTACGTGTCACAGCAGCACTGTCGTTTATGCTGATCCGATCAAGTTTCATAATATTAATGACGACACCGGGCTGCGCGGAGATGCCCAAGTGGCACAACGCTTATGCACACCTAGACAACTCCCAGGACAGTTTCGGCGTGAATTGTTTTAGTATATCAGCGTTAATTACGCTTGTATTGTAAACATTAACTACTCAGTGACTCATTATCGTTTCCTGCGGGCACCGCCAAGGCGCATTCCAGCCACCATTGTGCAGCAAGCGGCCTGCTTAGTCCAAGCAGACGCGATCCATTTCCCTAAGGTATGCCGTACGGCGGCTCTGCCTCAGCATGTCTATAACTACGGCGGTGCACCCTTTACAGGGATATAATACTTCCCGGGTAATCTTTTACAACATTGGCTCTAATTACGCCCACAGCGTTAATTTTACTCAGTCTGAAACTGATTCTTGCTTGTTATATCGTTGACTCCTAGATTTCCCGTACCGCTTACGACTGTCTACGGTGCTCTAGAGGCGCAAAATTGCGGTTTTTGTTCTGGAATTTTTTGCAAGATACCCAGATCCCTGATATCTAAACCCGCGTAGGTCAGCTAAGCATACATTGTGCTAAAGAAACCATAGCTCGTAAAGTCAGATTTAGGTGCACGTTAAAGAACCCCAAGTTGTTGAATCGCTGGTCAATGATAGACCAGGTTTTCCAGATTAAGAGCTTCGTGGCCCTGGCCCCCCATATTCGCAGTCACTGTGGTCCATAGCCGCTGCCGCAATCGGAAGGGGGCGCCGCTGTGGACTTGGCGGCCGTGTCCCGCGCCTTGGCCGACATGAGGGAGCGGATGGCGCGTGCTCTGAGCTCCAGCTCAAGGATCTCCATCTGGGCCGCAGTGCACATGCTCGAGATGTCGCGGTACTCCTGCGGAAAAGCAGTCACTTTGCTTTACATTTTGACGTCATCCATCCTATGTTATAAAGCTTTGTGGAGGCGTTTGACTATTCACTTATGTCGGCAATCATTGTAGATGGTTCCTGCAGCGCTATTGTCGTGTTATTGTTGTGCAGCGCTATATTGAAGTTAGGAAGCCTTTTCCCTGCGTATTCTAAGATGCCCCTCCACCCCTTTCACGAAATGAAAAATCTATTAAAGTAATTTATTTATTTATTTATTTATTTATTTATTTCCTATCCTGTGAGCCTCATCGGGCTCTTACACCATGGGTGTTCATATTAAAAAAAGGAAATCAGCAAGTAAATTGTAGCATACAGTCCAGAGTAGTAGCAAACTACAGTTTTAACTAAATACGGTTTCTCATGAAGAAAGCTTCACAGTTGAAAAAATAATTATCCGTAGTTTCGGAACCAATCCCACCATCAACGCCTTTCCAGGGAGATCATTCTACCATGCGAGCTAATCAGGGGGGTAGCAGATCGCAGGGCGATGCCGAAATGATCAAGGACTTTAAGCGCAGGGACACTGAACATGGGGAATCAATTCTCCGGAAATCCACATGCAGGCGGAGGAATGAAAATTATTCTCATGCAGATCACTATTTCCCGTTTCGCGACGCGTCTACCCAGCCTCCTGCTTAACTCATACGGTGAAGCGACCGCCCCGGAAAAGCATTACTGCAAGGTTCGATCTCCGGACCAGGACGAATTTCGCTTTAACTGGACCGTATACAGGATAAATATGGTGACAATTTGTCACCATATTTGCCACCATAGAACCCTTTGGTGCTAAGGCGCACATTAGGTCCGTGGCACTTTCCACTAATTTACCGTCAAACACTCGATTTCCTGTTTGATTACCTTCAAGCATGTGGCTTCCTCTAAAACCTGTAGCTGTAATCCCGACTACATATTTCGTACATAAAGCCAGCGTTGCGGTCAAAACAATCCACATTATTCGGACAAGTGGGACTAAAAAACCAAATCAAGATATCAAGTTGCGTAGTGTTTTCTTTTTTTCCCCTGAATTCTTCCCTAATTTTCTCCCCTTTATTTTCCGTCTCTCCCTTTTTGCAGTTTACTAAGCGAGACAACACTTCTACACCGGCAAAACTCTCTGTTCTAAAACAACATTTTTCTCTCTCTCAACTGCGAAGCCTTCTCTTGAGAAACACGCATTGGTTTCACGCTACCCTCTCCGATAGATGACAATTCTTCATTTCGCTTAACTTTCTTCACACTTATCTTCGCAGAACGGATTTGTCATGTCCCCTCTCCTTTTCATATCGACTCGAGAAACTGTTTGACAGCGCCGCCTATCGACTGAAATAGTCACTGCTTCTCAATGACAGTTCACACGGATTTCTGAAAGATAATTTTGCGAGGACAAGCTCTCGGGCTCTAGTGCACTGAAGCGAACGTGTGCGGCATATAACCTTATTTAAAGTACTCCTAGTAGCCACTTCCATAAAGCGCAGTGCCTCCTTCAATTGAAGGACAGCGCTGGGCTCCGTTCAGACACCACACTAACATAGCAGAGCCCCTTAAGTAAGATTATTCACGTCCTCTAGTGTTGAAAACATGTATCGAAAGAAGCTGCAGTAATTTATCCAAAACTAAGCATTACCAACTCGACCAAGTCGCAGTTTTATTGCGCACGCCGAAAAGCACAAAACGCGATTGTACTGGTGTTTATGCATTTATTCGCCTACAAGCCCATGCTGTGCACCATAGCTTTACCTGTTCGATGCTGCTGTTTCTCTGCGCTCTCTGAGACAGGATGCCTTGAAGACTGCGATCGCTGGAACACAGAAGAAAATAAAGTTTGAGAGAGGCGTCTTAGCTGAGAAGTCAGCTTGAAAAGAAGTTCTGACTTAGTATTGGGAAAGGGAATGAGAGTAAAGAGTGAGAGAGAGAAAAAGAAGTGATGATGATGAGAACCCAAGTGGTGGTCTGAATAAACACGAACAACGTAGTATCTTTAAAGCTTCAAATCGAGGTCACTCATACACAGGAGTTGGTTGAAAGCATTTAGAGTATCTAGCCAACGACGAGCGTCCTGCCAACATCCGAAGATAACTTTTCCGGACAATAGTTGATGGTTGAAATGTTACAAATGCACAGCATGCCACGGGTAGATGCGCAACACGTGTTCTGTAGTTTCGGGTATTATTCCACACTCCTCGCAGTCCTGGCACTTTGAAAGGCCGATAAGCTACAAGTACCAACCAGCGAATGGTGATCCTAGTCGTAACCTGCGCAGCAAACTTGCGCGGCTCCTCTTTACGGTGGGTGGTAACTACAGTCGCACGTCTTCATTGACTCCATGAAGAGAGCGATGACAGTAACTCGACGGCACACCCATCTAAGATAAATTGATCATGACACTAGCCCAGGGGAGCTGGAAAATCTTGGCTACAGCGAATGGCCTCCGCGCTAGCACAGGTGGACGGGAAAATATGCACGGGAATAGAAACTACCCGAGCTACACGAAAATAAATCTTCAGTAAGCGTTCTGACGCCAATAAAAGATAGATAGAGCGATGCCCACGCTGCATGCCACCATCGGCTCGGTCAACCTCACAGTAACCAGGTCATGTCGAATGCCATGATTTTGCCGCTATGTTTTGGACATCAGCTGTTGCCCATCATAGTTCGGAAATGCGATAGTCGAGCAAGCTCTACTTTAGAACGCGTGGCAAGCTCCCCTGGACTGAGATTTTGCCGTCTACATTTTCTCTTACATTTCTGTCTCTGCTGTATACCTAGCCCACAGGCAAGGAACAGCGATAAGCATACACATGTCCGGCGATTCTGTTGCTGTTCACACATCGCGCGCAGGTGGTGGCATGACCTTGTAACGAAACATATACTCCTGCGGTGAGCACTCGGTTAGGAAGTCTCGTAATTCAGCACATCGATATTCCAAGTGCCCGAGCACACCACCTTTAAGATAGTCATCAGCAAAACCCAAAGCACTTAAGTGCTTAATCCACCAAAATAAAAAAATACTTTTTCGAATTCTTTTTGTTATGATTCGATTGTGTTCACCTGATGCCATGTTTTCGTTTATGCAGTGGGTGCACTCGCAGCTCCTGCTCTGGACATTACAGTAAAAGAAGCTTTGGAAATACGAGTGCAGTATTCATCCAAAGTTCGTCCTGCGTATCCTTTTCAGAGTTCTCTCTGTGCTTAGTGCCAATATATATTTTTTCACCGGTCCCACTAGGTCTGACTCGGCTTCCTCGTCTGACTGCACCACAAGGCGTTCATCCGGCAGGGCTGCTTGTCCAATTCCCAGCCAAAGCGATAGTTATTAGTGACGAAACGAATAAGGGAATCACTCAGAATCCCGGGGCGGAAAAGACAGAAGTGCACGAAAAAATCGGGAGAACAAGCTGACGACCAGAGGGAGCGAACGAAGAGGCCCTAGCTGAGAGAGAGAGAGAGAGAGAACGAGAGCGATAGCGGGAAGAGAGAATAGAGGAAAGTAGTGCCGCACGAAAGAACGGGGCAAGGGCGCACACACCCGAAAGCACGAAGTCGCCGGCATGAAAATTTCGCAGAACTGCGGCGACGTCGGCAGGGAAGTTGCGCAGCGAGCTGGCGGTGGAAACGGACGCCTGCCGCGTCAATTTCATGGCGTTAAGACTGCGAACTGGAGAACAAATCTGTCTGTACAGGGAAGAAAAAGAAAAAGAACAGAACGAAGGTACGGGCGAAAAACGGGAATGGGGCTAAGGGGAGGAGGAAGGGGGCGGGGGGAGGGTGATCAGAAGCTGAACTCAAAACGACGCGACGTCTCAAGGGGGCGTTGAAGAGACGGGGACGTTAAGGGTGTGTACGTGCATGGGGGGGGGGGGGCGTGAAGAGGGGGTAGGGGCAAGGGGGGGGGGGGGTTCGGGAACAGCGACGGTGTGCGTGCGCGCACGCCGGGCTGCGCACAAACGTTTTTCTTGGTTTACAGACCGCGAGAGAGATGGAGGGCTGGGAGTAGATGCGCACTTGGAGAGCTAAAGCACTGAGAAAGTATATAGTGCAGGTATACGGCACTTTAAGCCCGGGCAGAAAAGGGGGGCACAGGAGGGAGGGAGGGGGGGGGGGGCGAGCAGATGGGGAACGGGGTTAGAGCCGAATGGAGCCGCGCTGGATGGTGAAAGGAAGCAGGAGCGAGAAAGACGGAGGTGTTTAGAAGGCGTGCGGAAAGGGGGAGGGGGTGTAGGAGGAGGGGGGGGGAGGCACCGGCATCGCCAAAACTACCGGGGAAACATTTTTGCCGCGCTTACACTCCGTAATGAGCGTTTATGATATACAGTGGAAGGGCCGAAGGAGGAGGTCTGCTCGCACCCCCACTGCGCGGACGGAAAGAAGTTTTGGTAAAGTACAACGGCAGTCGGTTGCAGAGATGTAAGAGGGGAAGGGGGGGGGAGAAGCGGTTTTGGCGCGCAGTCAGGAAAACGCGGAGCAGAGAAGCGTACTCGTGGAGTTGGGTTGAGTCTAGGGGGGTGGCAGGTTGTGCCTCGCGAGTAACGCTGAAGGCCGGGGAATGCGAAAAAGTTAGTCTGTTTGGTCTTTACGGTTTTTCGCTCCGCCGCCGGTCTTTCGTTCCTTACCGGCGGGCACACCGGCGCGACGACGGGGGGCTAATTTAGCGGCGGACGCGAAAAGGGGCGCTTGCGTCTGCGAGAGCCCCGGGTTGCGCGCGGACCGAAATTCGAGCACCTCGCGAGCGCGCGCTCTCTCTTAATTGTCGAGCCGAAATTAGGCAATGCGCGCACAGGCGCCGACTTCGGAAAGAACGCGCGGGACAGACACACGGAACCGACTCACGCACATTCGCACGCCACAGTCGTTGCTTCGGAGGAGAACACTTAGGCTCGCTTCGGCGGCCGCACGGCTCTCTTTTACGGAGCAGAGAGGAAAAGAAACTCCGCGCGCCCGGCGGCCGGGTAAATCAGCGAACTGGTGGCTAAGAGGAAAACGTTTTTATAGGCATAATCGACGCCTCCGCTGCTCAGCTCTCTCTCCCTCTCTCTCTCTCTCTCTCTCTCACACACACACACACACACACACGCACATTCGTACTCTCTATCAAAATTGCCGCGCGGCTGCCTGTTCACCGCCCGAGCCACTTAAAAGGGGAGGACGGCGAGGAAATTAGAGACGCTGCGAGATTAGGTAATAAACCTACCGCACGGTGCGCGCCTGAACTGGTCTGTCCTTTATTATAGAATGCACAGCAGCGTCGCGTACCGCTACGTAGACGTGCGGCTGGCTCGAGGGAAGCGAATGTTTCGGAGGCATGCGATTATTAGAAAACACGAATCTAATGCGCCTCTGTTTCGAGCGATGACATACGATCCGGAAAATTAACGATCGACTCCTTCCAATATTCGATTGTGCGCGAACGCTTAGCGTTTCGGCGATAACTAGACCCTGACTATGACGGTGACGCAAGCTTGAAGTTCTTTGGCCGCTTTTGGCTAAACGGACATTCGGTTATCGCTGCGTGTGTCGAATGAAATAAAGCGGATCATTTTTAGCGCGTTTCGTTCCAGATATATTTGCTTACAGGAGGCGATAGATATTTTACATTCGATTCGATGTTCCGATTCCGTTTTGGCTTGTATTGATATTCGGTTAGATTAGAATACTAAACTATACTTGGACTACAACAAAATTTTCGCTAGCTCGCACCAACGCGTTGAAACAAAGTATATGGAGGGAGGGGGGAGGGCGAAGCATCTACACATGACCTTTGAGCTCGCCCATGAACAAGAATTACACTTCATCGGCCTAAAGTCAGTTTTTCAGCAATATGACGACTGTAGGCGCTTTTGTTTTCGCAGAGCTCAATCAAGCCAAATCAACTCTCAGTTCCTGGGCACAGCACTAATAAATGGTAAATGAATATTCTACTGAGACATAG
This sequence comes from Dermacentor albipictus, assembly GCF_038994185.2. Lineage (NCBI taxonomy): Eukaryota > Metazoa > Arthropoda > Arachnida > Ixodida > Ixodidae > Dermacentor > Dermacentor albipictus. The sequence goes on from NC_091829.1 coordinate 37,127,761, forward strand.
TCTCTCGGTCTTGCCTAAATCAATATAAGTCATATGGACTAAAAGGAAGCTCTATATCAAACAAAACCTAAATATGCGACAGCATAATTAGATCGTGATTACTGTGACGTCACAACACCTCCGCGTGCGTGCGGTACGAGCGACCTTGCATATTTACGCAGTGGCTGTAAGGCGACTGCAGGCCAACACCTTCCTCAACCTCCACTTCTTACGTGCCCGCTACGCCACATCTTATTCCCCCTTTTTGTCCGGGCGGTGGGGGTGCCCTGGAGTTATTTCACGTAACGCTAGAGTGTCAGCGGCCGCAGCCTGGACAGAGACATTATCCCAACCATGAATAGCTCGGAGGCTGTGCTAACAAGCAAAGGTTCAGAAGGCGCCGGTACGGCGGGCCCGCGGCATCGCCATGGCATTGCAACCCTGGACTAAGGCTTTTCTTTTTAATCCCCCGGTTATTTCTCTCTCTCTCTCTCTCTCTCTCATCTCTTACGAAGATGCTATTTCAGGCACACTGCCGTGCACTAATGAACGCTCAACATACCTCGAGCTTTATGCGAGATACCTCCAAAGTGGGTGAGGTCCGCCCGCAATGCCATAAAGAAATGTGCGACCGATCGTGGCATCGAACCACCGTCTTCCAGCAAAGCATCCCGATGCTCCGATCATTAGGCCAAAATAGCATGCATGCTGCTCTCGCACAAAATAATGCTGCTCTCGCACAAAATACGCTCTTCGTAACGTCTGGCGCGTACGCCATGCGTCAGTGCCTGGCATTCTTCCCCTCATGACAGCTAGCGCTTCGAGGTGCTGTGCCACTGCACTGCCATCTTTTCTGTCACCTCCATATTTGGTGACGTTCGCCTATAATGCAAACGCACTAAAAAGAACGTGGACCAATGTAACCACCATTGAAGCAGTTTGTACTTTTGAGACTTTCGACTACACAAGTGTGCACACATTTGCCATATATATTGTATGTACCCGCTGACCCGCTGACTAGAAAATGTGTTATTAGGAGACAGTATCGTTTGTACTTTTGAGACTTTCGACTACATAGGTGTGGAGACATTTGCCATAGTCTTCCTGTGGAAACGTTGCTTTATAAGTCCTGGTGCTTGTGTGAAAAGATTATTTGATATGTAACCGTGAACCCTGAATGATGTATGACGGAACCGCCCAAGGGATAAGGAGTAGCCAGCACCTTAAATTGCGCGCCAACATCTCCTTATATCATATCAATAAAAAAAAGCAGCCCCAGAGCAATGATAACTAACGGAGAAATTTAAGCATTTCAGTTATAGAGGAGAAAACTGCTTTCCGATTCATTGATGGCCGCGAAATGAGAGAATGGAATGAAAGTGCAAAAGAGAGAGAGAGAGAGAGAATCAACTTTTGTACTGAGCCCTTAGTGACGATTGGTGCGCGCTGGCACCAGATGGGGTAAATATATCCCGCCAACAAGGACCTTTGTAAGAAAAACACAGCAGCCACTTCACACCCAATTCACACCCTTAAGGACTGTTAAAGGCACAAGTTGGTCTACAACTTCCATAAAGGGTGTAATAATGCTAGTTATATACAGGAAGCACCTTTAAGGATGCAAATCTGTTAACGGTGTCACACCGGTTGAAACGGAATGCTAGCGCGTATCAGCACGCGGCAGCGAGTAAGATGCACCGGCAAGCATTTCGACCGCAATAGAGCACTGCAGTTCAACTTGCGGACGCAACGCTGCACTAGGCCGCAATTATGGTGATTAAGTAAATGTTATAGGTAATCAAAAGCAGAAATATTGGAACTGCTGTAATTTAGCGCAGGAACGTCACAGAAATTTTCAAACACTTTCCACTCATTCACTTCTGACTCGCAGTTTGTGTACCTTGAGCATCAATCTAAATTCGAACACGAAATTACTGATCAAAGTGCTCGTTACGCGTAATCAGTGAAACGGACGACTTGTAATTAAGATAAACTAAGCTACTGCTACGAATTCACACGAACCTGGAAACGGAACAACGGATTTGAAGTGCTTTCAGCATCCTCGCGTTTTAGTTAAGATGTGCTAGCGACACGCCTAACTGATTTTGAAACTTTGAGCCGTCGTTGTGTATGTCTATCTTGCATTAACGAGATTACCCTGCAATAGCGCGCAACAAGTAATGAAACCACACGATGCCGATCAGAAAGAGCGACAAGCGACGAAGTAGTTAGCCCAGCGACATGTGAGGAATGCAGAAGATGAAAGGAAGTGTGCCACATTTATTAGGTGATAGGTCGACCTCCTTTTTCTTTCTCGAAAATGTTGCTCTGAATGAGCTGCCACCCTGTATTCGAGACCAAATAATCTCGACCTATATTCGTGAACAAAGCTAGCAAGAGTACCAAGCTGATGGAGTTCCTTCGTCGCACCCACCGTAAAGCCAGTCTGGAGATTATCCACACTGGCTTTAAGAAATGCCGCATGTTTATCGCACTCGAAGACACCGAGGACAACATCATTTTGGGTGCAGAAGAGGCCTGCGGAGTATCCTTCGAGGGCGACTTCTCTGGCAATTCCGAGGAAGATGCAGCTTGTGGCATCGACTAAGGAAATTTATTAGTCGAACTTACGGTAAATAAAGGTGTGCCATACTTAAAGTTCTTCGTTTTACTAAAATGATATAGATCTACCTAAATTCGAATCGTTATTTTTTTATTTCTCAGCGAGTTCGATATATACGGTTGGGCTTATATTCTTGTTCGACCTATCTTCGAGTAAATACGGTAGGCCACGTCACAACACACTGCCAGGTTCCAAAGACACAGATTGAAATGGGCCTTGCGTTTCGATGGATAGTCTGCCCCGATCTATATATTATTTTTATATTATTTCATATCGCCTTCTGTAATCTTTCTGTCATACTTAGAGTAATTCGCCCCCTTTTCTCAACAGAAGCAGTCCTGCCAGTCTTTAAACTGGAAGACTCAATGTTTTTTTTTTTTTTCCTGTTTTCCCTTCATATTTCGACATCTAAAATGGGTGCTTGAAACTCGCTGACGATGACGCGTTTCCGGCTCCGCAGTCGCTTCCGGCGCATTCAGTCAGCAAAAGCATAGCTTTCTAGATGTATCTCTGTTATTAGGCGGAAACCGACGCTGGGGTATGAATTTGAACACCACCTATTGGTCACTTCAAGCTTACAGCTTTATGTAAACTTTGTAGTTGTTTGAATTCGACGTTTTCCATTAATTTCTGCATGAAAAGCTGGTTTCTTGGGGCAAATGTTCAGCATTAGAAAAAAAAACTACCAAACCTGACGGAGAAAAACAAAATTGCTGGCCTTTAATGGCTAGAGACTAGTGGCTTTAATCGGACACTCAGTATTATTATAGCATTGCCATAAGGAGTTTAACGCAACCGACATTTCTGAGGCAAAGCTACCACATTAGGGAAGCCATTTAAATTGACTCCTCTCTCTCTCATTCAATCGCCCATTAAAAACTGTATCATTAGCGAAAAGAAGACCTAATATTCTATACTGAAGGACATCGAATTTCGAATTATGGCACGAGAAACTTTGAAAATGCGTGGGAAATCAAGCAAGAAGACAAAATTGTAACAATCCGTTAACGACTCCTTATCACCGCAACAAAACGATATGATTATGCAGAAAGCAATCGTTCGGAACTACAAATATATTAAAAGTACTGACTGTTGGGTGTGTTGGTGATCCATACTCACGGAAGAATGGCGCAAAGGAACAGAGACTGAGCTTGTCCGTGCTTCTACCTCGTCCCAGTTCGTTTGTGCTATTCTTCCTCAAATACTTTAAAGCGGACACGACAAATATTTCCCACAACAGTCAAAAACGCACCATTTACCCCGTTTACGTCAGCTCTGCAAATGTTTCATTCGGAAAATGCTCTTTCAGTTTAAGAACCATATGTTTTACTTCATCTTGTCTGATTTAAATGCTCCATCGGGCACAATATACAAAATTGCCCGCAGACTTTTTTTTTTTTTGCAGAGCTGGGGATATGTAAGTTCGGCGTTTATCATGTCTAAAATTTCGCTGCCTTCTGCAAGATCTTCAAATCGTCAGAACACGATTCTGAGACCCACCGGGCGCTAGAAGCTGCTGCTCTTAATTTGTAACGCAATGCATGTTATCCAAACGGCTTGAGCGGCTGCATGGTATGAACACTTCCGTATTCCTCTACAGTGAAAATTGAAATCGCAAGTTCGGGCGGGACCAGCCGCTGTGGGTGCAGGTTCCAGACGAGAGATGGCGCTACGTGACCACGCTCTGTGAATGTTCCTTCCATGAGTCGCTCGCCTGCCGCTTTAGGGGAGAGTCGCCTTCATAGACTTATTTTTATAACTTGCTTCCTAAGATTCATTTTCCGGTCAAGGGACTCTAAGGTGCCGACCTTCCACAATTCCCTCTATACTGTCACGGGTCTTGCTTTTTTTGCCGGTAACCGTGTATCGCCGGATTATCACTGTCATCCAAGTTACCGTTCGGCGCAAGACGCGCCTACTGTGTCCGAAATTTCGTAGACGTTGTCAATTCTACAGCGAAAGAGCCTTGTCTAATCTGATTGCGGGCTAAGCGCGAATTCTCACCGCTATCGTTCTGCTTTGAGTGTTGCTTGTGTGCGTATTTCTTTTCTTTTTTATGGGGGTAATAATTGGAGGCACGGGGCACATTTTCAACCAATGGCAATGCTTGCTTCATTACCATCGAAACCAGATGAAATACTGCAGCATTTGCGGTGCGTTTGGGAGGGAGATATCGCTCGAGAGCTCCTACAATAATGTAAAGAGGAGAAATCTCTGCTTTTTGAGGGCTGTAAACTCTGTAAAAAAAAAAAGAAATAGCGCAGCACTGCCAACTGCACTATGTAGTCCATTTGAAAAAAACATCTAATGAGTTACGCAGTTTGTGAATATCAGTTTTAGGAAGCTAACCTAATTGGCTTCATAATTTTTCGTAAATCGTCGATGAATGTGTTGATTGTTTCCGATTAAGTGACATACTCGTAAGAACACTAAAACAATATGCGAGGTTTGTCTTCCATTTCTTCTTTTCTGAGTTTGTGGAGTTGTGAACGCGTTTACTTTGCATTTATTTATCTATTTTCACGAATCTTGGAAGAAACATTGAAACCTCAAATAGATATAGGCTTTCAACGGCAGCTGGAAATATTTTTCTCAAAGCTGGCTATTTGAATTCTCACCGCAACAGTCCTGTGTATATAAAATCTCAAAGCATTTTTCTTTACATTTCCTTTTGCACGCTCGTGCTTCCAGTGTCACTGCAAGCCGCTCGCCGCAGCAGCTTCTGTGGTCGTCTCTGTCCTTGCGTTGCTTCAATGAAATACAAACTTATCTATATTTATTAATTATTTAAAATTCATGTGCGGGCTCTGTCGATGTTCATTAGGAAAATGTTGCGCCGTGCATGTAATTAATGGTATGGCTCAAACTATCCTAAGCCCGTTAGGTTATACATGCGCAGATGGAGGACTGCTTCCTTGTTTGTTTGTTTATTTCTTTCAATATTCAGGATGCACAGTCAGTATTTCAGTACGGTATTTAAAGTTTTACCAATCAGCAGAAACCTAATGTACTATATAGCATTGGGATTACAGTGACCATACGAAATTCAAAACAGTTCCGAAAACACGTTAATTCACTCAAGTTTATAGTAAATGAACGCTTTTGTGTAAATTGATGTTACGTTATAGGCTTTCAATAACATAGAAAAACACAAGACGGGAAATTTAGGCTTGCTTGCATAATTAGTTTACGTTTCCGCAACGACAAGAAGGTCACACTCACCCTGGCTTGATAAGCGATAAAAGATCTTGAAACAAAAAGGCCGGTGCTGTCACCGCTTCGAAGTTTCCCCTCAGCTCGCATTGACGTCACGAATTTAACAGCGTCTAATTGGCATGTAGCTGATGATAGAGAACGACGATCCACAAAGCATTTTAAAAGACCCAAAAACTGAAGCTGACAAGTTTCTAAGACTTTTCTTGCGCCAACACGGCTCACATATGAGAAAATGTTTTGGAAGCTGTGACGTCAAACTGACGTCACGGAGTTGAGATGTTGAGATTACGACGCAGAACGTTAGGGAAAAACAAAACAGTTCGGCCTTACCTCGGTCAGCAATAATCAACATTCCTTCTTGCCAAACATATCCAAATACAATTTAGAGAAAATATTTAGAGAGTTTAAACTCTTTTAGCGTTTCTTTTTAACGTCCCTTTAAGACTACCCACCTCGACGGCTGCAGGCCGGCGCCGTCCTTTGAGTTCGATGTCCACAACTTCACGAGCGGATCTGCGTCAGAAAGAGGCAGGGACAAGCGTAAGGTACGATGGAACGAAGCATTTCCGCGCAACTTCAATACTCCGAACAGAAGAGCCGGTCATGCAAGGAATACGTAAGGCTTGATGCCGCCCGACTCCATGTTGGCGAAGTTGAACTCGGAGAGCTGGATACTGGAACCAGCTAATGAAGCAACAGAGGTCAAAATGAAACATTCGGCCTGGAAGGATCTATTTTTGCTTGAGCACATCAGCGAAAGTAATTCTCCGACCACCGAAGCTCGCTGAAATCTTAATTATGTCTAGAAAGAAAAAGGACGTTCAGCTTGCGAGGTCACAGGGCATGCGCTACACTCCATGCCGCTGGCTGCACGTCACGGCCTAGCTTAACCTGACCTAGCCTATCCTAACCTAACCAAACCGTACTTCACCTAACTTTATCTAACCTAACTTTAGCTAAACATTATCTAGCCTTACCTTATCTAACCTGCCTATTACGCTATGGGCTTCACAGTACATGGCGTGCAAGCACTTGTTTGAACTCGAAGGTCATTTTTATTGCTAAGATAAACAAACATGTATTTAAACCATTGCTTGCTGGAACGATTCAGTGATTTGGATGAAAACAAAAGAAAACTGTCAATTAATTTGGTTCGTCACGTCGATACGGCGTATTACTTAAGAATCCAAAATCATAGAAAGTAAAAAAGTAAACTTACTACAGCACTGTAGGAGTTTCTCGACATATGTGGAGCAGTTAGTGAGTTTAAGCAACAATAAAATGATGGAAACAAAATTAAAGGTCTTTTCCCAGGAAATACGTAAAACTGCACGTATGTACAATTAAATGCAAAAAAAATTACGAAAACGAAATAATAGGTCAGTTCTAGAGTATATGCGTAAATGCAGTCACAGTTAAAAAAAAATCATAGCACCGAATGAAGTTAAACAACGAAAGCGAGAACGAAACAACATTTAGATTAATAAAATATGGCTGTTGCGAGTCAGAAGATATTTTCAGTTGCTGCAAGCTACGTAAACAAGAGTTACATTTCAATACAGTAAGTGGTACAATCGGAAATCGAATCGGCAATAGCAAAATTAGTAATGGAATACAAAGCACCCACAAGCGATAAATGTTGCACTTGTCGTAGAAACAGTGACTTTGGAATGCTTCCAAGTGCTGCAGAACTAATCAAAAAAGGGAAGAAGTATTCAGGTGAAAGCGGGCCTTGTCAACCTGGTGGGCACAGTTTGTTCTCAAAACCGGAACATAAATAGGCTTTACACAGCAATAAAAATATTTAACCAGTTACACGCAAGTGAGCTGTATTAAGTAGCGTCCATATAAGAGGGGGGAGAATGTGCAAAATAGCCCAAGGGGGAAACGAAAGCGATGATTACTAGTGAATTTATTGTCAAAACTTGAGAGAGCAGAGAGGCACCTAGTAAGATTATACAAAAAGTAAAAAAATTATCCGACGATTACGATACTCCCTAATGCGAAATTTGAGCGCAGCTCTATACGTGTTTCCATTTCGCGATATTTTGAAGCAAAGAATTTGAGAGAGACATGTAGCAGAGTCGGTAATGGTCGAAAATCTGATCTGCGGATCAAGCGAGCCGGCGTTTATACATGACTCGTCAAAGGTTCCAGTGTGATCGCTGGTGCCGCATGGCTTCCAGAAAGTACTATACAATTCGCATAGCGCATACAATCAGATTAAGAAACAATCTCACACAATAACAACCAAAACAAGCGCGAACGAGACCGACCCAACAGAACCAAACAGGCGCGGGCGAGAGCTGTGGCGCGAGCAGACGATAGTACGAAACGAGCGGATCGGCTGAGACCAGACACGAGTGCGCATCGAGCCGTAAGGAGGGTCCGCATGACACCAGCATCGCGCGCGCACGTCACTGAAGGGGCCGCTCTCATTGGTCTCCGCCATTCGCGGCTCGCGTCCTTCGTCTCCCACTCCAGCGAAGGGGGGCGGAGCTGGTTACGAGGCCGACAACGCCGACGACGACGCGAAACCCAGGAACGGACGCCAAAGAGCTGCGCTCTAAAAATATGAATGATAGGCTCCCATTCCCCAGCGTCTAGCCGGAAGAAAAAAGTAGAAAGTGAAGAGTACGACAAAATGCACGTAACGTGCACGAACATACACTTTCTCAATTTGAAGTGAAGGCAGTGCCCGTCCGCTTCTCACGAGAATCCAAAAAAGAAACATTCGATATTTACCGTTGCAGCTCTACAAACGAGACTCTAGGGTGCGGCCGGAATACTGACAGAATATATATGCGCACCAAGACGACCATGAAGTAAGCATACATTGAAACCTAACCAAGCACTTGTAGCAGCATCGACGTCGAGGAAGATGAGGAGAACGGCAGCTGGCTAGGGACATTGGACTGTTTAGGATACAAGATAAGACAAGACAAGACAGGCCATTGCCTGGGAAGCGAAAGGGCGCGCGTGGCTCAGATCACGCGCGGCCGGCGCGAGGGCCGGTAGATTGGTCCACCGAGGAATGACCGTGAGCTAGAGCATATTCTTTGCAACTCTGTACACAGCTCTTCGAGCATGGGTACTCCATGCACCGGTTAACGCGGCGTGCCCGTAAAAAAAAAAACACTCTCTCCCGCAGGGTTCGCGCTGTGATAGTTCGTGTAACGGTCGCAAACAATGATTTGTTTGTGGTTCTCTTATGGGCCGGAACGCCTGTAAAAATGCTCAGTAAAATTATGCTCCCGTTTATTGTGGCTCATCGTCATCACGGATTTTTCACGCCCGTACTCTTGAGTACAGACAAAGAAACCGGGAAGGTTTCTTAACTTTTGTAATGTTTCCGTGTACGCAAACTTCGGATTAGCTCTTAAATATAATTCTTAAATGTAACTCTTAAATATAACTGTTAAATATTAACTCTTAAATGTCAACTCTGCAACATCAAAGAACACCTAAGCACTTCTTATGAGTTGTGAATGCGAAAGCATCAATGCCCAATTGAACCTCGCCAAGCGGTCCTTCGAGTTATGAACTCCTGGTGGGCAAGCGACCGCGCTGAGACGATTGGCGCGTTTTGATTTGGCCTTAGCGAGGGGCAGTTAGAATGCAGGCGAAAACTTGCACGGCCAAGGAACACGCGAATAACACAAGCTTCCGAGAGCGAGGGTGACCTGACGTCGCGGCAACGCCCTCTCCTCTGACGCAACACCTGACGCGCTATCGCATCAGCTATCGCTATCGTTCCCTTTCGCCCGCTCTGCTTCGTCAAGACGCGCCCGTGAGGTGGCGTCGCAGACAATGGGAATCTACCGTAGCGGACGAATAACACAGGCATCTGAGAGCGAGAGTGACCTGGCGTCGCGGCAATGCCCTCTCACCTTACGCAACCCCTGACGCGCTATCGCATCAGCTATCGCTATCGTTCGCTTTCGCATTCTCTGCTTCGTCAAGGCGCGCCCGTGAGGTGGTGTAACAGCCAATGGGAATCTACCTTCCGTTTCGCTGCTACAGACGACCGACGATGGCTTTTTGCTCGCTCAATGGGTCATTTGAGGCTCTAGCATCAAAAATTTGCGCGTTACATTCTCTGGGGATGGCGTTTACGACAGCCTTGCAGCTATGCAGTGCTTCAGGAAGTCGTAGCGTATGCCTGATAGTCACGCGAGCGACGCCGCAGCTAGTCGTCGGACCATTTCAGCTCCGCTGACAGCAAAACGTCCAACACGAATGCCGTAAACCGTCGAGCAGTTGCTGACCCGTCACACGCCGAGCTGCAGACAACTCAGAGTTATTTCTCAGGGGGCGGGTAACGTGGCAGTTATTTTCTCCTGCAACAATCATTCAATTTTGTTTGGCTTGTATAGCCGGAACCGAAGGCACGCATTCTCACATGCCGGAACTTACGGAAAGTTTTTACCACCGATGACGGAATACCGCGGTCACCGAGAAATGAGCTCGGGCGGTTTCGGCGAAAACCGCACAACCGTACAAGCGCAAATGAGAACAGACAGTCGAGAATCGGCACGAGGCACTAAAAACAGGCCGGACACGCATTCCATTCGGTGTAGCGTAACTACAGTCAGAACAACTGCGCGCGTTCTCGGCGAACTCTGAGAACGAAGTTGCCGGTAAGCTACAGCGCTCGCAAGTGGAGAGGCATTTGGGCCCACAAAATACCCGCAGACAAAATCGTCGTTTGCGACCGTTACACGAACTATCACAACACGAACGCTGCGGAAGAGTGTTTTTTTACGGGCACGCCACGTTAACCGGTGCATGGGGTATCCATGCTCGAAGAGCAGTGTACAGAGTGGCAAAGAAGATGCGTCGAGACTGTGAGGTAGAGAGAGCGAGTGAGGGGGGAAGCATGTGGCACTGCTAGAGAGATGAAACACATAAACGAATGGACGGACGGAGCGACGCGAAGGGGGCGGACTGCGTGACGCGAAGTTATTCGCGTTTTTTGACGGCCGAACCCACACCCCGCGGAGCTTCCATACCACACGACACCCACCCCCTTTTCGCATGCTGGACATCTACAAGCGACGGTTGCTCGCAGGCACGTCCAACGTGCCCCCCTCTGGAAGTTGTAGCGGCCATCGAAGAGCATTTTTTCTCCAAATTCGCCGCCCGTCGGACGCTAAACGACCGGAGCAATTTCGGGCAGCAATGTGAACGGAGGGTCGGAAAGGAGGAAGCGGCAGAAAAGGAGAACGGCACAGTGGCGAGAACTCGTCCCGACGCAGCCGAAACAAAAGAAACGGAGAAAAAAAGTTAGAGGTACAGGGACTGTATACTACGACGAAATCCCCCTCGCACTCTCCGCAAAGAGCGCTAAATCATCGGTCAGCGAGGAACGGTTGCATTCCGAACAGCACTTTCGCATAGTTACGAGTTCCCGCGGGCTCGACTTCATTTCTGCTTCCCCATTTCCTGAGATCGACGAGAAATGTGCGAGCGAGAAGGATAAAGAAAGAGAGACAGAAACGATCACGAGAAGAGGAAAGGCGCTTTTGAAACCACTCGCGACAAGTCGCGTGCCTTCGTGGTCGCACCATGGGCTACACACAGTGCAGAACTTTTCACAGTCGTCATTGTACGCTCTCAGAGAATTGCGGCAACCTTAACATTTAGCGTTTAACGACAACCTTAAGGAGGCCTCGAACAGCTGACAACGTAGCATAGAAAAGACTCTGGCGGACTTCAATCTCCTAACTCTGCCACAGTTCCTTCGTGTTGGTTGACATCGCTTCGAGATTCAAGGCTGCACGCCGGTTTCCTGCGCCTTGCAAAGCTCTCGATCTGCTTCTGATCACGCTCTAATAAACAGGCATGGCTGTATCTAAAGTTGGTCAGAATCACATACACACGAGCTTGGCGCGTGTATGAGTCCCTCGTATTCGAACGCGAAAGAAAGAAATTCGCAGACTACGACAACTGAGCCCACGACTGCGCACAATCACTTCTCGGCAAAGGCGACTGCCAAAGACGCGCGATCGCAGGTCATACGAAGCCGCAGGCCTACGGGTAACATCAGGCTCGTAAAATGTTTGCACAGTGAATTGTCCACACATTTCTGCATATTCAGCATCAAAAGCTGCGCGAAAAAAAAAAATACGGAGGTCATAGCAGTGTTTCGCCAATGCTGATTATTAAGGCGACTGAGCACCCCTCATCATCGCCTCGCGGGAAAAGTAAATAATAAACGATAAACACACGCTGTTAAAGTAGGGTATGTAAAAGAAAGAATAGTGTTGAGTTGAACAATGAAACAAAAACAAATTAAAGAAAAAAACATTGCTGTGCCGCTTTTTTTTTTGTCATATTGATCCATCCTTTCTGTAAGATTCGTTCATGCTCGCGCGTTGAATTGCAGCGACGGACAACACGGGTGCATGCGCATTAGCTTTGCACCATGCACTTACAAGCGAATGCGTAAGTACGAAAACTAGAAAGGGCAGGGGAATGAAGTTGGGGGGGGGGGTGAGGGGGAATGCTTTTACTCAGCTATGGGGCCCCCGTGCTCGGCGCTCGAAAGAGTAAGCAGCGAGTTTTCGCACCATGCGTATAACGCGACTATACCGAGCCCGCCTCCGCGGACGCCCTAGGCGAGCTAGCCGTCAGGCCCAGGGGACTGCGTCCCCGGTTCACAGAGGCAGAGGGGAAGTGGGCGAGAAAGAAGAGTTTTTCCGAAGCGAACACGGGGACGCTTCTGGCGCGGTATTTCAATTTGCATAATTCGAATAATTAATGAGCTAAACGAACGGAACCGGTAAAGAAAATGTTAATTGGACCTGCGGCGAAAGGCCTTCCCTCACCACCGCCTTCCACGCCTTCTCTCTCGCTCTCCTGGCCGGTCGGCATACTTGCTATGCAGATACTGTATTTGCTCCGCGCTTTTCTCTGTTCGCGCACGCCCAGTCGATCCTCGCTCGCCTACCCCGCTTCATCTTATCAACCTGCGAGTTTAGCGGGTTATTCCGAGCCTTGGCGTTGTTTTCGTTAGACAACGAAGACAACAGGCGCGACTATAGCGTTGACGTTGCATTGGCGCGTCACGTAAGAGTGGGCGACAACGCAAAGTGCCCGCAGGCAGGATTTCAGCGGAGCGCTCCAGCGAAAGCGCGCCAAATTGGACACGACAGGAAGGTAAGTGAGAAAACAAAAACAAGTGAAAGAAGAAAAAAAAAAGGAAAATGCTCAAGGGTTACGCGGAGCTCTAGCTTTGCATCATCATTATCATCATCACCACTATGACCAACATCAACTCCAACAATATCATCATCATCTACTTTGCCCACTGCAGGACGAAGGCTTCTCCCGTGACTCTACAAAAACCCCTGCCTTGTGCCAGCTGATATATATATATATATATATGCCAGCAAATTGCGCAATTTCATCACGCCACCTAGTTCGCTGTCTTCCGCAACTGCGCAACACTGGCACCAAGTCGGGAAGGGAAACTCCACATGCAAAATTTATACGCACAATATTAAGAGTCCGCAACAACTTCATGTTCAGTAACTCTCACCGGGCGTTCGTCATTGGGACATGTACGCTGGTAGATTACGCTATTTTACTGTCACAGAAGTCAGAAGCTAAAGAAGAAGTTTGCTGTGTCGGTCCGTTCGATGCGCCGCCGTCGACAAGACGACGTCGTTATCGAGACTACATCGCCAGGCCACCGCCTCAGCTTCACGCTCACCATAGGAGGGAGAGCAAATATGAAGAAAAGAGCATGGTGGAGAACGCATGTGAATAAAAAAAAGAAAACAAAAAAGCTTGAAAGTGACAATACAACTGTCCCGAAACCAAAGGTCTCCAGTTAGCATTGGTGCGTGGAAAAGATAATAAGAATGCAAAGTAGCGGGTTCAATCATTTTGATGATTGCGGCGAGTTGGTCTCATCATTAGTGGATCTACATACTTTGGCGGGTCGGGTGCTAGTTTGTTACAGAATAGTTGTTACTGAGTATGGTGAAATTCGCCCACGCCCGGTGCTCGAACTCCTCGCTACGGTGTGCTGTTGGGAGCCTGACTAACCACAGCGCTATCACACGACTCTGGAAGGAGAAGGAGGAACGATAAGGGAGGTCACCCAGGTTGATCACGGTTGGCTACCCTGAAACTAGAGAAAGGGCACTGAAAGATGAGAAGAAGGAGAGAAGCTCATCATATTATGCACGCATGCACATACGCAATGAAGCGTTCGTCGTTCAGTTCGCTACGAGTGGTCATGCAGGCTGGTACGTCTCAAGAGACGCAGCAGCGCTATTGTGACTTTGCACAGCGCAGACACTCGAGGCCACTGACCCGGATCTTCTCGTATATACTAGGCATGTCGTCTAAACGCCGTTATGGTATGCGAAGGGCAAGCCTCTAATATTCGTGCAATGGGGTAGCCCCACAAGAAGTGTTGTCAAGCTTCTCTTATGAAACGTGTGTTACTACTTTCAGCAGCTCTGGTATTTGTAAGCTTGCATGGCGTTTCGTGCTCCCCGCAGACTGGCGGCACCTGTGCGCGCATCTCGGATGCCACAATGACTATAGCGGGCAAACACACCATTGTTGCCGAGTACGGTGAAATTTGCCGCTTCGCCGGTGATCAAACTCACGCCCGTCGGGTGTTTCCTCTTGAATACATCGCAAAGAAAAACTTTACACAAAAATAAAACGGCAGAGAAAACGTTTGTGCCGTGTTTTTGCTGCTGTTTTCGTTCCTAACACTATACACCAACTAAACCAGCAGCAAGCTCTCCAAGAGAAGGAAGATGGCGGCGTCCGCTGTGAAAGCTTGCTGCCGTAGCAGAAAATAAATTTAGAGCCGAAGAAATTGCTGAAGCATGCTGAGCTTATAGAATAAAAATAATACCTACATTTGTATATACTTTTATGTCGCTTTCGAGTGCACGTAGGCAGAAATAAATTGAGATCACTGATAGGTGCCTTCATCCTGCACTGGACAAATAAAATACGCTATTTGAAATGATGTTGAGTGCACAGGTAGCGTATTTTTCCAAAATGTTCCCACTTTGTGAAATCCTCTTGATAATTTTCACTCTCAAGATATGAAGTAGCACGCCAGACTGGCAAAACATTCCAGGTTTCACCGAATCATTTCGCCCTTCTGGCTGTCACGCTCGAAAACGCGAGCACCGCGGCTTTCCGCACGCGGGCGGAAGGCCGTGCGGATTGTGCGCAAGTCGCCCCCTTAGGTAATGAATTCGCGCATATACTACGAGCCGCGCGTGCAGTATTTGGACAAGAATATCGCGCTGCAATGACGCTTTGCACTTGCATTTTCAGGCACTGTATATTTTCTTCACGAGCTATAACATCGTCCAGGTTATCATAGAGTAAGAACGAATATATTAGGTGGCCAATACAGCACAGCACGGCAGAATCAATTGTAGAACACAAGGGAACGATAGAAATTCAATGGATTAGGGCACCCATCCGCTATACAAGTACGTGCTCGTTGTTCACCAAGAACTGGTGAAATATCACTTTTAATTTGCTGCGGGACGCGATGCCCCATCTTTCAAACACGATCGAACTCTGCCTTGCGATCAACGGCGAGGACGGCACAGCAAGTAAAGCGCCATGCGAGGAGCGAAAGTCGTTCGCTTAACGTGCACAAGAAACTCGTTCCCGCACCGAGCGCCCCACGGCGGCGAAGGCATGCGAAACATGGTCGTCCTCGAACGCAGCCGGACATGATGTAAAGATGGAAAAAAAGATCAGAAAAAAAAAGTAAGGCTTATTTTCGATCGACATGGTCGCCGTTCCTCTGGCACGCTTCAACGTGTATGTATAAGAGTCCCTCCCAGGCGCGCATGTACGTCTCTACGCGAAAATGTTAATGTTTTAATACCCTCGCTAATAGTTTCGATGCGCGAACGGAAAAGTGGAAGTGGGGAAAGAAAGCGAGGGTACTCGAACTTCTGGAGAGAATTAAGGCAGGGGAGAAACAACAAACGTTGCCTTTGCTGCCCCCCCCCCTCTTCCTCTCCACTCTCCACCACCCTTCCCCAAATTTGTCCCTTGCATTCTTGCATCCCCTTCCCATACTAGCCTTGCGCAAGCTTGGTCTTTACGCTAGAGAATCGGCGAGCGGAATAGGGAGATCGGGAGGAAGCGAGTCGACTTCGGCAGGCGGGCGATTCTTGCGGAAAATGCGCGGGAAAATGATGAAGAGCTGTAAAGAAAGAGCGAAAGAGTGCATCGCGGGCGGGCAGTTTGCGCGCGAAATGAAGTTTCTTGTCTTTTCTCGCGCGCTTTCCCAGAAGGGGAAGGAAGGCGGGGTCGTATGTAACCCTTGCTCGACGCGCGACGCGGCGGCGGCGGCCGTGCGGTCGCCACACGCGCTACAGCGAAGCGCGCGCTATAGCGAAAGGAAAATGCGCGCGCGGAACGGAGCGCCCAACATCAAGTGTAGGGAGAGGAAAAAAGATGGAGACGAGCAGAACTGGAGCGTCGGGAGAGAGGGGAAGCTGTGGCGGGCGTCGGGCGCGTGGTCGTTGCAGTTGATGAAGGTAATTTGATTTGCATAATTTGCATGTCTAATGAGCCAGCAGAGCCCTTCTGGAAGTGGGGGAAGGGGATATGAAGGAAAAGCGCTCGTATAGTGAGCGGAATATGCAAAAGCACTTTTCAGACGTCGTTCCCTTCCACGGGCTTCTTTTTCGCACTGGCGCCCAGAGCAACACGCGTGCCTGAGCACCAGCTATGGCGGCACCGTTGGTGTATAAACTCTGTCGCTGCAGCGCGGGAAAGCGCATTATATTATACGGGGGGGAAAAGAATTTCCGCGCGTGCTGCAAACACTGTTTTGGCGCGACGCGTGGGGTTGCATCGTTAGTTTCGAAGCGAGGAGACGAGCAGAAATTAGGGACGCGAGACCGGGAGGGATGGGAGAGGGAAGAACGGGGAATCGAGGCAGGCGGCGGGACGTAAGGAAGACCGATGCCTAACTACGCACCCTTTGCCCAGCCTTTTGCAACCCTCTCCCCCTTTTTTCCCTCCTCCTGAGGCCGCAGCGGTGTGTAGGCAAGTATATACTCGAGGGGCAACAAAGCGCTCACGGCTGGTGGGAGAAACGGGTGAAGAAAAGCGGGCTCGGACTGAACGCTTTTAGGGTTTCGTGTTCGGGCAGTAATTGTTCCTACGGCTATTTCCGCGGACACACGGTGTTGAGGGGCACTAGAGATCAAAATAATTGAAGCTGCACTAGCAAATTATCGTTCCACAAAAACAAGAAAAGCATATCAAGTCTTACTGCGAGAACAGGTCCGATAAACAGAGAAGCAACAACCAAAGACGGACGGGTGGTCGAAGCCACCCGAAAGTGATTACACCAGCTGGCTTTGAGGTCACTGATTTGGACGGTGTCCGCTCGACCCTAAGTGATATTTCTTTTTCTTGTTCAATATGGACTGCGCTGCATTCTAAACGAGTCAAAGACGAAACTTTTACCGAGCAACAGCACGGCGCAAATACGAAAAGACACTTCGAAATCTGTGACGTCGCAGTCATAAGCGGTTCTGGATTTCGGCCCAAAAAAGAAAATGAAATTTTATTTTCTACTCTAATATTCAACCTATAACCGCGCAATAAATAATTAACGTTTCAAAAGATACTCCATCAGTCTAAACTGATTTCGGGTTTCTCTTTAGTGCCCCTTTAAGCCCGGTGGGTTAGAGGCCCAATTGAGTTACAACCCGCATTTCTTCCGCAGGATAACAGATATACAGTTTCTGTCTTCACATTATCAATTTAAGTGGGCTATATTAAGCAAGCGGTGAGAAATACTCGTGCCAGTTGAGTAGTAAGTGCGCGTTTGTGCTACGCACGGCGCCGAGGGTGTTGTAAGGTTAAGGACGGCGGCCATAGACGCTAGAATCAGCGCAGACCCGACGAACTATGTGACACGTTCTACCACGACGTAACTACTACTTGACGGTGACAAAAGAAGTTCCGTGAAGGTGAGGCACGTCGTGGCATATAGCTTTGAAATAATGTGACTACATGGCGTCCAACCGTTCGGGAGAGCGAGCAACGTCGTTCTACCGCTTAGAACGCAGCTAAAGAAATGCACAGAGAATTCTGCGTCGCTCGGGCCGAGATCTCCAACACCGTAAACGCTAAAGCGCATGTAGCGGAAAGAAAGCAGGCACGGCAACCTGACGGGCGCCCAGTTTGCGACACAACATTTGGGCCAGCGAAAGAAACTCCGCACAGCAGTCGAACGCCTTCATAACAATGTGCTTGGGGCCATGCGAACTCCTTCGTTATACCGGTCGCTTCGTAGCAAAGGCGGCGACACCGCACCACTTGTACAGGTCATTTCATCGTGGAGATGTTTGTCGCACAGGCGCACAACCGTAAGACGGTTTTAACGCGACATCGTTAAGAAGCTCGTGTCGCAGAAAAGCCGGTGTCATCGGTGTCGGCATCATTGGCCGTGAGCGATAAATCCCGGGAGGCACTTCATGAATAAAAAAATGGCTGTGGCTTAGCTAAGGTTAAGCCCAGGATGCGAAGCATACTAGCCTTTATTTTAGTTGTTGAACCACTGTTTAGCCTGGTGAACTGCTGTTGCTTGGCTATATTTGGTTCGGCTAGACGAAGAAACAACTCATGCGTTACTCTGCTTCGCCTTCAAGAGTGGAACGCTACAGCGTTCCCGTCGACCCGCCAAGGGGTGTAAGACAATGGGCTACGGCGCAGCGACTACGCGCCCCGCATTGGACGCGGTGAGCGTCGAGCAACGCAGCGTTCGGCGCGGCAACGAAAGGTGCGCCTGAGCAAGAGACGCACGCCTTAGAAACAGCTCGTTTCTAAGGCAACACCGCATTCACTAGAGGCGCTTTTGTACCGCTTTGAAGCATCGTACTCGTGGCTCAGTGGTAGCGTCTCCGTCTCACACTCCGGAGACCCTGGTTCGATTCCCACCCAGCCCATCTTGCAAGAGTTGAGCCAAAGCCACCTAGAAACAGTCTCTGTAGCACGCCGCAACCTTCACTTCTCATTCCAACGAGCAGCTCTGTCTCCAGGAGGCACCTCACTTCGTGAGTGTCTAGCAGAGGCAAGCGCAGCTGCTTATATACCGCCGCGACGCCGCGAGCGACGGCGCGAGTTGGAGCCCCGTTTCTCCTCTGTCGTGACGTCACGGTGTCACGTGGTATTGAAGGCGACACCGCCGCGCCTGAGGAGCTGGGTTGAGCTCTAGTAATATGCTTCGCATAAAAACAACTTGCAAGATGGGGGCTGGGTGGGAATCGAACCAGGGTCTCCGGAGTGTGAGACGGGAACGCTGTCGCGTTCCACTCTTGAAGGCGAAGCTTAAACGTCCTCCATTTTTTTTTCCTTCTTCTCTTGTACACACTTTCATTCGTTTAGTCACACCTCCGTGTTTGTATAGTATTGCAAACGCCATGGCAGCAGCAGGCCTCTTGTCATGATGTGCGCGGAGTCAATAAAACGACGGAGGACGACAAACGCAATAGACCGGACAAATAAAGTTACATCCCTCCTTAAGGCGGCACTGTACGGCAATAAAGTTCTTCTTCAACCACGGAAGTTGTTCAAATTTCGTCTTTCATTCTTTCCAAAGTTATGCCTCGGAATTTGGAGTATGGTAGCCGACAAGCAAATGTCACGAAACAAAACACTGGCAGCGTATGCCTTTTATGTTAAAGCTTCTCAGACTGAATATTAAAGGTGCGAAACAATGAAACAGAATATTGGCGCACGCAAGAAATCGCGCTTCTACCAGACATCCGGCTTTCGTGCATATCGTTGGCCGCCAGCGTTTCCCGGTAGACATTACGTATACATAGGCTGCAGTTCCCCGGAAGCGTGAGAAGCAGTTAGGGTTCTTTGAATACTATCGCGTTCCACTCTTAAAAGGAACCTTTAGCTCGGGTGCCCCTATCTAAATACATGTAAAAGGAGAATTCGTTTTTCTCGGCAAGCACTACACCAAATTTGACGACGTTTGTTGCATTTAAAAGGAAAACTTGAAATCTAGCGACTGTCGGTTTTGAATTTTTGAAGTAGGTTGTCAATTTTTTATTAAAAATTGGATAAAATCGAAAATTTTCAAAAACGATACTATCAAGTTTACAACTCTGTAACTCAACAACGAAAAATCATAATACAATTCTGTGAATTGCTTCTAATAGCACATCTAAAGCGGACAAAATTTATGTTACACGTGAATATCAAAAAATTTAGTAATATGGAAATACAGCTTTTCAGAACCTTTGTAACCAATGTAAAAAATTCACGTAAGATGTAAAATGACGTATAGAATTTGTCCGCTTTGAATGATCTAATCGATGCCGCTTACAGAACCTCGACACCGGTTCTTGATACAGAGTTATGAATTTCTAAACTTCGTGATTCTATTTTTTTCAAAAGGTTGAATATTTGACAACCCTTTTAAAAACATTCAAGCACTAAATCGAAATTACGCTTCCAACATTTACTAGATTTTAACTTTCACTCTCAAATGCAACAAATGCCGTTAAAATAGGTCCAGGGGTTATCTCAGAAAAACGTTTTTGCGTTTTACATGTATTTGAATAGGCCGCGTCGGAGTTGGGCCCGAGCAAGAGCTTCCTCTTAAAGGCGATGCTGAAACGTCGTCCAAATCCATGTCCTCCTCCGCCCGAAGAGCACGCCTGAATAAATTTTTTAGGGGTGTGCGAATACACGGGTGTGTGAAACTTTCGAATAACGAATCGAATAGCGTCCTATTCGATTGGCGCTTTGAAACGAATAATCAATATTTGTAAATGCGTATATTTTTCGAATACTTTTGGAATATTTGAGAATGTAAACTGCGCCAAAATAAACTTAAAATTGGAGCAAATGTACGGTAAACTTTCACCCCCGCGAGCATAGTATAAACATAAAATATGAGAACTTGCGCAGTGGAGCAGGCTACGACACTCAAGTAGCCATACTTTAGAGGCTGTACAGCAATCATTCGCACTCTCTGAAGAGCCAAGTGCAGGCGAAGAAACTACTTGTTTGCTCCTAATGCACCATTTGTGTTTTATTGAACAGCGCTCCGTAACGTACTACGTGATGACGAAAACTAGCGAACTTGAACAATACTGGGATGTGAACATCATTTTATATTAATTGTAATAACGGCTATTCATTATTCGTAAGCTATTCGAAAAGTATTTGAAAAGTATTGCATATTCGATTCGATTCGCTTCTGGTGTAGTACCCGATTCGTATTCGATTCAGTCTCAAAAATCACTATCCGCACAAGCCGATACATCTTGCAAAAAAAAAAGCGGGAATTCGCTTGTTGACTTCGGTGTTTGCACCGATTTTGAGTCCGCGTTGATTGAGCGTTTGCTGAGTTGCGCTTAATTATTAATGCCCTCTCTAGGGTGGCCTATCGATCTCTAAAACCACGTGCTTTGCCTTTCTTAGCCTGTTATCCGCCTTCCTAACCTTTTCTTTTCATTTTTGTATCAGGTATGTTCTTTTCTAGTCTTTTTTTCCTACGTCGATCCAGATAATGCGCAGTCGAAAGCATATGCAGCGTCTTGGACAGTCCGGGACTATCAGGGACAGATAATAGAAGACGCCCTCTATATATGTATCTCCGAGCTATCGCGGTTGCTTCGCAATTTGTGTAGGGCCTTCTGCATCACGCAGCCTCCGAGAGTGGTGGTTTCCTCGTGAGGATTTCGGAGGCAACTACCCGAAATACTTCAGCTGACAAAGGCGGCGTTCTGCGCATCGCCAAGATGTTTCCCTCGAGAAGACATCGCTATCCTCTGTAGAAGGAGGGATGCTGCTGCCACAGTAACTGAGATGGGAGCTGGAATAATCGCTGAAGAATGACTTCTTTACTTGACTCGTGAGACAAAGCGAATTCGGGAATCGAGTTAATTTTTACGTAAGACGGATGTGTCCCGAGCGCGCTGAAACTAGTGAGTTTCGGTAATATATCAGGAAAGGCGAAGGGTGTATTGTTTTTCGACGTTTTTACTTTTACGCGCTGAGAATATTTCTGTCCATCCCAAGCGGAGAACATTGAAAACAGAACAACTCAAAACTTCACATACTTCATAAGTTCACGGAATAAAGCAGAAAGAAAATGGAAGGCGTCTCTAGATGACGATCCACGTAGCGCGCAATTCGCAACAGCGAATCTTAGGAAATTCACGTTTCGGTGACTTCTCATGGTCGCACAGCCTTTCCCTACTGTAGCTTTGTCTTTCAATTGATCATGCCCATTTGCGTTCGACCACTTCTTGCCTAATCTAATGCAATTAGGCTTCTCTACCATCTCTGCTGGCCGCGAAACATATTAGACTCATAGAGTTAGAAAGTTCACAGGAAAAATATTAAAGAGGAATCTAGCAGTGTCTTTATGTTACTCATAGTGTCTTTATGCTACTGATCAATTCGTGCTAAAACTAAGAGCATCTAGTGGTTCAGGCGATCCGTCGTTTTTAGCAATGCATTCTTTAGCATTCTTCAATGCGGTCGAGTTTTTGATAATTCACCGAGGATTACGATGCTCCCCAATACGAAATTTGAGCGCAGCTGTATACGTGTTTTCATTTCGCGATATATTGGCTGGCGCGAACAATCTGGGTCATGCGGCACGTTGCGAACGGAGCGAAGTGTGGTGCCACTGCCTCACTAATTGGGAGGTCGCGAGAGGCAGTGCGTGGGTGATGCGCGATTCACAGCAACCGCCACGCAGCTCACGCAGCGCTTTATTTCCATACAGAAAAGACGTGCGCTACTCTGGCGCCATATCGTAGGTGGTGGTGATAAACTTCATTGAAAGGGGGAAGGCTAAAGATGGACGTGGCTGAGGGTTAGGGCTCAAGTAAGGCCCTGGGCCTGCTTGGCCTTTTCCGCCCAGTCCACCAGTTCAAGTTGTCGGTCGACGTCCCCGGAACTGAGCCAGGCTGTCCAGTCAGTCTCGCTGCTGACGGGGGGATGAGAGAACGGGAGC
Organism: Dermacentor albipictus; assembly: GCF_038994185.2. Lineage (NCBI taxonomy): Eukaryota > Metazoa > Arthropoda > Arachnida > Ixodida > Ixodidae > Dermacentor > Dermacentor albipictus. The sequence goes on from NC_091829.1 coordinate 37,150,593, forward strand.
GAGGTGCATTCCCACATTATGTGTGTGAGTATCGTAGTATCGCCGTGTCGTATCGCGGTATCGTCACCGAAAGGGTGACGATGGCTACGAGTGTTTGCTGAAAGGGTGAGGTAGAAAGCAGAGTGCCACACGAGACTACGAGAAGGCGCCATAGTACTTGTAATCTGAATGTATGCGCGACGCGAATGGATCAGTACTTTCTGGAAGCCACGCGGGAAACCAGCGATTACACTGGAACCTTCGACGAGTCATGTAAAAAGCCGATGCGCTTCAGCCGCAGACCAGATTTTAGACGATCGCCGACTCTGCTCGACGCTAGTGTTGCGCTTGAGTTTTTAGTTGTTTTCCTGAGCACAAGTTCACTGAATATAGACTTAAACTTGTAACTCGATGTTTCGAGACTGCGTCGTTCTTCACTTTCACTACCACGTGAATGTTTAATCATGATACAAGAGTGTCAGCCAGTTCTTTCTGAACAATGAGTGACGCAACTGGTGGAAGTGCTTCGTCTGCCGCAGCTGCTTGCTAAATGAGCTGCCCGAGCAGAGGGTCAGCGCCACCGCCAAGAGGATACTGTCGTTCAGAATCAAAATTATTTGCCACAAAATATCGCGATTACAAAACATCTAAACAGCTGCGCTCAACATTCACATTAGGGAGTGTCGTAAGCGTCGGTGAATTTTTTTATACCCATTGCGGTAGCTTAGTGGCTACGGCGTTGTCTTGTTAAAGTTCGAGGACAAGGGTTCGGTCTCGACCGTGCAGACCACATATCTATGGGAACGAAATAGAAAAAAAAAATTTCGTGCAATTAGCTTCAAGTGCGCGCTAAAGAACTCCGCAGTAGATCAGAATTATTTCTCAGTCCGCCACTATGGCGTACTGCATAATATCCGATCGTGGTTTGACCACGTAATACCCGAGAAGCTAGTTAATTTTAAAGGGCTTATTAAACAAGGGAGCCGCTTACCCTGGGGTGGAGACATAGTACCGACAAAACAAAGGTCTCGCTATGGCAAAACTTGAAACTAATTTTTCCTTGACCTTGCAGAAACGAAACCAACGGCGGCGTATATTTGTAACTCTGTTTCGAAATTATCCCGGTATTGAGACGCATCTCAGCGGGACCCACAATGGGAACGGCGGCCCGAAAATAATGCGAAACTCTTAAGAACGCAAGCTACAACGTTGCACCCGCAGACAAGTATGGCGGGTGCTCAGCGAGCTTTTATAAAGCGCCGTAACGACGAGCCGCTCTTCGCCGCAATTTTTCACCGGTGTTTTAGGTGACATGCTCGTGCTACAACATAGTTAACATCGAAAGAAACGAGAGAGAAGAAGAACGCAGGCACATAAACCACGTTGCTTGACTTTGGTTTCCATAAACAAGGCGACGAAAGACGACCTGCCCGCACGCCTTGTTAAGCAGCTCGGAACGCGTAGTGGGCGAGAAACGTCCGCAGAATAAACGCAAAAGCTCGATACACCACGCGTCAGTTTCTGTCATCAAGAAGAGAATGCGGGGCGGAAAAACAAAGCAACGTAAACTTGAGGCGGGAGAGACGGGCGAAAACGAAGAACGAGGGAGTGCCGGGGCAGCTGGCGAGAATATGCGAGACTTAATTTTCGCCCACGAGAATCTGCATCTTCCGGCGAGAAGAAGCAAAATAGGCGAACCTGCCTTAACCACGCTACAGAGGGGAACGAAGAGAAGCAAGAAGAGGCAGGGGGCGGAAGGTTTTCAAGCCGAGCCGAGCCGAGCCGAGCCGGGCCAAGCGCCTCTAGAGCCTCACCCACGCACGTACAGAGGCTCCTCCATCATCTCGCACGCATCCACAAAACTGCCTCCAGCCTAACTAACCTGCCCCCCTCCCCCGCCCCCTTAAAGACTGCAAAACGAAGTCAACCGAGCGAGAAAGCCACAACGCACGAAACACTCGCTCCCTCGGCTGGCGAATATGCGCCCCGAGAAGCACAGCGCGAGAGGGAGGCGTGAGCAGAACGCGAGCTCACATATCGTTAGTTATATTTAACGATGAACTCGCCAAGCGCCCCCGGCCGGCCCGTCCAACACGATGCAACTGCGCGCTAGCCGTACGCAGAGCTCGCGATGCTATGGCAACTTCGCACGACGCCGTTGTTTTGCGAGTTCCGTGGTCTCTGTTTTTTCTTTACACCGTCGCTCGAGCCAAGAGCGTGCTACGGAGGCGCCCGGTTTCTAAGGGGACCACCCACTCCTCCCCCCCCCCCCCCCTCCCCAAAAAGGAAAAGACTGGCGGACGTGTACGCATACGACGGAGAGTTGGGGCCTATATACACTGTAAGCGGGAAGGCTTCCGGCGCTAATAGCCGTCTGGGCGCGAAGGTGATTAAATTCAGATGTTTACCGTTGGCTGCAGGCTACCGGCGCGCGGAACGCGAAGGAAAGGAGTAAACGAAAACCGACCACATCTCTCTCTCTCTCGCTCTCGCACTCTTTAGACGGGAGGGGAACGGGCGTTTCAGGAACGGTCGGCTAAAGCCGCGCGCGCGCGCAAGGTATACGGCCAAAGGATGTGTTTCGTGTTTCGTCGAGGCTCGAACTCTTGTGGCGAAAAAGCGCGCCGCGGAGCGCTGATATTTTTATTTTTGTCTCCGCACCCCAACCCTTGCCTGTAACAACCGCCGTCCTCCGAGCGAGCGAAAAAGGGGAAACCGAAAGGGCCACCGCCGAGGTTTAAGGTCTTCCTCAAACTTTTCTCCGCAAACACGCCGGTCGTTAAGGAGGCCTGTAATAGTATACACGGGGCCTGGCACCGCCAGGGGGGGGGGGGGGGGGGAGGGCGCAGATAACCGCGCTCTTTGTTCTCGCTGCTCGGTTCGTTTCTGCTCTTTTAAGCGGGAGCTCGCGCTTCGGCCAACGCTTGTCGCTTCGCCCGCCGCAGCCGCCGCCGTCGCCTGTTTGCAGTCGTGAGCGGATAGTTTTCGCAAGAACCTCGCCCGTTCGCGTCTAATTTGTCATCGCCGTTGCGTCACGACGCCTTACCGACCGGGCGCCGGCCGGCAAACCCGCCATTCCTTCGTTTCTTCTTTAGCGTTCGTATCTACCGGCAGTGCATCGGCACGTTCGTATCTACCGGTAGTGCATCGGCACGGCCACGTTAGGTGTGTGGGCCAATGATTAAGCTGTTATTGGGCACGAAGGTGAATGATTGCAACACGGTGCTGCATGAACATTAGTGCAGGTTCTTGAAAAAATCAAGGGTGTGTGAAAGCGAATAAAAATTATTACCGTACTTGTCATTTGCGTAAAACGCATGGTATCTGTCGGTGCAATTCTTCTTTTTCGGGGGGATCGTGCGTCTTCTAGCTTTCATGCGTTCTCCCGGCTTCCGTGGCTCTCATAACCGAGTTCGCGAGCTTTGTGTTTGGAATGTGGCAATCCCGAAGTATCAGAATGAAACGTCCATATGTATAAAAGTATCACGTGCTATGCCAAACGTATCGTGGTGCGTCGTCCAAATCTTGTTTTCAATTGCGAACACGTTGTCTCGTAGTTGGCGGTGCCTACACAACCAAACAACTGACACAAGTCAAAATGCAATAGGAACAATCCTAATGGAAGTTTTTGATGGCTATTCTTCTCAATAGCGCACAGCCATGGGAATTACGCCTATATAGAACGCTCTACTACTTGTCTGCTAGAAATCTAGACAGTATCTCGTCCAACCGTCTTTGCAGTGCTACCGCACCCAACGTACATTTAAGACGCGTGCCCGTTGCATCTAACTTTGGGTGTCATCCCTCAAGTAGCTTTCCCGCGAAACTAATTCACGAGAACCGAGCAGTATGCATTCACACTACCGTTTGTTCTTCCCAGCACGTCAGGAGAAAGGGCAGAAAGTCGGCGTCTTGCACCTTATACGCCACCGACTTCACAGAGAGCGCCGAACGGCGGCGAGAAAAACGCTTACCCCCTTCCCCCCCCCCTTCCGACGAAGTGGCGGTCGCGAAAAATGCGCGCTCCGCCTTTCAAAACGCCGCCATGCCGTTTACGCAGCCTCTGCTCGTGCGCCCTCACGGCGCGCGCCGAGAAACGTGCCCGCTCCTTAATTAGCCAGTTTGCAGCAAAACATCCAGCGCGTCGCCACGAGCGTTTCTCTCTCTCTCTCTCTCTCCTTCCTTCTTCCTTGCAAACAAATTTTCGCCGGGGTAAACAAAAGCCGAATTTGAAGGATTACACCGCCTGCAACGGCGGCGGCGGCGCGGCGGTGGCAAGCGGCCACCCCAGAGAACCCCTCCACCCTTCCTCTCGCTTCCTGCCTTGAAAACGCTTCGCTTCGCAGACCGTTTCCGCAACAAAACCTAGTTGGTGCAAAAGCGTGGCTACAGCAGACCGCGGGCACGGGTGGTGGTGGCTTCGGGTGCGGAGGTCTGGAAAAAGATGCAAGCGTGCAAGGGAGCGGGAGGCAGATGAGGAAGGGGGGGGCTAGGTTGGTAATGAAGTTCACGTAAATTCCTCAACACTTTCCGGGAGAAAGCCACCGCTGCCGCAGCAGGCAGCTGGCTTTCCCGCACGGCATGACGGGCTTGAATCGCACGCACGCCACCGCGGTGGTGCTGGCGGCGAAAAATAAAAAAAAAAGAAAGCGCGCCACGCCACTTCGTGGCACGTGTGCGTCGTTCGGGCTTTTCGCAACGTCAGCGTGATTTGGTCCGCGCTGAAGTAAATGCGGAGGCAGCGATTGTGTGTACGCCGCCGAGAAACGTGCTAGATAGAGGCTTTTCAAATTCTTTTTTTTTTTACCCGTATCCCGTAGTTTCACCGAATGCTGACGTTGCCGGTGGCACGAAATACAAGGCCTTTGTTTTTCGCCGGGCGTTTTTTGGGAGGGGATTTTGGAGTGTGAACAAAAACCTGAGTCAAACTTACTCGGTCTCTGTCATTAGGCTAAGAGATTACGCGCCAACCAGATATGCTGGTAACTTGTCAATGTGACAATGTTCTAAAGCCATTTACTAAAACAAAGTAAAAAACACCAAACCTGACCAGAAGGTCCGCTGCCATTCTAGTCCTTTTTAACGCGATATGATTACACCCAATCTTCACTCGCTTTAGGGGTACCCATCTGATGAAAAAACACGGGGTGGGCCTATCCTGAAGGCAGTGCAGCCCTAGCAAAGCGTCTCAAAGCGCTGCGAAAAATGCGGGAAACTAGCACGTGACGCACGTGCCATATGTGACCACAATCGAGCTAGTTGGTATGCGTTACACAAGGCTTTCACGTGCCTGTTCTCTGAGTACGCGTGTTTGAAATGCATGAACTTTATATTTGAGTGTCGCGCTTTCAGTGCGCACCGCATGTCACTATAGTGAGAGACTATCATCGCCTTGGCTAGCGGTGTACGGCACTCGACGAATGTTTGTAGCCCAGTGGTTGTGCGTCCAAACGTGATAAGGCTCATCGCGCTCTACTCACTTTTCTAGAGTTCACTAACTTAGGTTCACGTTTGTAGTGTCGAAACTATTTTATTCAACATTCTGTAGTAGCGTGACCTTCAGTGACCGGCCCTGTTGTGCGTGATCTGTACTATGTTCTACTTTATTCTTTAGATTTGTTCTGTTGCTCTTCCTTTCCTCTTTCCTCCCCTCCTTCCTATCTTCCATTACTGTGTTGCTGTCGCCTCTCTTCTGAAAAGTAGGCAGGCGTTGTGCGCCATCCGGTGGAAATTGCCAGCCTGCTCATCGCTCTCCCTTTCCTGTTAATTGTATATATGTGTGCAAAAGAAATAATAATAATAATAATAAATACGGCAATAAAGAAAAGAAAGCAACCTCTGGGCTGCTGCTGTACTGGAAGGCAGGCTCGATCTAACCATCGGTGAGGCATTTTTTTTTTTTTTCATAGCATTACAGGCGCATTTCAGCCACCATGGAGGTATGTAATGAGAACATTCGAAGTGTGCGCACAAAACCGCAAGCTTGTAAGAGAGACGAAATATAGACAGGCCACTTTGATGAATGACTGTGTGCGAGGTCGCCAGCGACGCATGCACGCTTTCTTGTAGAGACCTCACGGTCAGCATCGCATTATACTTAAGGAATCAGCGGTGCAAAGCTACGGCTTTTGTTTTTCAGCTTTTTGACAGGGCACACGTGGCAGAGCCGTATGAATCTGCATTTTTTTGCCCTCTATATATATAAAGTGAGAGTCTGCCGGGATCTGGTAGTTGAACTGGCACTTGTAGGTCGAGGACGCCCGTACGAAAAAAAACATGCTTTACGTAGGAAATAAAGCATTGTTTTTTTTTTTTTTTCGTACGTGCGTCCTCGACCTACATGTGCAGTTCAACTACCAGATCCGGCAGACTCTCACTTTATATTTATAACGGGTATCCCAACTATCATGCACCAAGATTTAATGATATGCGATCCCACGTAGCTGCACCGAACCAAATTAGTGTTGTTTGCCGTCGCTTGGAGATACTAAGATTATTTTTTGCATTCCACCTGATTACATAATCAGTCCTAATTAATTAATCAACTTCTCACATATCGTACTTATATGAAAAGTATCAACGAGAAAATTGTAGAGCAACACAAAAAGCTCCCGCTACAGCTTTCTGCTGCTCAATACGTGCTACATAAAAGTGTTTTTCCGAGTGTGAAAGAGGCCCGCTAATACACGCAAAATCCCTCGAGCGGCCAGTGGCGCGGCAATTTTGTGTGTCTCAGTTGAGTAGTTGCATTTGAGACCTTATATTTTTAATATGTTTTTCGGCCTTCGTGAACTTCACTTCAGAAATTCTAAGCCATTCGCAAGACATTTTCTATTAATTTTGCCTTCAGACCATATCTTTTTCAGCTGAGCTCACCAAACTTAAATTCAAATATATAACAACTGCTTTATAACAACAGCATTATTTCGGCGTGTATGAACTGTGTTTATGCTGGAAAGGCCTGAGTCTCATGCTCTACCGACTGAACTAATCGGGCGATGAAAGAACTGAGGAAAAGCTAAAGCGTTCACTGAATATCCTAAACACGGTGCGGTCCGTTCTGATGACCGCATTAAATGTGCCTCAGGGTTCTCTTCTTGAGCTGCAACATGTACCTGGACCACCTGTGCATCCGGGACTAGAAAGGCGCTCTTTGCTTAAAGAGAGTGGTCTCAATGAGACACCTTAATATAATAATATGCGGTTACGAGCTTGTTATATGCGCATTAAAGGGGTCCCGAACCGCCCCTCGGGCTCGGTGAAAAGACATAGTCCTCGGATAGCACGCGCTGCTGTGAACATCTCAGCCGAATTTCGCAGTCGTATGCGGCGCGGAGCGCGAACTCACGTTTCTCTCAAACGCTCCCTTTTCACCAGAGGCCTGCTACTCACTCTTTTCGTGACGCTTTATTTCGTAATATAGCAGATTCCCATATGCGGCTGCCGTTGGCCAATAGCTGGCATCAATCAAGTAAGGTGTATGGATCAGTGTGTTTTTTTTTTCCTACTTTGTTGCTGTGTATATTTATTGACGCAGTTTAATAAACAGGCTGAAGTAAGCGAACATCTGCTTTCGAATTTCGAAAATAATTACGTACTTCTAGAAGTAGTCGACTAACGTCTGCTCCCGCTCGCCCGGGGCCGCCCGCGTAGGAACTAAATTTCGGCCACCCTGCTTATCGGTGTCGTAGCCCTCGGGTCTCTCTAACTTCGACTACTTTTGAACACTCACCTAGCCTCGAACCACACGATGCTTAAGGTCAGACCACACGTGCTCTTGCCAACATGCGCTCACTCTTGGCCGCTCCTGGTCGGACGCCTTGGCAGACTTCGCTTCGTATAGAGCTATTAATAGCGCTTCAAATAGCGCAAGTTGCTACTATCCATCTGTCAAGCTGGATGAGGAGGAGGAGGAGGAGGAGGAGGAGGAGGAGGAGGAGGAGGATGAGAAACTTTATTCTTGTCCTGTACAAGGCGTTGTCACCTGCCTGGCTAGTCCCATGTTGGGACCGGGAGGTCAAGGCTCCTAGCCCTACCACGGGCGTACTGGACAGCCAGGGCTTGAGGGATATGATTGTGCGATCTAATCATTCCTGAAAACCGATTCCGGGAAATGGCAGGGCCGAGCGGCCCGCACTCCCAGAGCAAATGTTCAAGCGTGCATATATCCTTTTTGTCAAGCTGGTGCATTGCAAAGCCGGTCCGCACCACGTAGCACGGCCAGACTAGACCATATGAGCGCTAGCACGCACTCAAGCCCAGTCGTGCACAAAGCAAAGGATGCGCATGCGCACTACAGTTTCACGTAGCTGCGGTCTGCCACGTAATGTAGGTACCACGGCCACCGCGGGTTGCCGCGACGAGTCCGCTGGCTAAGCTCACTGCCGCTCGCTGAGGACAACCGCGTTTCGCTTATGTTTGGCGCGTCGTAGGCGCAACAACCGGATGCAGTGGAGTCTACGTGAACATCCAAAATCAAATTTGAACTGCGCGCCACGGTGACGCTCAGGAGGCGGAGCGTTGTGGCCATGTTCCACTCCACCGTAACCTTCGTGCCGCAAGGCTTTGAAGAAGGAGCGGAAGCAAGGCGAAGGGGGTTGTTTAACTGCCAATAACTCCACTTCTGCTGAACGCATTGAATCATTATTGCGTCAAAGTATTTGTGAAGTCGCCTATTTAGACTTCAAATGCGTTTCACCACTTCGATAAGAACTTGTTCAGGGCCGCCTAAGTGTCTTATGTCACAGGTGCATCAATTCATTTATCAACACAATGAACTGAAGTAGCATTACTGCCGCATTATGTAACGAGGAGGCAAACGCGCACTAGCGTCCAACGTCAGAGTCTAGATTTTTTGCAGGTCACAGCCTGCGACGCCTGCTAAAGATCTCAGAAACACCACAGGAAGAAACACCACAGGAAGCTAGCTTCTCCGCATCAAGATTCATTGTGAGGTGAAGCCCACTTATTTCCTTCTCTTCGCTTCGCAGTTGCTGCATCAAAAGCAGGCGTATTTTCAGTGTGTAAACGAGGACCTTAGGACAGCCTTACAAAGAAAGAAAGAAAGAAACAAACTAACTAAAATCTTTGGTGTTGATTAGGAACAGTGAACTAATTGTAATCGTAGAGTCCTTTCATAATATTTTTCCGCTTCTGAAGCCTATAGGCTCGTAATGACGTACACAGCAATTAAAATTACGTTCCGCGTCGTGTGAAGGGTTCTGACATTCGGTCAGATGACGCAAATGTGCGTGAATGTCTACGTAATCCGTTTAATAGACAGTTTTAGTTACACGTACATAGAGGCTTTACGTACGTAGAGCTTCTACGTGTGAGCAGTGCGCATGCGTAGAACGTAGTGGGGGCGCTCGCGTCTCGCGGACGTACGTGAGATTCACTTCTTTGCATGCGTTTCTTGCGCACGTAGACAGCTTCGCGCGGGAGTTTCGCGAGATCACCAACAAGCGATAGCGGGCCGTGCGCGCGCAGACCGCTTGCACCGAAACACGGCGACAGGATTGAATTGGCTACCGCCGTGTTCACATTTCCCGATAGATGGAGCTACGGGGTCCCTCTTTGCGTGCGTCGCGTACGTGTAGCTAAAAGCGTTTCAGATGGCGTGCACGTAAGGTACGTAGGTTTTTCACGTTTGCGTACGTGAAGCCTCTACGTACGTGTAACTAAAACTGTCTAATAGTTCTCAGCATACTTCAGCCAGTAGAAGAAGCGGCGTGCTCAGTCAAAAATCACCAGGACGACGCATCGCACACGACGAATGTGCACTAGAATATGGCCGATGTTACTGCAGAGAAAACAACCCGTAGCTAAGGCGTTGCGCTGCTAAACGCGAGGTCAGTGGTTCGATGCCGGCCGCATCAATCGCATTTCCACTGGGACGAAATGCAAAACGCTCGTGTACTTAGACTCAGGCGCACGTTACAGAACCGCACATGGTCAAAAGTCTCCCACTAAGGTACACCTAATAATCATGTATTGTTTCTTTTCTTCTTTTTCAGTAATTAAAACCCGAGATTTAAACTGTGGTACACCTTCGGAATGTGAAAACACACACACTGATATTTCCATGGACATACGTCACTGGCTAAAATCATAAAGAGAACTCAAACCCCGTGACACACAAACGAATACGCACACATACAGAGATCCATTCGTAAAGGCAACATATGAGCGTAGAAGTCACGCGAATTTCTCTCTCTTTTTTTTATGGAAACTGCGCAATCGCTTGGCCTCACAGCAGATAAATTGTGGCTGGGCTGGTGGCGATGACATCGTTCTGTACGCCACAGTGATATACACTGGCATTGTTTAAGCCGGCATCTGCAGCTAGAGCGCCAGCGAAGTGTCAGCCGTACATTAGAATGCTCCTTTTTTTTTTCGTTAGGAAGAACAGTCGGCAGAGTGCAGCAATATTTTTGGCAGCAGACGAACGACAGAACTATTCGCTTGCTCAACGAACTAATCTTCAATCGTCGGATGGGCGCGGCCGCGAACAGTTACTGTCGCCAAACTACTGTCGACTCTTTCAACTGGGTGGAGTAAACGATTACCGAAGCGGGGGAAAGTCTTACCCCAGCAACCTCGTGATGAATACAAATCGCAGTACAACAAAGTAAAACGTGGAATCCATTAACTACCCGGGAAAGCTACGAGGACGGTGACGCGTGTGCGAGTGTAGGAACTGAACGAACCTCGACAGCTAAGCGTAAGCTTAGAAATGTTGTCATCAGCTCAGCAGGTAGCGAAGCCATGGCAAGAACGCACCGAAACTTTCTGAAGCTTTTTGGACGATGGGCCGTAGTTATAGGCGTTGACAGTTAAAAGGGAAAAAGAGATGATGCTGATATCTATCTATCTATCTATCTATCTATCTATCTATCTATCTATCTATCTATCTATCTATCTATCTATCTATCTATCTATCTATCTATCTATCTATACACACACGCACACACACACATATATATATATATATATATATATATATATATATATATATATATATATATATATATATATATGAGCGAGAGAGAGAGAGAGAGCGAGGCTGAGCCATAAACTCTGAGCGAAACGAGCAAAATAAGGAGCATTCGCGTTTGCTGACGATGACGGCTTTCAGCGGTGGTAAAGAGGGGGAAAGCAAACAGCGGTGAGAAAGCACACGAGCCGACATGTTGGGCAAAAAATAAAAAATAAAACAACGTTCACCGAAAGCGCTGGTGGTGGAAACGTCATCAGGTTTCTCGCAATTCGATAATTGCACTCCGGAAAAAAAAAAGAGCAAGTCGTGCGGGAAAGGCGGGACCGGGAGGAAGCAAATGAAGAAGAGGAGCGGAAGCAAGATTGATTTGTGTCCCCGGGAATTAAGTTAAAGAGGAAAAGCGGCGAAAGCCGGCGGCGGCAGTTTCGTACCACGCGGTTTCGAAGGAAAGATAACCGCATCAAAGAGAGAGAGAGAGAGAGAGAGAAAAGAAAAGGTTCCACGAGCTTATGAGAGGTGGAGAGTGACTCGCCGAGAGTTGCAAAGGGAAAGGGAGAATGCAACGTCCGTCAAAACGCAACCTGCCAAACTTTCTCGGCAGTTGTCACAGTGGCGAACGTTATGAAAGAACGGAGTCATCGCCGGACGCAGATGAGTGCGTCGAGATTAAAACAGAAGTCGACGGTGTTCCGCGCTCTCTCGGCGTCACTTCACTCGTTCAAATGATCGCTGCATCGGCTGCCGTAATAAAACGCTGCTTCACCTAACGCATTGTTCTCTCATGCTCTTCACAGTCTTTGAAAATTTCCAGCAGCCACGTGAACACTCCTTTTCCTTCAAATTATCGCCAATAATTCTCGGAGGGGGGGGGGCGAAAATATTATTGGCGTAGTAAAAAAGGTGTAAACACGACAGCTTCGTCACTCCTTCAGACAGTATGTTCGTAAGTTAGGACTGACGACCTTTAAAGGTATACTTTAGAATGCATGCCTTCCTTCGAGAATGCTAGTTTGCCTGTAATTCAGTCTCATCATCATCATCATCATCATCAGCCTGGTTACGCCCACTGCAGGGCAAAGGCCTCTCCCATATTTCTCCAACAACCCCGGTCATGTACTAATTGTGGCCATGCCGTCCCTGCGAATTTCTTAATCTCATCCGCCCACCTAACTTTCTGCCGTCCCCTGCTACGCTTCCCTTCCCTTGGAATCCAGTCCGTAACCCTTAATGACCATCGGTTATCTTCCCTCCTCATTACATGTCCTGCCCGTGCCCATTTCTTTTTCTTGATTTCAACTAAGATGTCATTAACTCGCGTTTGTTCCCTCACCCAATCTGCTCTTTTCTTATCCCTTAACGTTACACCTATCATTCTTCTTTCCATAGCTCGTTGCGTCGTCCTCAGTTTGAGTAGAACCCTTTTCGTAAGCCTCCAGGTTTCTGCCCCGTAGGTGAGTACTGGTAAGACACAGCTATTATACACTTTTCTCTTGGGGGATAATGGCAACCTGCTGTTCATGATCTGAGAATGCCTGCCAAACGCTCCCCAGCCCATTCTTATTCTTCTGATTATTTCTGTCTCATGATCCGGATCCGCAGTCACTACCTGCCCTAAGTAGATGTATTCCCTTACGACTTCCAGTGCCTCGCTGCCTATTGTAAACTGCTGTTCTCTTCCGAGACTGTTAAACATTACTTTAGTTTTCTGCAGATTAATTTTTAGACCCACTCTTCTGCTTTGCCTCTCCAGGTCAGTGAGCATGGATTGCAGTTGGTCCCCTGAGTTACTAAGCAAGGCAATATCATCAGCGAATCGCAAGTTACTATTCGCTGATGATATTGCCTTGCTTCAGTCTATGTACTTCAGTAATTCAGTCTATGTGTACGTAAAGCTCCAGACGACCTAGTCGTCGAGTTGCTAATCTGCAACCTGCTGGCCGCGGACGCCATCGCTACATCTTACGTCACTGTTCGGTCGCTATGCATATGTACAGTCGACTAAAAAGTTTACGGACCCTGGGATCTCAGTAAATTCAAAATATACGAGCAGCCTTTAAAAGCAGCCAGTAAAATTGTGCATCACAATGTTGTGCGCATATGCCACAAAAGGCTAAAAATGGGAATACCAGGCTGTGTTTTGAGACTGAGGAGATATTCAGCTTTGTGTCAGATCTCTTGGTCCGTAAACTTTTTTGGTCGACTGTACATCTGTGAAAGCAGATTGAAACAGGCACGCTAGCAGTATACACCACTTCGAAGTACCAAATGACTTAAATGAAAAAGAGCCCCACATTCTCATATTTTCTCACAGTATTTGCCCCATTTCCTTGAAGTACGTTATAATGCGGTATACGAGCTCGTAGAGCTCGCAATGTGCTCCCTGTAAAGTTCACCAAATGTCAGTCTGCAAATAACTATTTGTGACGAGAGAATCGACGTAACGGTGATTGTAGCGACGGAGAGGAAGTCAATACACGTTCGCGGAAATCTCGTAACTAAACACGGGGTAACGTATGTGCATGCACGCCAATACTGAACAGGGGCAACATTTCTAGGGACACAAGAACGCGCGGCTTAGAATATTAAAGAGATTGAACTCCGGAGTTTAACGTTTCAAATCTGCGAATTGGGCTTCAAGAAACAGCGCACTGGAACACTGGGGCGATAAACCAGCTGGGGTTCTTCAACTTGCACTCAAAGCACGGTACGCGGACGTTCTTGCATTGCGCCTCCATTGAAATGCGGCCGCCAGGGTAGGGAATCGAGCCCACTACCTCGTCATCAGCAGCAGAACGCTAAAACCACTGCGCCACGGCGGCGAATCTCTAAGTGCAGTGCAGTTTTGAGAAGAAGTCTTTAGGTCTGTATGCCGCAGAAGCACGAATAATTGCGTTCCAAACCGCCGTTTTAATCTGCGAGTGGTAGGCAGAGCTTAGGAGATGTTTGAAATCGGTTACAGATGGAGCGGAAGACTGGTCGTGTTGAAAGTCGTGGAGTCGCATCAAATATATATCAAAACGTTAATTTAAAAGAAAAAAATGCATAAAGCGAGTGGGTGGAGCCCCAAGTCCAGGGCCCCACTGGCTTGAGCGGTCCGCCGTGCTTGGTCGAAGAGCGCTAGTTGCATCTCCCAATCCTCGCTGGCGAGCCAAGTCTCCCACTGCTCCCTTCCGGAAAGTTTGCCGGCTATTTTTGGCGTATTAATTTTGGGTGGCCTGTTCTGGCAGTCCCACGTAATGTGGGCGAGAGTTGGCCGGCCTCCGCACCTAGGACAGCGAACGCTGTACAGCGTTGGGTGAATGGCATTTTTCAAATAAAGATCTGGAAATGTGTGCGCCTGTATTCGGCGCCAGTCAGAGTCGCAGCAAAGACCGCGCCGTAGCATCTCGAGGCAGCGAAACAGCTCGGACGTTCTGTCAAGCTGCTTAGCTTGACAGAACGTTTAAGGCAGAGGGACATTTTCCGCATCGCGTCAAATCGCAGTGGGACAAGTCCGGATTCGGACTACAAGCAACACAACTCAGCGCCTTTCTTTCCGGTGAGTTAGGTTGGTCTCAAGCTCAATTAGGCAGGTGGTGGCGGTAACGTTAATTCGGTGCACTTCGCCGGTGCGAAAGCACGGCCGGCTAAGCGCCGCCAAATAAAAGTTCGGCAGGAGAGAACAACTTGTCCTTGTTGTTTTTCGCCGTAAGACAAGCACCGGCGCCCGTCGAGAGGTCTGGAGCCACCGAAAGCTTCAGAGCAGCGTAGCTAAGCGCGCAGAGTTGGCGAGCTTAACTCGCACAGCCGGACACAAAAGACACAAGAGGAGGCGAAAACGCGACAGGGGCGCGACGCGGGCGAACTTTTTCGCCAGTCGTCGTTCTCGGTCGCTTTTTTCGCGCGACGACTTGCACGCGCCCGCGCGAGCACCTTGAGGGAGGGCGGAAAAATTACCACGCGCCGACGCCTGTGTACACAAGGAGGCGGAGGCAAGGCAAGCTAGTTAGCACGACTCGGACGCCGCTTCGTCAAAGCCGTACCCCGCGCGACTCCGACGACGCCACGGAAAAAAGTTTTCGCGGCGAGCGCGAGTAAGGGCGAAAACGCGGCCGAAACGCGGCGAAAACAAAAGCGAGGCCTTCGCGCGTGGAGAGCGCTTGTGCTCACTAACCGCGAACGCGAGCGGCGCCTCTCGTAGGAGAAAGAATGCTAGGCGCGCACGGAGAAGTTCTTGAGGCGGAACAACTCGAAAACTGCCCGCGCGTGCGACACTGCGTTACCGCCACGCGCATGCGCAGTTTTGGTTTCGTTTGCAGCTCTCTCTCTCTCTCTCTCTCTCTAGTTTTATTTTTTCGCCATGCAGAACTTCGGAAAGCGGTGCGGCAGAAGCCCACCTGGTGAGGTTGGTGCGTCATTTCGCTGCCGGAAAGTGAATTCCCAGCACAGGCTTTGCGAATGAGGGAGCGGTCACGTGTACGCTGTTGCCAAGTGGCACATCGTCTGGTTCTGCCGCAGTGCGACGGATTTAACTCCAATAAGTTTGAGCATTGAAGTAGCGCGCTCGCAAAAAGGAAATCACAGCTCGAGGCTCTGCACAGCCAAGCTCAGCGTTTAGAACCTTCACCCTCCAGCAAGGATTTCGGGGTTCGTGTCCTACTTTGAGTTCGAAGTCATCATCTCGATCGTTTGGCAACTTAACGACCTGAGTAAACTGAACACATTAACTCTCGCTGCACATAAAGGTGTCAGAATTTAAAAGGTAATAAGTTTGTAGCTTGCGATATAAATTAGATACGATAAGGCACGATACGAGAGAAGCCAGCACGATAAAAAAGCGATACTAATTGATGCTAGAAGATATGATGCAATAATATACAATACAATACGTTGCGGTGCATTCAATCAAGCTCCACTGTGAAAAGAGGCCCACTTCCGTCACTACACGCTACGTCTTGCAATACTACAACGACGGCGTGGAACAAACCTTGCGCCTTGCGCAACCCATTGCGTCCCTGCACGCCTTTTTCTCGCTCGCACTTATTTAGTCCGTTTATTATCACATGCGTCTTCACCCGCTAAGTGCGTTCGCTCACCACCTAGTTTTGTCCGTCGCTGCGAAAAACACGATAAAAGCTATAGCCGTCCTCGAGCTGGCTCAAAACCAAACGCACTTCCACCTTTCTCGCAAACCAGCCCTTCTTCCCAACCACTCTTGCTCACGACGAAAGGCCCGCCTCGTTCCCGCCGAAAACAAAACTTTCGCGCGAAGCAGCGCTGCGAAAGGGCCAAGAAAAAGCGCGCGAACGCCGAATGCGCGCGCTTTTGTAGCGAGGCACTCGACACGCGCCGTAGGACGCGGCGCGAAATCTCGCTGGCTGACGAACGAAAGCGCGGGAAAACAAACAAACAAAAAAGAACAGCGAAAAGAGAAACAAGGAACGACGCTTACGGGCGTAGGGACGTACGAAGTCAGGCATGCGTGGAGAAGCGGTGAGACGGGCTATAGTAGTGTGGGGAAGGGGTGAGCTGCGCGCGCTTTTAATCGTGTTACCGCGCAAACCGAATTAATCCAAAATTTTCCGCGGACGAACCCAGGCACGCTCGGCATAACCAGCTCTGCTTCCCGCCCTTCCCGGCTCGCTCCAGCGCTCCAGCGCGGGAAAATGCAGCGACGTCTACTGTCTCGCCTCGTCTACAGGCACGTGGAAAACATTGTTGCGTCTTGCTCACAAACTTCGCCTTTCGCGTGCGCGTACAATTTCTCCGCTTTCTCTTCGTCTTCCTCTCCCTCTACTTACTCTAGCGCTTTGTCAGTTTCGTGTCCCGAATCTACGTAAACACTAATCAGCCTGAGCTGCATACCTGTGGACCACGACCAAGTTTTGTTTTGCTTTCTCCTGCCTGGCTGGCCAAGGAGGCTTCGTTGAATCGCAGATCGAAAGTTTTGTTGCTATGCAAACGTCGGTTCGTCGCGCGAGTCATACTAATGCGACGCGCATTGGTCTGAACACGTGCCACGTTGGTGCAGAAAAATAAACGAACGAGTAGTGTCCTGCGCCACCGTAGTAAATCCTCGTTATAACGAAGTTGAAATGAGAGCCACAATGACTTCGTTATATCCATTATTTCGCTCCATCCATTATTGCATGTACTGGAGTATGAATCCTTATGAGCTTTTCCAGGAGAACTTCTTTTACTTCGTTTTATCTCATTTCGTTATAACGAGGTTGGAACTACGAAGTACGAAGTAGGAACTAGCAGGTGACAAAGGCACTGAAAGTGAGAAAGCACAGGTATATCGACAACATCCCTTGACCGGCATCGATTCTGATTCGGCGACAGGCAGCCATGCACGCCGATATCATTGTGTTTTCAAGTGTTGCCGCTTTCTTTCCTCTGCTCAAATTCGCCCAATAAAAGGTTTGACTCTTCAATCACTTTTCTGGTATGGTCTCTACGTCATCCCCGTCAATGACCCGTGACAGTACATCATAGATTCCAGGAAGATCACCTTCATCAATGATCTCCGAATACAGGCAAACCAATTTAACCGCCAGACATTCTGATTCACCTTCAACGTTCGCTGAAAGACTGGCTCAAGCCTCACCAAGGTATGAAGCTCTCCGTTAGCCTATTTCGAAAGCAATTAAAGATGGCATAGCTAAACGGCGACGCCCATAGATCCACCGAATGATGTCGCTCGCCAACAGCACGACGTATCTGAAGGAAAAATCCCAGGCTGCACATCTCAGAGGAGTTCTGTGCGGAACCTCGACCTATATATAGCAGCAGATATTTGTACTGCCGTCTCTAATTTACTTTTCTGGCATGTTAGTTACTAGCGCCCATCCACATCACGCCACGCAGGACTTCTCTTCCCATGCCACCGCTAAACGTCGGTTCCCTGCAAGAGGCGAATTAAGGCGCGCAGCCGTCGAACCGCGGCCGTACCCCGTTTCACGGCTCAACTCATTCCAACGACAGAGCGGCGGAACGCGAAGCGATGAAGAAGGGAGTTGAAAACAGACGCAAACACACGCAGGAAAACCAAGAGGGAAACGCACAATCGCCACGCTGGGAGAAGTTGCACGTTACAAGAAAGAAGAGACAAGCGAATCTGGCACAGGGGCCGGGCGCAGTGCGTTATTTGCCATGTGCGCAAGTTGCGCCAAACTTGCGTCCGTCCGTGCGTGCGTGCGTGCGCACTTTTCCGGCGACGCTGCAGCCCGACACGGACGCGACATTTCCGCGCCGCTGGCGTCAACGTCGTCGTCGTCGTGAGTCAATCACGCTCCGGCGACGTTTTCCATCTTTGCGGGCGTCCTCTCGTGTCGCCCCCCCCCCCTCTCTCTCTCTTTCTTTTCTATTTCTTCTCTTTTCGTTTTCACTGCCGTCCAAATTCACTTTGTTTTACTGCCACATACAGCAGAAAACTTCTGCCGAGCGTTCCATTCTCCAGCCTCTCCACGCAATGTCTCTTTTTTTCTTTTCCGTTTCTTCTTTTACCGGATTCATAGGGCCCCGCCTTTTCCCCCAATTACCTCCGCGCAGGCATTTTCGTGCCGCCTCCTGCACCGACTAAGTTTGAGTGCTAGAACAAAAAAAAAGAGAACAATAAAATGATAAACACCCATAAGCAACGGGTACAAATGACGAGCACTTGTGAACGCGAATGGGGTAAAAAAACGATAAAATATGTACACGCATAAAACGAAGGAAACAAGAGTTAACGCGGCAGCTATGAAGAGCCGGGCCGGCTTCATTATCGTCAAAACTTTCGGCTGGTGGAAAACAAATACGCGGCCGCGCTCATTCGCGAGAAGCGAAAAACGGAGAGAGATGGTCTTCGCTGAAGCGGGACACAACAGCGGCGCGTCAACATCCAGTCGACGCCGCGAGCGCAATCACGTAATCAAATAAGAGGGTCGAGGAAATAAACAAAACGCTTAAGAGGGATTCAGAACGGCTGTAAATGCGATAGTAAATTACAAAGCCAAGCCACCAGGCTCGGAGTGCCGCCAGCGTAACGAAGAACAAGTCTCTTGAAGCGTACACGATGACGGAAAGAAAGAGAAAGAGAAAAAAAAGAAAGAGTGCCCGGCGAATCCGATTGCAACAGTAATTTGCCGGCCCTTGATCAACTGGGTTTTCCAGAAACCTCGAATTTTCTCGTAGAGTACAGTTCCGAGCAAACTCATGTAGACCACAGATGCAGCCTTTTTCCTTCGCAACCAAGGCAGGTAGGCTGAACTAAAGTGGCATACAGTTCATGCGCATCTGTTCAACCAGTGTAACACACTGAGACAATTCTACGCTGTACGGCCGTGCTGAAAAAGCAATTAAGATTTTTTTTTTCTTCTGGGGCCACGGTCTATAGATGCCAGCTTCATACTGCACGCCTTGACTGTTTGTCCGTCAAGCAGAGCGCACGCACTCCGTATATAGGAGAGCTTTTACCTGCCGACAGATAATTTTTGGGAGATTCTGGAACCTTGGCTGAGGCAGTGATGTGAGGAAGGCCACAAAAGCGTTCTTGCTACTCTTGGAGGCAAGTGGACCGCCAACGGGAGTGACTCTTAAAATGCCGGCAAACGTTCCTCTGTGAGCTCGCGCGCGTTCTCTCTCTTATTCGTTGCAAATCACTCTTTGCCTCGACCACGCATATTCTGGTAGGTTCATCCGGTAGGTTTGTCTCGTGGTCTATCTAGTGACCTATCTGGTGGTCTATCTGGTGGTCTATCTGGGAGGCCTATCCATAATGTCTATCTGGTTGTATACCTGATGATATAATTAGTGGTACATCTGTTAGTGGTAGGTCTTCGTTGTGCTCTATCGAACATTACGCCCAACTTCGGTATCAGCTCAGGTTGCAACGAAAAATGCAGCAAAATTAATTCGTCGGGTGGAAATAAATCCGCTTAGCACACTGATTCAAACGAGGTACAGCTGACGCAGAACGCCACGCGACATTGCTGAAATTGGAGATTCAGAAGATATGGGAATATATGTCTAATCGCGTATGAGACCATGTGCGCTTGAGCGAGCTGGCAAAACTGTAACTGATGTGCGATAAAGTTATGATTATACACTGTAGCAGACAGCGTGCCTTAGTCGGTGTAGTAGGGCACACTCTACGCTATAGAAGCATTTCTAGCATTTCTTGCCCCAACCGTGCAATTTTGCGAGTAGAGCTGTCACCTCGCCTCGATTCCAAGTGTACCGCCTCTGAGATTGGTCGCCCTCGCACAGCGGTCTCGTCGTTGTCTCCTAGGTGTCATCGTCATCACGACGTCCTTGCGCCCGCTGCCGCTGCATACCTTACAGCATACGGAACAACTGCTCGCCTTACGCGTTGCGCCATCTGGTAATCATTTTTGGAATCCCAAACGAAGTTGGAGTGCAAGGTACCGCCAAAAATATCGCGCAGTTTCGCCAAAAGGACGAACCAATGAATGCGATAGCAACATGTTAGAGTATTAAACAAAGTGTAAGACTCATAGCTGCAGTGACAGCATGAATTGAAGCAAACGTAAACTAACTAAAAAAAACTGTTGTGCAAGGGGCCCTCTGTTTGAATCCTGCCATCGGACAATGTCATTTATGTTGAATTATTAAAGCCAACGTCTTTGTTGGCGACGTTACCACAACTTTTCTGCACCGCGTATGTTTCAAACCCCTCTCCAGGACCCATCCCGGAAGAAGTGCACAGCGGCATCAATAGAGTTACATGATTTTCATGTTAGAGCTCTCTTATTGTTTCGCAATTTTAATACTTATGTCTGAGAACATTTAAGATAAAAGGCATCGCTGTCGGTGTTTTGTTTAATGACATTTGTTTGTGGACTACCATTATCAAAGTTCTGAGGAATAATCTTGAAAAGAATGTAAGGCCTGGTATGAGCAACTTTAGCAATAGAATGGTGCGGCAATATACCCGCGTATACAGCATGTCATATAGACTGGCATGGCGCATAGCCTATATATACCTAAATATGTACGGTACCTCACGGCGATGACGACGACAAAAATTCGCCTGGAGTGTCCATGGAGTTTCTATCGCAATGAAATAAAATAATCGCATAACAACTATGATATTATCAATGCACAAGTTCTTCGTGGTATTTTGCGGTGTTAGCTCTTCCCATTTTGCGTTTCGTATATTTCTCTGTGGCCGTACATGTGACCTTGAGGGTGACCTTGATACGTTCATGCATATGGTGGCATTGCAGAGCGCTTTTCTGCCGTTTCCAGCTGGTGGAGCAGCCTTTGTAATAACGACGCTTTATTCAGCAGGACCGCACGCCGAAAGGTATGGCACTGGTCATGATGATGAATTTATATATGCACGTGTGTATACAGATGAATACAATGAAGGGTGAATATCATGATGACACTATTTCTTCCGTGCGCGCAAACGGCGAACCTGGCCGCTGGTTATGGCGGCGAACACCGCACCAAAGGCTTTTAACACGAAACATGAACCATCTCGGGGCCACGGTAACGGCCGTCAAAAGGCGTGAGAACGGAAGTGACGCGAAAGTTTACTGGCGAAGTTTGTTCCCGAACAGCATAGGTCCCGATAACACGGCATTGAAACTTTTTCGCATAATCCAGAATCTCCATCCGGGGTCCACAGCAACCATTCGTCTCCAGCGCAGAAGGAAACGACACCGTGGGACGCATGCATCGTAGCGAGTTTTGAGGTCTTGTTCACTGGCATCGGTGTTGAGGCCGGCGCGGTGGCGACACCAGGAAATTCGCGAAACGAAGTGCTCACACATCGTTGTCGACTTGGCAAGGAGACACCAAAGAAAGACGTCGAAGAGCGTGGTCCGTTGACGGCCGTACCCGGAGAAGAATGGTGAGTACTCCGTACTGCGATGCACGGCGGTGTTATGTGCGAAAGCCACGAATGGCAGAACTAGATCCTAATTCGCATTGTCAGGGTTGCAATGCATCGATATCATCTCGGACAGCGTTCGAAGAACGCCCTCTCAGAGGCCATTTATTTGAGGGTGGTAGCGGGTGGTAAGCAACCAGCTGTTTGAAGACCATGGTAGTGCACAGCGAGAAAGAGCATCGGCACCCTAGATGCTCCTTTCCAGACTTGTGGGCGACGTTGAAGTCGTGTTCATGTATGCGAAGTATCCAACGACCGAGACGCCCCGATAAATTATTTGGCGTCACCAACCAGCACGAGGCGCGGTGATCAGTAACAACCGTAGAGTGGCGGCAGTGCTGATAAATAAGGGCGAAATTTTTTGGATGGACCAAAAAACGGCGAGGTACTCAAGCTCGGTGATCGCACTTTGTCTTTCTCCGCAGCTATCACCGGGCGACTTGCGTATGCGACCACCTGTTCTTCGGAACTTTTACGGCGTTGCAGAAAAACAGCGCAGATACCGTGGCCGCTAGCGCCAGTATGTCAGGAGAGTGGGCCCACGCGATGCAGTCTCAAATGACAAAGCACCGGTTCTGGCTTGATGCCAGGCTTGAGGATATCAAAAGCAGTTAGGCATTCTACCGACCATACGTAAGGAGCTCCAGAAGGAAGGAGTCGATGGAGCGGCGACGCATATGGTGGCTAGTCACCTACGAAGAGCCGGAACTACGAAGCTTGGCCAACGAAGGCATGCAAGTCTATGGCGCGTTGAGGCACAGGGAAGCGGAGGACGTCGGTATAGCCTTATCGGGGTCAGGTCGAATGCCGCTCTTCATGACAAAGCGGCCGAGTACTTTAATTGCTTCGCTGGCGAAGCAGTCATTTTTTTTTTTTTTTTGTATTCAGCTGAAGGCCAGGAGCAGTCAGAAGGCATGTCAAAAACGTCGAAAGGGAGAACTAAAAATAGAACAGAATATGAGCAGCTGAGTAATGAATGCCACACATCGTTTCTGTAGGAAATAAAACAATTGTGTTCTCTAATTTGCGGTTGTGGTGTGGCACATTCAACAATGCTGCTCCTGCTGGGGTTGACTGTACATGGAGCCAGTGTTCGATCTGGCTTTACCTCTACGCATTATCACGCAACACCTGAAGTGGCACAGATCATCTTTGGGACTATTTCCTGGGCACACATTTCAATTCTCCTCCAACCCCAAACCGTTTGAGATTACAAAAAGGTACACTGCACACTACGAGTATTTTCTTATATAGCGAAAACAGATTAACATTTATTTTTGTTGCAGCGCTAGTTTCAAACGGGAAGGTTCTTGAATCTTGTCTCATGTTCACGCTGCACAATTCTTGCGACTTCCCATCCTCTTTATACATAATAAGACAATCACACATGGCATTGTACAACGGCATAGCTATGTAGCAGACGCTTCCCAAATTTGTCCTTTTTGCAATCCATTTGAACCTTACGCATTCCCATACAATATTATACAGTTATACAAGATTGGTATCCCACACTTTGCAAATCCCACCTCTTTGTTCTTATCATGTTTGGTGCGAGTGTGTTTGCTTCCTTTTCACTCAGTGCGGTGTCACTGACATCTATAGTTAACCATAACTTATTGTGAAAACAACAAGGGACACAACATCATCTACCAGTGGATACCGGGTCACTGTGGAATTTCAGGAAATGACAGTGCGGATGACGCTGCCCGGTCGGCTCATGATGGCGCCCAGATTATACCCATACCGCTGTCAAGGACAGATGCAGCCACAAGTCTTCGCTCCCTCGCCCGCGAGCTTACACAGAATCTGTGGAACACCAGTGAATTCGCGAACGCACGTCTCCACAAATTGGATCCACGTCTGCAACTCCGCCTACCACCAGGGTTGCCACGAGCGGAAGCAACACTTCTGTGCCGCCTGTGGCTCGGCGTGGCATTCACGAACTCATATTCATTTCGCATTGGAATGGCCGATAGCCCTACTTGTGACACCTGCGGCTGCGAGGAGACGATTGAACACCTCCTTTGTGACTGTCCCCGTTACGCAGTGCGAAGAACAGTGCTCGTGACCGCTCTCGCAAAACTGGACAATCGCCCCTTTACAGAGGAAAAAGCTCTAGGACATTGGTCCAGACGGGCTTCGGCACTCAAGGCCTTAAGGGCTTTGTTGAAGTTTTTAAGGACGTGCGAACTGTGCGACCGCCTTTGAACGTTGTAGAGCGTAGTTTCACGTTACTGTGCGAATTTTCTTTTTTTTCCCTCTTCTTTGTCTTTCTCCTTTCATTCCCTTTACCCCTTTCCCCAGCACAGGGTAGCCAGCCGGTACTTACACTGGCTAACCTCCCTGTCTTTCCTCTCCTTTGTCTCCTCCTCCTTGTGAAAAATCTCCAAGTTCAATTTCACGACCCGGAAAGGAGTGAGTGTTTACGCTAACGTCACCTCCACGCTTTTTCATGCTCACACCGCAGTGACACTGATTATCACTGAGATTATTTCGCTGGCACATCTTTGAAATCTCTCCCAACCGCAAGCCATTTGCAATAATAATAACAAAAAGATACACCATACTCAATGCATATTGTTTAAACGAATGACACTGGCAAATGTCGCAAGCACGAAATCACATTTCTGCGCTAGCGAGATAAAAGTGCGATGACTTCGAGCGACTGCTTGAGCAATTGCGAAGTGCTTGCTAGTGCGGCGGCGTTGTGGAGTATCGTACTAAGATTTGCGAGCTGGGGAAACCCTGCGCTCGGTTCTGTGTGCGACATCGGTGAGGCAGCAGAGGCAGATAAACTTAGGTTATGAGTGACTCACTGATTTTTTCAAGACAGCCATTATGCGAACGCTGGAGGCGCGTTCATGCCGCCACAGTTCTGTGCCGCTATCGACAGCGCATGCGTGTACCATGCACTCAGCGGTAGAGCGTCTTCATAGACGTGGAATGCGTCTGTCTATAAAAAATTGGCTGGGGCTTAGCTAAGGTTAAGCCTGGATATCTCGAAGCGAAAAGGTTCGGTGATGCTTATGGTTTAGCCTATGGTTATGCTTACGGTTTAGCTTATGGTTATGCTTTATGATTTAGCCTATGGTTAAGCTTACGGTTTACGGTTATGGTTATGCTTTATGATTTAGCCTATGGATATGCTTACGGTTTAACTTTTGAATATACTCATGGTTTAAGTTATGGATATGCTTACGGTTTAGCTGATGATTATGCTTTATGATTTAGCCTATGGTTATGCTTACGGTTTCACTTATGGATACGCTTTGGTTAGCTTATGGTTATGCTATACGTGTGCCTTGTGTAGTTATACAAACTGCTTATCAACGATATATACCATAAGTTATGCAGGATTATTAAACTTATTTATTCATCATTGTTGGGCACATCGTCTTGCGATTTCTGTACAGCCATAAGCACAGCTCTGTGTATCGGTAGTATCACTCTCTTCTCCTTCCATGTTGAATGCGCTCGCCTATTCTCTGGCAAGCGGTTACATAGTCGGCCTCCGCGATAAACACGCGCTTCCGGTGAACGTCAAACGATGACGCATAACGCGTGGCAGTGGGCGCCTGCGCCGACTCCGAACACGCTTGCGGAGCCAATTCCGACATACGCCGGCTCGCGCGAAGCGCGGTGTTGACTAGCGTAGTGAGGCTTTTCGCTTCAAAACGACCACGCGAAATGGACGCACCGTCAGCGCTATGCTCAGCCACTTCGGGTAGCCGGGCGTAGGGCAGCGTTCTGCCTTCCACCGCTGTCATGAGCTCCGTGCGCATGTGCACGGAGCTCATGAAAGCACACCAGTATCCTTGTTGAGCTGCTGCGTGTATGCAGTTCTATGAGTGAAACTAGCAGTGAACGCCAAGCTAACGTTGTCTAATATTTCACCGCGCGCCACTAACTAACGCGAACTGTTCCTCGTCGGTCTCGTCTCGTGCACCGCTGAGCTGCAACGCCTGGAACGCCTGCAACGCCACTTGCGGAGTTCCTCGTAACGCCAACGTTGTGAGACGCCTGGTAGATGCCAAGGGTGCTGTTTCTTTCTGCCCACCAGGAATTACCTTGGCTTGCTGCATAGCGCCGACAATTCTCAGCCGCGTGCAGTTATCACACCGTCATAGCAGTTGAAGCGCAACGCCAAACCTTGCAATCGCTGCGAATGCTTGCCCTTCGGGCGAAACTGCCAACTTTAACAACGTGAGCCGAGGTTACGAGTATTCGTCACAGATCATGTGCCGACTATGCATTACGCAGGATTCGCTCAGATTCTTTCTATATTTCTTCTGCATTAGAATTTATTTCCATATTTGTACAGGGCGTGTAGTGTGTATCTTTCAATCTAAGATTGCGAAAGCGTCTGGTTTACAATTATTGCTAATGATATTTTGCTCTCGTCTAGTATTCTCTCTTTAAGTATGTGTTTCTTTAGCCACGACTCTGAGATAGCGGGAACTTTCCACACTTTCGCAGTTAATGAACAGCAACCTTCACAGGGTGCGATCTGCATTACTACTTATTCATATGTCATACCACAAAGGTTCCGAAATATGCGTACGTAACATTATTATTATTATTATTATTATTATTATTATTATTATTATTATTATTATTTATTGTTAGTATTATTATCGTCGTCATCGGCGTTGTTGTTGTTGACCAATAACACCGGTGTACATGGGACAAGAATGGCTAGTGTGAACAAGTTCCTTATTGAAAAAGTGCGCGAATGTACACACAGAAAGTCGATCCCAAAGCAGCGACCACATGTGCAGGCTAGACCACGTTTAATCTGCATTAATAATACACTAATGCCAAATCAAAGAAGGACTAATGTAGTCTAGCTTCAGCGTGGAATCCTTGGTTTGATCGTTGTTCTCCGTGTACACACACACACACACACACACACACACACACACACACACACACACACACACACACACACACACACACACACACACACACACACACACACACACACACACACACACACACACACACACACACACACACACACACACACACACACACACACACACACACACACACACACACACACACACACACACACACACACACACACACACACACACACACACACACACACACACACACACACACACACACACACTTGTGTCTGTTTCCAATAAACAATTCATTGAAGTCACCACTAGTCCACCACTAGTGTATTGTGCGTTTAACCAACTGCAATGACAATATAAGCCGAAACCGTCCCAGCCTCCACACTAATCAACGCCAAAAGGACGCTGTGGGGGCAAGAACACGACGTAATGGGGCCCCAAACAGCGACGAAGAAGCCAGAACCTATACGTTCTTAACAAAGCCCTATCAAATCGTAGAAATCTGTTTGCATGACTCGTAACGTCAACCGCGACCGAGAGGTTGCGACGCCATTTTTCTCTCCCCCAGTAATATCAGCACGAGGCTCTAACGCACGAACTAGCATAGCTCCACGTCAGATGACGACACCGTCAGCCGTGAATTCTTGGAACGAAACGACAGGATTTCGGGGCTGCGAAACCTGAGCGAGCCGTAGTTGCAACAGCGCTGGCCCGGGCTTCTCATTCGACTCGGCTTTGCAAAGGTTCGCGTAATTCCATTAACTCTGGCGCTGACGGCGCACCCAATGCAGCCACAAACAAAGCAACAAGCGCGGCGGGGAGAAAGCTGCTCTCGAATGGCCGGCGTCTTTTTAAGAAAAGCAGAAAAAAAAAAGAAACAGCGGGCGTGATCGCATCCCTCGAGCTTCGCGCGGAGCCGTCAACGTTCGTTTGCGGGCAAATTAGAAAAAAAAAGAAAGCGCGGCTCAATGAAACGAGGCGAAACCGCGCGGACAGAAAACGGGGTGGAGAGGGCGAAACAAAGTTAAAGGATGCAAAGCAAGAAGCAAATAAACAGCGGTGGATGAGAAAGAAGCATGCGCGCGTCACGTTTTCCTTCGCAAGCTTATCGCTACTGAATCTCGGCGGCAGAGAGAATGCGGGGAGAGAATAAGGGGGCGGGGGTTGCATGGTTAGAGGATGTAGTCGAGCGTCGTTCTCCGGTGTACAAGGTGGGTTGGGGGCTTGCGATATTCGTCGCTCAATCAAATTATAAAGTCCTTGTTTGCTAGTATTTCCTTCGTTTTGCTTTTTTTTCCCGAGCGTGGCGAGGAGGAACCTCGACCGAAAAGAATTGGGATGTCGTAAACTGGTAGCGTGTGTCAGTACACGAGGATTGCTGTCACCGCCGGACGAGGGGTGAGAGGAAGGGAGGAGGCGGAGGGGAAAGGGTGGAATCGAGGACACGCCAGGAACGCGTCCGCGGGCATTCCTGCGCCAGAAAAAAAAAATACTCAGAAGTGCTTCCCGCACGATCTGAATTTCGCAGAAAAAGGATCCGAAAGCGGAGGATTCGGTACGAATTACTGGATGAGGCCGGTATCGAGTCTGGAAAACGAGGAAATTGATTTCTGCTGCGTACCATCCTTGCTAATGCCGCCGGTACGGTCGCACGAACGACAACGACATTTGCATTACGCTGCCAATGTTTCAAATCAATCAATCAATCAATCAATCAATCAATCAATCAATCAATCAACAAACAAGATGTAAGTCGTTGTCTTCAATGCGTTGCACTCCTTGATTCAACTACGAAGCCAGATGAACTTGCTCGGTTATCTGTCTCCTAACATAGGTAGTGAACGAACACCATGCTGATCAGTTGGGATGATTTGCAGAGAAGCGGCGTATCCAGCGTAATTTACCCATTTACGAAACGGTAAGCTCCATGAATGTCTGTAGGTGTAGCGACAAACACCGCTCGTTCACGCATGGAACTTAAGCTTGATAATAGGGCGACACAGACAAGGATAAGAAAGACCGAACAGGTGAAGTTGTCACTTGTGGACGGTCTTGTGCCTGACTTAACTACGTGTAGTCGAGGCCGAGCTTATAGATGTTAGTTTTAGATTTTACAGCGAAGCTGTTAAGGGCTAGTTTACCGGCTATCGTGTCCGCGTGTAGAGGAAAATCCCGAAGGTAGTGCAATGCCGGGCCGACCCGCGGTGGAAGTGCAGTTCGCCATTAAGGGGCCCCCATACACAGCTTCGCTGGTCATCCTTGCTCACAGAGTGGAAGGGCATTGAGTTTTTTATGTAATGCTGTCCTTTATTTTATTTCGATGAAAATGAATAGAAGAGTCGCTGTAGCCGGTTGCTAACGACCGCTAGCAAACGGCTCTATTTACATATATGCATATGTACGGGGTCGCCATATTTGAGTTGTACGGAATTTTTAAAAATCGCCTGTTGCAGGTAACATAATTCTTGTCCTTGAGCTGCATTATTCAGAGAGGCGCACATTACTTGCACCGGAAATTGAAACGCATATATATCTAATTTGGAAAAAAAATATTAAGTAACTTCCTAATGAATTACTTCACGGCACAAATTGCAATTTACGAATTGTAGCCGGTGAGTTTGCAAGTCGTATACACTTAGAATGAATTCCCAGAATGACACCACTCTGCAGATATACTCCATCAAACTCACCGTAAAAATATACTGCTGTTTCACTTACTTTTTCAACAAAACGCTCGCTTATGCATTAAAGCACGAAAGTAACTACACCCATGTATTTCGTCCCACACTTTGGGAAATAATATCTTGCAACTGATGTCATCTTGGTAACTCATTCCAAGTGGATACTTCTTGGAAGCTCAACCGGCTACAATTCGTAAACTGCGATATGTACCGTAAAGCAATTAATTAAGAAGTGGGAATTAGTTCTTTTTGTCAATTAGATGGATATGAGTTTCAATTTCTTGTTCGCTTCTCCGAATAATCCAGCTCGAGGATAAGAGTTACGCTTCCTGCCACAGGCGATTTTTAATATTTCCGTAAATCTTTAAAAAATGATCACCTCGTACAAATTCTCGCAATACATTATAGTGCTTATATGAATGAAACAACACAAATGCGGCCCCATTACAAAAGTACCCTTGGAGACGTTCCGGTTGAGGCAATATGCGCGTGTGTCTGAATTACGGATGTTCCACGCAGACGTACGAATGAGAACAGAAAAACTTCAAAACATCGCTGCGCGCTCCTTAGTACAATTTTAGGAGAAATCAAACATATCGCAAAAATGCTCAGTTATACAATAATTATTGCTCGCATTGTTATTATTAACAGGCACCTTTAATAACATGTTCATGGCGTCTTCGTATTCACGTAGCACTTGTATTTGTTGTGTTTAGAGTGCGGCATTAAGGTGCCAAACATCATCTGTGTGAAGATCTTCATTTTGTGAATATTTATGCTGTGTGAACTCATGCATTGCATGTGAAGATTCGGTCGTGTGAGTACATTCATTTATGTTATAGTACTGAGACTTAGCAAGTGAATGTTCGTTCATGTGTTTATAGTCCAGTTTTCTGATTGCTGACGCCTTTCCGCCGATAAGTATTATGTAAGAGAAGAGGCGTAGCCGGCACCACACATAGACACCAACCTTTCCTTAAAGGCATTTAATAAAGGAGAGAGAGAGAGAAAGAGAGAGACAGACAGACACACGATAGGAAGTCAATCCGCCACATATGATAATATCTTCAAAGAAGTGCTGCAGTGCCCTCAATGTCTTATGCTGCACTGCTCTTTAAGGCCATGGACTCAATACCTCTACAAGTGGAAAAAGCTATCTTTCGAGGTGCTCTCTATGCCTAACATGCTTGGGGAGAGTCGAAGAGTAGGTGGCATACGTCCTCGTCGCTTCGGCCCCACTAACATGTTCGTTCCGTCGATCGTTCTCGTTTGGATCACTGTTGGCCATAGTCGTGCCTTATTCACTAAACCAGCGCGTCATAATTCTAAATCCTTTCAGAGATGCGGCGAAAGCTCGCTCGACAGGATCACCGATGTTACTGCACTGGTCGCCAAGAAGTTACCTATGCTTGCAATTAAGGCTTTCACAGCTGAATGCAGTACGCTTCCATTTTCTTTTCTTCTGTTTTCTTTTTCAACAACATATATAATGTAGTCGTTAGAGAACGGAATATAAGAAGGAAGTCTCGGCGTCATACACTCTACTGGAAGCCGCTTTGTGTAATGTATATCAATCAGAACACCAATCAAATATAATTAGAATAACAGAATGTATCAAGAGTAACCAGAGACAGCTTAAATGAAAATCGTAGACGTCTCTACAACGCGATGCTTCTGGAAAGCAAACGCGCGAAAACCCAGCCGAAATGTGTCCCGCGGTCGTCCGAGTTTCAAAGAATGCAAAGACGAGAAAAAAAAAAGAAAAGCGGTGACATTAGCGATACCACCTAAGGACGAAGCGAGCACAAAAAGGAGCAACCTGATTACCCGCCATCAAAGGCCGGCTGCCACCAGCTGTCGGCCGTCTCAATTCTGGCTCAATTACGGGCGGCATTGAATTACATCGCCGGCGAGAAAAACGCAACCCGGACACCGGGGAGAGAGGGGGGAGAGGGGGAGGAAACAAAAGGCACTGAGAGGGCGGACGTAAGAAAGCCGGGACAACACCAAACGACAAAAATGAAATGGTAACGCTTCAAAACAAAACAAAGAAGGGACAGCCGGAGGAAGGCACCCCAATCGGAGGGTGCGCATGCGCGGGCTCCAAGTTCATTACGCCGCAGGCCCGTAAACGAAAGCGACTGCGTCAAGCCGACGAGACGTTCGCGGGGACCGCGCGAAGTTTCTCCCTCTCTCTCTCTCGTCAGCACGTGTACGACAGCGGCGGCCCCCTAATTTCATTAAAATGCGTCCTTAATGAGGCATAAATTGAATTAATATTCTGTCGTGCCGCGTATGTGTATAACCCTTTCTTCCCTTCCACGCGCTCTTCGCGTTTCGCCGTCACAGCTCGCTCTTGTACGTCGCGTTTACAGGCGGGCGGGCAGCGCGGAGCTCATGAAGACGTCGAGGGTACACAATTTCGCTCAAGCAAAACACTGAAAAGCGACGCAGTATATATACATATATATATATATATATATATATATATATATATATATATATATATATATATATCGGAGCAAGTAAGTTCCTTCGTGACGACAACGAAAGCGGCAGCCGGGAGCCAGCTACGGCCTTTAATATCGCCGCCAGATACGCAGCGTTTCCGATCGTTCTGCAAAAGGGGAGGGGGGGGGGGGTAGAAGACCGTTCAGAAGTCTTCGTTATTAGCGCGACGTTAATTAAGGTTCCTGCTAAGCACACGCCGCCGTGCCTATATATATACGCATGCACTGTCGAGCTGCTGCCGCAGCGAAGCGCGCGCGCGGTGTTCGCATTAAAAACGGATTAAATTTCTCGCGCTCGCAATCCGCGACGATCTTTTCGTACCTCGGATTCGCGCACTGAGCAAAAAGTGGTTGCGAGGAGGGGCGAACGAGGGAAAGAAGCGGAGGAAGGCGAGGCCGAGATTTCCGCGGCACCCGGCTATTAACGGTTCGCGCCTTTTCGAACACTGCGGCGACGAGTGAGTGAGACTCCGATTTCACCATTCAAAGCGTTTTGATGATGGCGCAAGTGCTGTGTGCGTGTGGCCGCCAGAAAGCCTGAGGAAGTGATTATCAATAGAGAGTGTGCCCGTTGGGTCAGACCGCCCCGGACGTGGTGATTCTTTTATGCGAAGCATATTACGAGGGCTCAACCCAGCTCCTCAGGCGCGGCGGTGACCATGAAATCACGTGACACCGTGACGTCACGACAGAGGAGAAGTGGCTTTGGCTCAACTCTTGCAAGACGGGCTGGGTGGGAATCGAACCAGGGTCTCCGGAGTGTGGGACGGAGACGCTACCACTGAGCCACGAGTACAACGCTTCAAAGCGGTACAAAAACGCCTCTAGTGAATGCGGTGTTGCCTTAGAAACGCGCTGTTTCTAAGGCGTGCGTCTCTTGCTCAGGCGCACATTTCGTTGCCGCGCCGAACGCTGCTTTGCTCGACGCTCACCGCGTCCAATGCGGGGCGCGTAGTCGCTGCCCTGTAGCCCATTGTCTTACACCCCTTGGCGGGTCGACGGGAACGCTGTCGCGTTCCACTCTTGAAGGCGAAGAAGTAATGCATGAGTTGTTTCTTCGTCTAGCCGAACCAAATATAGCCAAGCAACAGCAGTTCACCAGGCTAAACAGTGGTTCAACAACTAAAATAAAGGCTAGTATGCTTCGCATCCTGGGCTTAACCTTACCTAAGCCACAGCCATTTTTTTGGTAAAGGCAGCCTTGCAGTTGCCCTCAGAAACTTCCTACCCAAAAATGCATGAATTATCGCTTCGCGCTTGGCGTTTCAACGCGCGTTAATAATGGCGAGTTGCTGTAGCAAAGCAAACAGCAGTTCAATCGAGACTACTGATGATGGTGCCTCGCTGTTTCCTCGAGAAAGCTGGCTTACTTCAGCAAGTTCTTTTCTAAAAGTCACTCTCTCACTTGACCGGGCGAGAAATCCGTCACGTCGCAATCGATGGGCTGTCCTTGCAGCATGCGCCTAACTAAGCGTACGTCTAGGAAGGTCGCAGCTGATCTTTGAGCTCCACAAGCTTAACTTCGCCAAAGGTTCCGAGTTTTGTTATTTTAGTGCTCTCCGTTTTTTTTTTTAATTTTCAGTGGAAGGTTTGAACGAATAAATTTCAAGTAAATCTCGTACGCTTTCACTCAGGAAGTAAGATTTGCGTTTCCTTCAAGTCAGACAGGAAGCTTCGCGCGCTAGCGTAAGAACCAACGACCCACTTCACTTTTGTTAAGGTCACGTGCTTGAATGCAAAAGCGAAACATCTTTTGCGTTCGGTTGCTTCAAAATGCTCAAACACCGCTATTACTTCGCCTACATAAAAAAAAATATATTAACTGACCAGTGTTCCGAAAGCACAAAACCATATGACAAATTTTTCCGAGGTGCGTAGTTAAGGGCCCTTTCGTGTGCCAAGCTTTGGGATCATCGCTTCACAAATGCCACATTCAAGGTACAGCGTTCACCATGGGTGGCAGAGCGGCAATCAACCCGTCTACTCTTAAAAATAAAGTCGCAAGAACAAGTTTCCCCAAGAGCGGCCGAAAGAAAAAAAAATCTGCGGCGATCCAGAAGACGGGAAAAAAAGAACTACAACTAACGTCGGCAGAGTTCACTGAATGAAGTCCTTCTTTACCCTAACTCGTACTTTCCCGGTTTACGTTCTTCTTTTCTGACGCCTATTTACCGAGAGCCGACACGTTTCTGGTAGAACGCCGCAGCCGTCCTCATGGCTCAGGGTTTCGCGTTCCGTAATTGCTTCAAGCGGTGTTCTCCCATTTCTGGCGTTCCGCCAGGAAACCGGGGCAGATTCCAACAACGGGTCTCGTAAAAGGAGCGCGCGCCGCGAAAAACTTTCGTCCGCAAAACTGTTATCTCGGAGAGATGGCAAAACAATCACCCTAAAAAAGAAACACAGGGCAACAGAAAGTGTTTGGAACGTGTATGTCGGGTTTCGAAACTGGTCGAGAGAAGAGCCTCGGTTACCAGAACCCGGAGAAAGACGGGGGGAAAAGAAAAAGCAAGATATAAGAAGTCAGCCACGATGAAGAACCGGCGCAGTAGTCGTCGCTGCACCGAAGCCAACGGAAACCGAAAGCCCATTACTACGTCACGCCTCGCTAAAGTTTCAAGACAGTCGGGGACAGATGCAGGGTCTGGCATGCGCGGGTCACGGAAGCCATTACTCGCCGAGCGTCCGCGATTTTCTGCCGCAAAGTGAGCCTACATATGGCTGCAAGTCGTGGCAACTTGTCGGGCGCTCTCGCTTCCCATGGCATCAGGGAACGCGGAGAGCGTTACCGGAACCACACGCGGTGTCCAATGACCGGCAAAAACGCGGCGGCCCCTCCTGCCCGACCGGCATCGTGGAGACGAAAAGATGAAGCGAGCCAAGCGTTCACATGAGCCAGCAGCTACCCAAACTCGCGCGATAACCCTGAGCAACGAACATTCATCATAGGAGGTGAAAAGACAGAACAGGAAAAGATCAAGGTAAATAAACTATGGGGTGGCGGCTCTAGCACTTTCACAACTCTATACAACCTGCGATTCTTCGAGTGGTAAGTGCACGGGCGGCATTTTCGAGCGATAACTTTCGGGGGATATACTGCTACTTTCACGGCATCTCGCGCAACCCGCCGCGGTTGCTTAGTGGCTTCGGTGTTGCGCTGCTAAGCACGAGGTCGCGGGATCAAATCCCGGCCACGGCGCCGCATTTCGATGGGGGCGGGGTGCAAAAACACTCATGCACTTAGATTCAGGTGCACGCTAAAGAACCCCGGGTGGTCCAAATATTTCCGGAGCCCCCCACTACAGCCTGCCTCATAGTCGCATCGTGGTTTCGGCACGTAAAAACCGCATAATTTAACTTAATTTCGCATTTCGCACGACTCGGAACCGGATGCGTCGGCGTCTTACGACCGACAATGTTCCTAGAGTTTGTTCCAAGAAGTGGGTGTTCCAAGAAGTGTGTCTTTGCGCAGTACCAGAAACGCGGTCAGCCGCATAGTTCAACCCATCCGGTGCCGAGTCACGCTAACGTGGCTGCACCCACGAAAACGATCGCTCCGGTAAGGTTGTGCTAAGAGAATTTGGTGCTGTGTGTGAAAACGAGATGAATTAGCTCCACGAATCAGCTTTTTTATCCATAATAAACTATCTCGCTCTCAATCTCTGTAGTAACAGGAAACGAAAGTTAACCTATACAACGAGCAAGGTAACGGTGTCAGATTATATCGCTGCCATAATATTAGCTTCGAAGTTATTTTGAACTCACAGCTGTGCTTCTTCCCAAATTCCTCGACGAAGAAGTATTAAACAGGAGAAATTGAAGCAACGGGCTCCAACAGACCCGTACACTGAGCTCACCGCTTCGTTAGCCTTAACACTGTTCACGCGTGCCGAAACACAACTGCCCCGAAGCCGTCGGTAAAGTTTGGCGCTTGCCCTCACGCAGAAGTCAAGCGCTCGCAACACCGCCGTTCCCGCGTAACGGGCTCCGGTCAAGCACGGAAACGGTGCGGCCTCCGGTCTCCGAGCCACCACAACGCCAGCGAGCACCGGCAACGCGCCGAGGACGAAGCTGCGCAAATTGCTTCCGCGTGTCGACCCACTAATTAATTCGTTCATTGGAATTTTAAACTGCAATCAAGCTGCTCGCCTCGCCGAGGAAGAGCGGGCCGCGATTTCCACGCTAGTGGCAGCGGTTCCACAGAACTGCCAGCTTTACGGCGCGCATAGTCGAGGAAACGGGCTCTCGGAAAACGCGCGAACACGTTTCCGGTGCCTCTCTTTCCCTCTCTCTCTGTTAAACGTTGGTTCCCTCCAGTTCTCACACACTCCAATGCCTCACCTCCTCCCATCCCCACCCCCTCTCCTTCAGCTTACCTTCCTTAATACCTAGCTTTCCTCTCCAAATTCTAACCTCTGTCACTCCCCAAACCTCTCTCTCTTTGTGAAACGGCGTGTCCCCACACTCTAACGCCTCCTTCCTCCCCCCTTCCAACCCTTACCGTTTACCTTCCCTAATGCCTAACTTTCCTCTCCGATTTCTCACCTCTACCCACCCTACAAATAAGACTGCCGGGAGAGCGGAAGTGGGGCGGGAAACAGGAAGAGGCGGGAGACGCTCGTTTCCACAAAACTGCTTTCCGCTCAAACTCCAATCGGTGAAACGAGCGGAACTGAAGCCAGTTCATCCCCCCCTCCCTCCCCCCGCACTCACTCCCCGAACAATTAGCGGCGCGACGTCGCCGCGCCGAACGTCATTTCAGCGCTCATTCAAACGGATGAACTGTCGCGACTTTTTTCGTAACGTCAGGCGTGGGGAGGGAAGAATCAACAACAACACAAGAGCTACACACTTAGCACACAGCAATACCGAAACTCTTCG
This sequence comes from Dermacentor albipictus, assembly GCF_038994185.2. Taxonomy (NCBI): domain Eukaryota; kingdom Metazoa; phylum Arthropoda; class Arachnida; order Ixodida; family Ixodidae; genus Dermacentor; species Dermacentor albipictus. The sequence continues at coordinate 37,187,387 of NC_091829.1, forward strand.
CATGGTTGAACGATGTGATGACTTAACGAGGTTTCCTCGCGCGCGGAATAAGTAGTTGTTCATAAATTACGCCGCGCGGCGCGAGCAATTATGCCGCAAATTTCAAATCGGGCGAGTAAACATGCTGGCGGAAATGACTCGGGAGGCACGCAACCCGTTTAGAAAAAGTTCAGGTGCGATAATTAAACGAGACTAACAAGACGCGGCGGCTGTGCTTTCCAGTTTCCGTTGGCAACGCTCAATGCATGCCTTGCTTTCTTTTTCTTTGTTTAACGAAGGCTACATACCTTCCCTTGTTAGTTCATGTTCACTCCACGGACAAAAAGCCTCACTCGGTCTGATGAATAAAGCCGCAGAAGAGAGGCAACGAAGCTGCCAAGTCTTTCCCAAGCTGCGTTGATGCAAAGGCGTGCTCGTTATCAGAAGGATATTAACAGTGTTTCGTTCCTAGCTTTCTTACTTCCTTCGGCTCATGGACTTTCTTTGTTTCACACAGGAGAAAGAGAAAGCAAGTGAAGGAAAGGAGGTTAACAGTGGACGCGCCCGGTTGTGTACCCTACACGTGGGGAAGGGATAGGAGGGAAACACGTGACACTCTCGCAGATGTGATGGAACTATAGAGCCCATTACGTGCAACTGTCCAAACTTCGGCTCTTCATCCTCACAATCAACGTCTTCTCTATTCTTTCTGTCTACACCCTTTCCCCTTCTCCCCACGCCGAGTAGCGGGTCAGATCATTGATTCAGGCCGACCCCTCAGCTTTTCTATCATAATAAATACTTCTCGGCTCTTCAACAATATGCTTTTCGCACTAATCTCGGATGTTTAGATCAGAGACCACTCACAGAAGCTAAGATCCTCGGGCAACTCTAGTACGAACACGGCAACCAACGCTCTAATGCGCCTTGCTAAGAGAACCGGACTAGATGAGTGCATGTCTCAATATACGTGAGTGAACCCTTCGCGTGAGGAGTCATTGTTATCGTTCCGATTGAGAGTTAGTAGCCTGACGCAGTGAATACGCGAAAGACTACGACGTACTCTTACTGTGCACAGGGTGGCCGGTTAGATCCCGTGTACTGAATTATGAGCGATTCCAGAAAAAAGAATTCAGAAAAGCGATTCCAGAAAAGAAACCATTAAAATAGTGAACTGGAACACTCAAGTGCGACTTCGATGTGTGCCCAGCTACCTTGTTTGGACAGTGCCGACTTTTGGTCAACGAACCTTGGGCGGATGACGGCCATGTCTACGGTGTACAAAAGGCGGACTGGATCAGTGCAGCATCGGGGCGTGAGGCCGGCACCAACATGATTGTGCCACTCACGCATTTTCTTCTGCTAACGCAGGTTGGTGATTATTCTAATGAGAGTTTCACCTTTTACGTATTCATGGTGCCGGTTACGCCCCGTGGTTTAAGTGTGGATTCAGAGTACCGTACTGTGCGTTGTCATGCCAAACGTCGTTTCTTTTTACTGCGAAGATGTGCATTCTATTTCTTGCTTTTATTCCTGTGCGGTGACGTAGAGCTAAATCCTGGCCCAACTACTGCTGAAACGCTGAATCTAATTTTGGATGGCCAAAGGGAAATAAAGGCCAAATTACAGGCTATCGAAACATCGCAGAATCAAGGCCAAATAGCTATAGAAGAGCTTAAGTCACGATTAGATTCTGTGGAAACTGCAATAACACAGTTCGCAAACCTAAGAGGAGCTGTTACTGAATGTAGGAAGAAAACTGAAGATACCCACAGCACAGTGAAGGCCTTATCTCGCAAAATAGACGACTTGGAAAACCGCAGCAGGCGATGTAACCTGATATTTTATGGTGTCCCTGACAGTGAAAGTCGTGAACTGCCCGCTGTCTCCGAGAAAAAAGTACAAGAAATTGTATCACGTTTAGGACTAGCACCAGTGCAGATTGAAAGGGCACACAGACTCGGCCGGTTCCAGGCCAATAAACCTCGGCCGCTCATTGCAATGTTTTCAATGTTTAAAGATAAACAAGCGATTCTAGCCAACGCCAAGAAACTAAAAGGCTCGAATATTAGTATATCAGAAGATTTTTCAGAGGCAGTGCGCAGAAAACGAAAGTTTCTTTGGGAATTCGGCAAAAGGAATGCCCTTGACGGTGCTCGCGCCAACTTAAAATATGATAAGCTGTTTATTAACGGGCAAGCATATGTATATGATGAAGGTAGGGGCCAGGTTGTGCAAACGACATGACGCATGCGCAGCTCTGTAGCAGATGTAACTTTCCTTGTTGTCAACTGCCGTAGTATCAAGAACAAAATAGATGATTTCCACAACCTTCTGTGCATGACCGAACCAACTGTAGTGCTTGGAACGGAATCATGGCTAGATGAAGAAATAACGAGCAATGAAGTCTTTCCAAGCGGCTACACATGCTTTAGGAACGATAGAAACCGTCATGGTGGTGGGGTCTTTATACTTGTTCACACATTGCTTTCTTGTTATGCTCTTGATATCCGCAGCCCAAATTGCGAGGATATATGGTGTAAGATTCGGTTACCAAACGGGAAAACATTATCAGTATGTTCATTTTATAGGCCTCCTTCAAGCCCTCTTGCTTTCTTGTCTGATTTTTCAAAGACGATAGAGACAGTCAATACAGATTACCTTGTCATTGGCGGGGACTTTAACATCCCAGAGCTTTCTTGGAATAAGCACCCTTCTAATACTAGGGCTACATCTGCAGTGGCAAAGGAATTGTTGATGATACTAAGCAGTTTTTCCTTAACCCAGGTGGTAACAGAAGGTACGAGGCAAAATAACGTTTTAGACTTAATTTTAACTAATCAGCCAAATTGGATTAGGAAAGTTTTGGTGGTTCCAGGTATTAGCGACCATAAAGCTGTGGTTTGTGAAATGAAGTTGACGTACGAAAAGACGCAAAGCTCGGGAGCCCGAAGGATGTATAATTACAGCCAAGCCAACATAAATGAAATAGGACTTGCATTACAGGAATTCCTCCCAAAATTCGAAATACTTTCTGAGACAATCGGCGTTGATGAGTTATGGGTACTTTTCAAAGCAAAAATGCTTGAGATGCAGGAAAACTATGTGCCGTCGTGGGTGCAGACCAAACGGCGTGCAAAATCTAAGCCATGGTTTAATGGTGAGCTGCGACGCCTCACTAGTAAAAGAAATAGGATATACAGGAAATATAAAAGAAACTCCATTTCGGAAACTTGCGATCAACTTGCGACCATAACCAGAACGCTGCAAACAAAAATCCACCAGGCAAAACAAGAATTCTTTGGTGCTTTGCCTTCTCGATTTGAAACTACAAAAAAGCTATTCTGGAATCTTGTCAAGTATAACAGAAAAGACAAAGTATGTATTCCATCACTTCAGCATGACGGAGTGGAAATAGAAAATAGCTTAGAAAAAGCCAACTGCTTCAACAAGTTTTTTGCTTCCATTTTCTCACCCAGTGCCTCGAGCGCAATTCCGCATCTGTCTACTAATGAGGTCATCGAAAACATGGATGATATAATTATTGATGAAACTGGAATACGGTCTCTTCTTGAACGCCTAGACTCCAGTAAAGCAGGGGGGCCTGATGGATTGACGGGCGCTTTTCTCAAATTGTGTGCGTCGTTCATCCCTCCCTTTCTTAAGATACTGTACTCGAAGTCATTGAACACCGGGGTCCTACCTAATGAATGGAAGATGGCGTGCGTTGTGCCAGTGTATAAATCGGGGCCTCGCGAACTGGTCGGCAATTACAGACCGATATCTCTAACAAGTATTGTCTGCAAAGTATTAGAGCACATCTTGTGCAGTAACATAATGACACACATTACCAATCATAACCTCCTGAATCAGAAACAGCATGGTTTCAGGCAAGGGCTTTCCTGTACAACTCAATTAACAGAATTCGTTCATGAAGTTTGTGGTGCACTGGATGCTCGTTCTTGTGTTGACTCGGTGTTTGTAGATTTTAGAAGAGCTTTTGACCTGGTGGATCACAAATTGCTTGTATGTAAACTACGCTGGTTTAATATCAATGAACAAGTAATTGCATGGATTCAGGAATACCTTTCTTTGCGGTTTCAGCATGTAGTGGTAAATGGCGCAGAATGTAGTGCGGCCCGCGTAACGTCTGGCGTCCCCCAGGGCTCGGTGTTGGGCCCATTGCTTTTCTTATTGTTTATAAATGACCTTCCCAACACTATTGTTTCTTCCGTAAGATTGTTTGCTGATGATCTGATAATATATAGAGAAATTACAAGCATTGCCGATACTGTTATTTTGCAAAATGATTTAGTTGAACTACAAAACTGGTGCAGAGAGTCACATATGCAAATAAACACACAGAAAACTGTCCACATGCGCTTTACTAAAAAGTGTATGCCAGAAGCCGTATATTATCTCTCCGGTTCCCCATTGCAGATTGTTCACGAGTACAAGTACTTGGGTGTATTCCTCACGCCGTCCATGTGTTGGCACAGGCATGTTGATTTCATTACAGCAAAGGCATGCAAAGTGTTAGGATTTCTACGGCGCAATACAAAACTCTTTCCCCAGCAGGCTCGCGATCTTCTGTACAAAAGCTATGTTAGACCCATTTTAGAATATGGATGTACCGTATGGGACCCTCCTACGTGTACCGACCGAGATAAACTTGAGAGAGTTCAGAATATAGCAGCACGGTACGTAATCGGCAACTATGACAGAAACCTTAGTATTACTAGCGCAAAACAAACATTAAAATGGGACACCTTAGAAAAAAGAAGGCAGGCATTACGCTTGAAACTTTTTCACAATATATTTTATGGCCAAATCGGAATAGACCGTAATAAGTATATTTTTCAGCCACATTATATATCCAGACGAACAGATCACGAGCTCAAGGTTAGGGAATACACTTGTAGAACTAAACTTTTCAAAAGCACCTTTTTCCCCAAAACCATTTTAGAATGGAATCGACTGCCTGCTGCCGTAGTTAGTATACTTAATAAAGAACATTTTGCAAATGCTCTTTGAAATTTTCTTCTTTATTTTTCAGTATGCAGTAATTGCAGAGTTTGCTATCATTATATAGTGCTTTATTACTTAATTCTATGATGCCGTTTCCTGCGTGCTGTACATTGATATCCTGATGTACCATTTTTGTCATGTCATTTTTGCGTTTTTTTTCTCTTTTTCTCTATCATTGTATTGTATAGCATAATACTATTTATTCGATGCCATAAGCTGCTTACATTGATGTATGTAACCCCCCCACTGTAATGCCTAAATGGCGCTGTGGGTATGAGAGTAAATAAATAAATAAATAAAGTTGGCGCTCGCTATAGCGCAAGCGTAGCTTACCAATCTCAATACGCATCACACCGTATCATAAGCGTAGGTCCCGGCGGATTTAGTTCCAGAATATACTGATGCTACGCACAACATATCAATATATAAATAAATAAATAAATAAATAAATAAATAAATAAATAAATAAATAAATAAATAAATAAATAAATAAATAAATAAATAAATAAATAAATCAAGTCAATTTTATCTATTATTCAACAAAATATTACGGTCAAATATATACAGGTCAATCCTCAAAACTCCTGTTAAAGTTGTGCCAGGGGGTAGTACGCATCTCCTACGGCCAGTCACTGTAAGCAATTAGAATAGAACGTTGAGCGAGTTTCGATATTACTTTTTAAGTACGGCACCCAATAGAAACAAACATCGTTTATTTTCATAATTTCTGTATTTACAATGGGGCTATGTTTTGTTACTTCTTGTATGGCTAAGCGAAAAGATGTAGCCGGCATTACTTATGACCAAGATTTGCTAAATTGGGAGTGGGGTGCGCGGGGGGGAGTATACAAGGAGGCACTTCTTGATAATGCATGAGGATGTAAGGAAAGGCTGCGGTATGCAGAGCACCGTTTTAGATAAAGTTATTGGATGTAAATTTTATACTGTTAGCGTCCTTAGGGTACTTCACGCATTTTTTGAGGGCCAACTATCTATTTATGTATGTTCACCACCTATTGTGCCACTGTCCTAAGTTTGAAGCACAGAGAGAACCCATGACCCTCCCATTCAGGAAACTACATGATCGTCTTCTGAGTGAACAGATAATACTAAAACACCATCCCCACTGAACGTCCGCTCACAAAGCACTAAAGGCTCTTTTGTGCTTTCTGAGAACGCCTGGATTGTGCGAGTGCCTTTGGCTTTGTAGTGCTGTTCATCCACGTCTCTCTACCCTCATCTCTCTCTTTCTCTTCCTTTCTTCTATTCCCTTTCTCCCTTCCCCCAGCGCAGGGTAGCCAACCGGACGGACTCTTGACTGGTTAACATCCCTTCCTTCCTTTTATCTGTCTCTCTCACTCTCTTGTATCCAACCGTTCTCCCGCCTACCTGGGTCCCTGATAATCCGTAATTGAAGGGGTAGCGAATTTGGCTGCTGTGCTGAGGGAACATGGTTCCAAGCCAATTGTAAGATCGATTTAGGTCACTGAGTATGAGGCAATGTATACACAGGTGCTGCACATCAACGACCCTCTTTCACAGTGACCATAAGTCGTTGTGGAAACGGGACTGGGATAAAACTATTTGACACCGACTAGAAGCACTGCGTATTTGTCAATGGCTCCGTATTGGTCTTCAAAGACTGCCGTTGATGTCAACTTCGGTACGTGCCAGTAAGTGTATGCCGATCTTCAATGAACGTCTCTGACGCCAACTTGACTAACTAGTTATGTGCCACTGGGAAGGTGCCGCTCTACAGTGACGAAAACAATCCCTTAAAATTATCCTATGCTGAGCGCAAACGACCCCTCGTCACGAGGGTTCCTCAAGAACAGCAGCCCTACACATTAGCAGGCTGCGGCACAAATTTACTGGGTACGTGCCACTTTTCAGCGAACGCCTTTCACGCCAACTATTTAGCGAGCTACGCCACGAATGTACTGGCTATGTACCACCCTTACACGGGCCTCTAGCCAACTTGATTCACTAAGCATGAGCCACTGAGTGTGCGGCAAGCGAGGGAACTATTCTCAGCGTTCGCAGGGACCGGCGCGCCACGCTTCATGTCTCGAGGGCCACGCTCGGACTTCTCGGCAGCGCCACTAGACGGCGCAGCGTGTCCAGAAAGAAGCACGAGAGAGGAGCCCAGTTCCCCGCATTAGGCGTTTCTCAGCGTTCACAGGCACGGGCCCGCCATGCATCTCGGAGGTCACGCCCAGGATTCGCGGCGTCGGCGGCGCTAAATGGTACCGAGTGTCCTTAGGGAAGCGGGAAAGAGGAATGGCGCTGTAGTATACGCCTCGCGCGTAACTCGTCGATTCGACGGTGGCAATACGTTGTGCAGCTAAATTGAGTCGATGCTAAACGCATTACCGTCGACAGCCATTGTGAGATGAGTTCTGGCGAATTTCATCTATTTATTTTTGCTTCCCCGGCGAGAAAGAAAAAGAGGGGGAGCGGGTCCAGCTCCAACGCTCAAACCGAATCATTCCGAGACCCTGCTGATAACTCTAGTCTGCCACAGACAACGTGCAGCGCTATGCGAACGACAGAGGAGCATCAGTCAGTGCGAACCAACAAAAGTGTGATGAATGAACATTACAAACCTTTCTAAAAACACAAGGCGTTGCAAGCACGAATGTGGAAGGTCCTTTGTGTTCTCAAGAGGAACTCCCGTTTCCACACACTAGACTGGGCACAACAACCGAAAGCTTTCTGTATCTCCTGTCTGGTTGCATGAAGAGGAGCTGAATCGTGCTCCCTAAGGGGTCGCAGAAAACAGCACCTCTTCTGTTCTCTCTCTCTCTGCATGAAGTCTAAAGTGTAGAATCGCTACGTCCTTTCTTGAATTACCACGCTGTCGTATATACAAAGACCTTGTCTTTATAAGATCCAGTAGCTTTCCGAAATCTTTAAAAGACTTAATTGATGGACGTACGGTAAATACCTCAGGGACGCTGCAACTACAACCGACGCTTAGGTGTACCAGCTGCCGGCCTCGATCACGAGGCTAAACTTGCCTGTCCACGACCAACCACGCCACCACAAGGATAGGCGACGCTCTCGAGTAAGGCCGGGCGTCAGAAATCTCGATATGCGCATAGAAACTGTACAAAGTTGGACAAATGTTGTAAGCCCGAGCTGTTTTGCTCGATCAAAACAGCTCGGGCTTACAACAAGTTACCTTTGTCAACCAAGAGAAAAATTCGAGCGCCGATGCGCGCTGTAAAGCGTGCTCTGCCACCTGCATACCCTTTATGAAAGAAAGCCCGCTTACAGGAAAAAAAAACAAAATGATTGCAAATGAGCGGGCGCAGTAGGGGCGAAAAATCGCCAGATAGACGGACCTCGCATCTTTATAGATGTAATTTCGGTCGCGCGCTCTATCGTACATCAAAGCACACGCGAGTGCATACAAGTACGTACGCTACGCACGTACACAAAAAACCATTCCTGCGCATTAATCTTGCCACAGTTCCCAGCCATCGCGGCCACCTCGGCGGGCCGCAACGGCTCGTCTACAACTAAAGCACCGTGACGGTGACGTGCGGTCGATGCTGTCCTTCGGCAACGCCCCTTTCTAAACCGACGTCCCTGGTTCACGTAGGGCCAGCGCGCTTCCCCGTGCTATACTCCGCTTTCGCCCTTTCTCAACCCCCTCTTCCAACGCGTGCGAAATGCCCGGCAGAGAGACCGATTCAGGGTGCCTTCCATCAACCATTATTTATGCAAACCACACACACACAGACAGACAGACGTAGGGACAAAAAAGCGCTCGCTACGAGACGCACCGGCAGAACAGCGAGACCAGCCCGTGGCCCCCCCGCGGGCGAGCAATTGAGGGCGGAACTCGCAATCGTAAATGTGTGTGTATTTATGTCACTGCGGCCCCTCCGTGTAAGCCGCGACGGGCTCGGACCATCAGGGCCGAAGCTCACGTATGTACTTGTGGTAGTAGTAGCAGTAGTAGAAGTAGTACTCCAGCCGCAGGTAGAGGCGCATGCTAAACGTGAAGTATATTGCCCGCTGCGCGCCGCTGGCTGCTGTTCGGAAACGAGTTTCGCATTCAAAACGAGCGCGCGCTCTCTTTAAGAGGGCAGGGAGCCATCAGTCCGCACGGAGTGGAGTCACGGTCGTGAAAAGTGCAGTACACCCGAAGGATAAAGTACCATGAAGAGAGAGAGAGAAAGGTAAAGAAAAGACAGGTAGGTTAACCAGATATTATCTCCGGTTAGCTACCCTATACCGGGCGAGGGGCAAAGGGATGCGATAGGTGAGAGAGAGAGAAAAAGAATTAACTTTACAATTACAGTTACTGGTGTCACAATAAACGTTTCGGTCGTCTCTTTGAAGTCGATCTGTATCGAAGTTTTCTAACACTATCTAAGTACGAAGTTGGAGTGACTAGAGAACGATAACTGTAGAACTTATAACGTGTAGTAGTGCCTGTTACGCATTGGGTTATGTCGAAGCCTACTCAGTGAGGCCCCGCGGGGCGCCGGCGCGACAGCCTTATCACTCTGATGAGATCGAATGGGCTATCCCATGACTGACTAAGCTGTGGCTATCAGACTGAGTGTCGAAACGTCTTTAAGTTGACGATCGTATCGCATAAGCATGATCTAATTTCTAAGACAAAAGCATGCGCAATAAAATGCCAACAAATAGTTCGCCACTATATTGTACTAAACGAGCAAACGGTTTGCTCAAAGACAGAAAAATACCCTTTAAGATGTTTGTACAGTTCGCTTCAAAACTTGACTAGCGATTATTCCTGGCAAGAGGAAAAAGATACCTAAACAGTGAAAACAATGAACCATGTACGAAAAAAAACGAAGAATAATGAATTCGCTCGAGGAGGAGGAGGAGGAAAAACATTTATTGAAAAAAAAAACAGAAAGAACAAGCAGGTGTCTAGAGATATGACGAGAGAAAGCTAGATTATAGCGGTCAAAAGATGCTCCCCAACTATAGAAGTATCTCATCATCAGGGCAACAGTATATCAGCCACAGTTAAAGAGTGTCACCGTATCCTGCCACAGTACTGGTGTACCGGGTGGGTGGACGGCAATAGAACCGCTAAATACAAAACATTGAGACGCTCTGTGTAGGAAGACTCGCTCTGAGACGTTCTCGCGTGGCGGAAATCTTCTCTTGGAAAGCAAAAAAAAAAAAAGACAAGGTCTCATAAAATGCCTCCATCAACGTTATTATTTTGTTAACTCTCCAATATAAAGTTATTATAGCATAAACTTTCAACGTACTGAAAGTAGTGCTCGCTTTGCTTGTGCGCAGCACGACGATCTGCCGCTACCAGTGCCGCCTACCGTTACTCTGGCGCTGTTAATGCGTACAGCTTACAATAAGAGATTTTAATCATGCGCAGCCACGTAGTTGCAACAATCCCGGCGCAGTGCGGCACTGTCGGATGCCAAAACCGGAGATAGACGTTCTCTAAGCTGTTTCCAGATGGCGATGCATATTTATGGATGACATAAATGGAGGCATGATATAACACTTGCAAGAGACAGTCTTTGGTTCGCGTCCACTAAGCATCCTACAGCAGTCGAACCAAATTAAAACTTGCGTTTGTTCGTGAACGCTTGCCCATATTTGACTCGTCAACGGCCATCAAGCAAGGCGTATAGCGCAACAGAGTTGACGATTTGGGTAATGATTTGAATTATTAAAGTAGCAGCTCGTATTTGTGAGCTTCAGCGCTAAACCGGAGCAGACAGAACGAAATAAGTGAAAGAGAGCCCACAGATCAGCCGACAGCACCACATGTTCGGGCACACGGCTGCTCCGTCATAGGACGGGTAGACATCCCGAAACGGTGGGCTTCAGAAAAGAAAAGAGCGAGAGAGAGAGACCAAAGCAAGGGGAGGAGTAGGACTGCTAGTCTTGCATGTCTGTCTTTCGGCCGCCGACCATTGGCGAAGGTACGTACCATCGTGGAGCCACTTTTAATGTCCCGCGCGGCAGAGCGCTTGTCACACGGCTGAATAATCCTGAACCCATTTTCATTTCGCAGGCGACGCCTTTCGCATTTATACCGCTTCCACTCTCCATCCCCCCTCCCCGCACCTCGCCCCCCAGCCCTCTTGCCCACTTCCTACCGTGCACATCCTACTATGCAACACCCCTTCCCCAACATTCATGTCGGTCACTCATTGAGCTTGATGATTTTTTCCCGCTTCGTTATTTCACTTCGGTCACGGCGACAGGGCGGGTTGTGAATCCGAAATGACGAGCATTGTAGAGGGTGTGCAAAAAAATAACGAAAAATGCTGGAGAGAAGTCAAGCCACCACGGCGCTTACCTCGTCGTACAACCATCAGCGGAGCGAGACGGCGCTTTTTTGAGACGAGCTTGCATTCGAAATTACGGCAGGCCGGCCAGCCGTCCGCCCCATGGATTCATTAATATGGACACTTTCGGTCGGGGCGCCTGGCGCACGCAGCGCTGCGGCGACGAGTGCTAAAAAAACAAAAATAAAACGTGTTTCGACGCTCTTTCTACGTCAGCGGCAAAGGCAGCGTTCATCTCTAAGGCCAGGTTAATCAAAACTTGGTGACCGTCAGTGACGTCACTACGTTGAACGCTTGAGAACGCTCGGGCCAAGTCACAAAGAAACGCCCGAAACGTTAAAGAAAGTGTGCATGATGGCAAAAGGAACACCGCGCACGTCGTCTTGGGTAAGGGACGATGTTGTAGGAGAACCAGCTCGTAAGGGAACGATATTTAACGCATTTCTGGCTTGTCTTTGGCCGTGCGACGCTAACCGGTGAGTTCATTTTGCACTGCACGATAACCTGACCACTTTAGTGATGACCAGGTCATATGCACCACGCGACATTCGTTTTCACCGGTGATTACCTGCGTGACGTCGTGAAGGGGACTACGACGCCTCCACCATGTAGCCTGACACGGCTCGGTCAACGCCAAGAGACGCCCTACCAAGAGTGCGGCGGGAATGGGTTATATATAACTGCCGCTTAAAGGCGCACTAAGAACATGGAGGAGTCACGTGGCCTCAGGGCCGAAGATGCATCTGTTCCTTAGAGAGAGCGAGAGAGAAAATGAGATAAAGGCAGTGAGATTACCCAATCGCACGTCCGCTTTGCTACCCTGTACTAGGGTAGAGAGGATATAGGCACCAGGAGAGAGAAAGAAGGGGGAGAGAAATAGAGCACTAGTATACGCACACACTGTGAAAGCACACATCGCATCAATAAACGGTGACTGAGACCTGTCGGCTTGATCTGCAGTGGTTTCGTTGCTCCTTTTGCGCCACCGACATCCGGCGCACGTGATCCAAGTATATTCACTCTCGAAAACATGGCTTGCATTCCCTACGTTGTACGAATGGCCACACGTGTACCCAAAAGGATGGCAAACAATTTCTGCCTCATAAGTGAAGATGTTAGTCTAGCGAGACGATTCGCATGCCACCGTAAGGTGTAATATATGAGAGACTTAAGAAATAGAGTGTGAGAAATACATTTGAAAGATACGCGCAACCACACGCGAAACCCACTTGCACGACAACTCAAAGAACTTTTCAGTCGTTCCCTGAAGCATGTATGCCGAAGCGGGCTAATTCGAGAAATAAGTACGCCACAGACAGTCGGGAGCGATAAACGTAGCCCCACATCGTCGACACGGCAAGAACAAAGTGTACGGACCCGAACACAAAACGCAGTAATATTGTTTTCCCCTTCGGGAAGCAACAGACAAGAAAAGAACGTAACGGGACTCTATTAAGAGCCTAAAACCACGCAGCCGTCAATAAAGCAGATATAAAAGAAAACGCAAATAACAAATAACAGGGCAGTACCAGCCTATGCGCTTGCACTGCTGTATAGCCGTACAAGCGTAACGCAGTTTTTTTTTTGTTGTTGTTGTTGTTACTGCCATCCCGTCGCTCAACAAACTTTCGCTACACTGTGTACAGAAATTAGCAGGGCATTTGCTCCACACGGGAGAAACCACGCCGGCCGATAACATCTGCGAGCCTGTGCTGAGAAAAAAAAAGAATTAAAGAGCCAGGACGTAGCGGATGACCAAATGAGGGAGGGTGAGAGAGAGAGAGATAGATAGATAGATAGAGAGAGAGAGAGAGAGAAAGAAACACGACACGCGAAATAAGCGGCGCAGCCAAAACGACGCGCATGCGCACGGGCGCGCGGTGAGACTTTACTCGACTGTCAAGGGCTGACTCTGCGGGCACGGCGAATGACAAATTACAAATTCGAGTCATAAAAGCGTCGGGGCCGCCGCTTTAATTACGTAAACGAGGTTTTTCGCTCTTCCTAATGGTTCCGTAATGTGTTTCAAAGTTGCCCCAGCAGTCGTTTCGCAGGCGTGTTTGCGTACGGATGCGGCGCGGGGAGGGTAATGAGCGGAGGGGACGTAAGAAAAAGAAATAACTAAAACAAAGCTGAAAACGAGAGAAGGCAGCAAGAGAATACAGAAAAAGAAAAGAAACGGGTAAATGTTTGCTGCTCTGAAACAACCACGAAACAAGCAGACTTTCTCTTCCAGTAGAGTACCAGCATAAAACATTGACGCATCCTTAAGGGCCTAAACTAGTGCCAGTTTAATTAATATTTAGACCCACCCTTCTGCTTTGCCTCTCCATGTCAGTGAGCATGCATTGCAGTTGGTCCCCTGAGTGACTAAGCAAGGCAATATCATAAGCGAATCGCAAGTTACTAGGGTATTCTCCATTAACTCTTATCCCCAATTCTTCCCAATCCAGGTCCCTGAATATCTTCTGTAAACGCGCTGCGAGTAGCATTGGAGTGATCGTATCTCCCTGCCTGACGCCTTTCTTTATTGGGATTTTGTTGCTTCTTTATGGAGGACTACGGTGGCTGGGGAGCCGCTATAGACATCTTTCAGTATTTTTACATACGGCTCGTCTACACCGTGATTTCGTAATGCCTCCATGCCTCCATCAATTAAAGCTATATATAAGGGTTGGTTATATTCCGCACATTTCTCTATCATCTGATTGATAGTGTGAACATGGTCTATTGTTGAGTAGCCTTCACGGAATCCTGCCTGGTCCTATGTTTGACGGAAGTCTAAGGTGTTCCTGATTCTATTTGCATTTACCTTAGTAAATACTTTGTAGGAAACGGACAGTAAGCTGATCGGTCTATAACTTTTCAAGTCTTTGGCATCCCCTTTCTTATGGATTAGGATTATGTTAGCGTTCTTCCAAGATTCTGGTACGCTCGGAGTCATGAGGCATTGCATATACAGGATGGCCAGTTTTTCTAGAACAATCTGCCCACCACCCTTCAACAAATCTGCTGTTACCTGATCCTCCCCAGCTGCCTTCCCCCTTTATAGCTCCCAAGGCTTTCTTTACTTCTTCCGGCGTTACTTGTAGGATTTCAAATTCTTGTTGACTATTCTCTCTTCCATTATCGTCGTTGGTACCACTGGTACTGTATAAATCTCTATAGAACTCCTGAGCCACTTGAACGATCTCATCCATATTAGTAATGATATTGCCGGCTTTGTCTCTTAGCGCATACATCTGATTCTTGCCTATTCCTAGTTTCTTCTTCACTGCTTTTAGGCTTCCTGCATTCTTGAGAGCATGTTCAATTCTATCCATATTATATTTCCTTATGTCAGCTGTCTTACGCTCGTTGATTAACTTGGAAAGTTCTGCCAGTTCTACTCTAGCTGTAGGGTTACAGGCTTTCATACATTGGCGTTTCTTCAACAAATCTTTCGTCTCCCGCAGTAGCTTACTGGCATCCTGTCTAACGGAATTACCACCGACTTCTATTGCACATTCCTTAATGATGCTCATAAGATGCCATAAGATATGGCGTTCAACCTGCCACCAAATAAACAGGTTTTGAGAGACGGCATAAAGGGGGACTCCACATACATCCAGACCACTAGGGTCAACTTAACATGCATCTAAATATAAGTACACGAGCGTCGTTGCATTCTGCTCTGGTGGGAATACGGCCGCCGCGACTTGGAAACGAACCCGCGACCTCGTACTCAGTCGGAGAACGCCACAGCCACAGCGACTTGCCAGACATGGACCTAAAACATGGGGAAAACACGTCGGTCTGCGACGCCAAAGGCGACGCGGATGAAGATGTCGACAACGCAGTCAACGCCTTCGAAATTAGAGAGTGGAGAGGTTCTTCTTGCCTCGGAAGCGCGGTTTATGAATGTCAGGCCGAGGAACCACGTTACCCTCAGCCGATGCGAGGAACAGCTGGATTCGGCGCACAGACCTACAGCGCAGTCGACTGTACAGACTTAGTACAGTCGACTGTACATGTTTAGTACATGCTTAGTGCGTACTTAGCACAGTACGTACATACGCAGTACAGTCGCTACCGCCACTGACAAATTTATTGCGCGTAATCGCACAGATGCACGTGAAACTCGAGACTGCCAGACGACGGGAAACGCAAGAAAGGAGAAATTCCTGCGCCATGTGCGAGTCACGCTGTTGAGGGCACCTTTAAAAGTCCGTTACAAACTTCCGTTGCGAGTATCACCACTAAACATAGGGGACAGAAAGCGAAGAACCACGAGACACCGTGCTGTGACCCATCCTTATGTGTTACAGTCATGTTGTGGTAGCCTAATATGTTACGAACACGGAACCTATTGTGGCATTTGGTCATTCGTCACGCTTGCAGAGTACAGCGTACTTGAGTGCGAGGGCGAATATATGCTTGACAAATGCTTCCACGAATCGTCCATGCATACTGAACCATACACACTTAGCTCGGCGTCCCTTTCCCGCCACCATCCTCACATGATATCATTTTGACGTAATCCGTTCATTACATCCTTTATTCGCCATCGTCCGCCTTAGCGGTGTGGCCTTGGTCTCTAACGTAAGGGGAGGCATCGACACACCGCAGTGAGCGCTGCCCCTTCCACTAACAAAAAACAAAGAAGAAAGAAGGCTGTAATGACAGGAAAATCAAACTTGGCACCTGAAGCAAGGGCGCAAGAACTGTGAGAAAGACAGAGAGAGAGAGAAAAAAAATGTAACGAATACTTCGGGAGGTGGGCGAGAAAGGCGCGTCAACCATGGCCGCCGTCATTACCGAATTTCATCAACCGGCCCCGAAAAAACTCCCGCGGAGGGGGAGGGGTTGCAGCGGCGGCCCGGCAATTACACACCGCGGCAACAACGTCCTCCCGTTTGCCTTTTCTTCTCCCTAAAAAAAAGTGCCCGCTCGGGATCTCTACCACGCTCTCTCTCTCTCTCGGGCTCGCGCAAATACGGATGGACTGCTACAGTGTCTACCCTTCCCCCCCCCCCCAACATCCCCTCGCCTAAACTCTCACTCCGTCACCCCTCGCGTCTCGAGCTGCTGCCTACGTCTCGCTTAATTATGCCAGAAAAGTTTCAAGCTGCGGGCCAGCCTTGTTGCAAGCAGCGGCGTACGGCTCGCCTTGTCTCTTGCCTTTTGTTTGGCCCGCAAGGCTGCGCGCACCCCACACTCGCTCGGGCGACGGGAAAAGCGGTGGACCGGCTCGCGCTTTGCATCGCCTCTCTCTCTCCCTCCCTCCCTCCCTCCCTCCCTCCCTCCCTCTCTCTCTCTCTTTATATATATATATCTACTATAAGGAACGCGGAGGCGAGAAAGTGCGCGCGTCTCGTGTATACGGTTTTGCGACGACGACCTCATTACGTCGAAACAGCCAAGCCAAGCCGAGCCGAGCCCGAAGGGTTTGCGACGGTGAGGCGCCGTGGGGTTGGATAAAGGGGGGGGGGGGGGGAGACATATTCGCTTTTCTCGCTTCGGCAACACTTTATCCCCCCTCCGGCGACCGCAGCGTTGACGTCGGACGGCCGCTTTATTAATAAAATAATTCTTAATAACGAGGCACCCGACAGCTCCGTCACAGTTAAGTTGCGAGTCAATCCAGCGACGCTCCGTCGACGTCAACCCTTCGGGCCCTCGCGACGCTACGTTGCCCGGGGTCTTTGTTTACTTGCGCAAGACTCTTCACCCCCTTTTTCTTTTTCGTCCTGCCCTTGGGCCGCTAAAATAGCGGCGCCTGTTTTGTCGCCGTTGATTAAAAGAAGGTGAAGCAGGCTCTGAAACGCCCATCGCGTTCCCCCTTTCATGTGATTCGATACTTGATCTCTGGACCTTTCTTTCAGCAAGATGCCCGCAAGAGCTTCATATGTTACGAAATGCAGCAGTGTGGTTTTTCAACCGTTATGGGAGCAGCACGAGCCCCGAGATCGGGGCAACGAAAAGCAGCGCTCGCGATCTCGGAGGTCTGTGGTAACTTGGTGGTTTTGTAGCGTCTCATCCTACGTGCAATGCTAAAGAAAATCGAGCCAGATGAATTAAAAGGCCGTACACATCCTCTACACAGTAAGCCAGAAAGCATTCTTTTGATCTAACCTCCCTCGAAAAGACAGGGCCGTCAGCTCAAACGTGATGATCGAAGATACAAAGGGGTGTGCAAATAAGCTATTTTTAAGACCGAATCGAATACAAATCGAACAGTGGCAGACGAAAATCGAATCGAGCAGTTTTCGAATAGTTATCTAATAATGAATCCCAATTTTTGCAATTATTATAAAACAATCTTCACCGTACTAAGCACGCCAAGTTTCTGTCATTGCATAGCTCATTACGAAGCGCTGCTCTATAAAGGCACAAGTGGAACATTAAGACCTAACAAATTTTTTTTTCATGCACAAAACTATCCACAGAGTGCGAATGATCGCTGCATAGATGATAAAGTATGGCTTCTTGATTGACGTAACCAGCTCCATTAAGCAATTTCTAATTTCTTTCTGTCAATGCCCACAGTGATGAAAATTGTCGTACGTTTGCTGCAATTTCCTGTTTAATTGGGCACAGTTAACCCAATAAAATGTTCCAATGCTATTCGAAACTTATTGCGGTCGATTCGAAGACCGAACTAAATAGGACATTCAATTCGTCATTCGAAAAGTTTCGCGTATTCGCACATTCTAAAGATGGGGTGTAAGCGAGTAACCGAAAGCATTGTAACGTGTTTTCTGACGCGGCTCTAATACTTAGGCGCTCGACGCAATTTTTCACGCGAATAAAGACGTTAGAAATTAAATCAAAACGAATCAAACGGTATGAATATTACTAGGGGGAGGTACAGCCGCTCTACTTGTCATGGGATGAAGCGCAATGCAACGCAAGGACAAGGGCACAACAGGGAAACCCAGAAACACAGCGACAAACAAAAACTGATTCACGTAAGCGCTGTGTGTCCACGTCCATGTTTATGTCCTTGTGTCCATGTCCTGGTGTTGCACTACGCCTCATCCGAGTTCAACATGTCTGACCAACAAGCCGACATCGCGACCTTCGTCGACTAAACTTGTCCAACTGCCGGGACGGCCATGCTCACATTACAGGAGTCTGGCTGCCAACGTGGAAATTATTTTTCTTTGATACTAAACCATGCCAAAAAACACGTACATGATTTCACCACGCAGTGTGCTGAAGTCGTCGAATCGTAGCAATAAAAAAAAGGCAAGGAAGGCGAATCAGGACAATATAAGCACATACAGTGAGCTTACGTTACGTGATAAAAACTGTGTTTAGTATTTTCACGGAATGTCATTCGCTTATAGAAATTTCTGGAGGGGCATTCGTGTTCGCCTTTGCTGCGTGTCTGCGGCAATTCATCCAGTCTCTGATCTCTGATGTGCTAATGTCCACTATTGATTGATTGATTGATTGATTGATTGATTGATTGATTGATTGATTGATTGATTGATTGATTGATTGATTGATTGATTGATATTAAAAACAAATGTTGTTTGCATTTCGTCCCCACCTAAGTGCGGCCGCCGCGGTCAGGAGTTGGACACCCTACCTCGTGCTCAACGGCAGAACGCGATGTTCACTGCACAACGGTGGCTGCCACTTTTCGGATAACAGGTGCATGCAGTTAATCCAGGCATAATACACGTGGCGATATTGAAAAGACGGATAGCGCAAAGTATCAGAAAAGCAACGAGAAAGAACGCACATAAGCGGCGCCCCCTGTCCATCGGAGAAACGTCGAAAACAGTTTTTTATCTCCGCCTCATCTTTGTCTTTTGTACGTGCATCACGACAGTAAAAAAGCACGCCTAATCTTAAGGGAGTCTTCGCACGCTTTGTTCCCGCTGAAATAAATAGGGTCACGGAGGGGCACATTGAGGCGAACAATGCGGTCAGCTCCATAAAACCTTCTTCAATAACGTACGCCACGTAATGACGTTACTTTATTTAAACTGCTCCTCTGCGTTCATTCCCAAGGCTTTCTTTGAAAGCAATTCCTTCTCTTTTTTAAATTGTATAGCTATCTACCTCACTTTATATTTGTGTGTCTAGGTTAAACACTGCAGCTCTCTGTTTCTTTCACATTTTTTTACTGCCTTTCACCCCACGTTATACAGCACTTGCTTTTTTTTCACACTTCTTTTTTTATCACTCGGCTAGCTTTTTCTTTCTTTCGCTCTTTGTTTTTTTTTCTTTTTTTGTAGATGCTTTTATGCAAAAGGCTCAAACTCCCTACCCCATGCCTCCCCTCCACACTGCACCCTCAGCACCCCCGGACCCCTGCAGGGCAACCTCGGAACCCTCCTCTCCCGGGACAGTTAAGGTGGGTGCCGGTTCGTGTTTTTAATACCACCCGCACACGCGCCTCCGCTAGCAATAAGGTGTTCCGCGGTCCGGAAACAATGCGCCGACCTCGACGAAGCTTAATGACTTTCTTATGCTGTCGCCGTGCTCCTAGAAGGAAAAGCGCGCGCAATGTGGAATGGGGCAGTAAAAGGAAAGCGGCATCGCGACGGCATACGGGCTTGAAAGTAATGAAGAGGTGAAAGGCCACAAAACTTATTAAGGAGGCTTTAGAGCCTTCGCCGCAATTTCTTTCTCATTTTTCACTTGATGGGGCATTTATATGCTGCATATATTGCTCTTAATGATATTAGTGACAACGCCACGTCATCTTCGTTTTGTCTTGCTGGATCAATTTATACGAAGTTTTCAAAATTGGTTCACGTACCAGGCGTTTCATGTAACTTGAACTATGCATCTTTAAAAAAGGAACAAAAAAGAAAAAGCAGCACATTTTACGCGAAGGACCAGAGCTGCATGCTTTGAGCTATCGAGAATTCAGTCACTTACGTATTTCTGAAGTGCACTTAGTGATCTAATCAGCCAAGTTCAAACATGCAAATGTTTAAATATTCGTATTAGTTCGCACGTTTGAGTGCAGAACTTGTAGAGTGCGCTCACAAAACAACTAATAGATGCTCTTTTCGCGATGTTATCTTTTACGTAGTGCTTCTCTCCGGAGCTCTGAAGTAAGCCGGCAAAGCATAAAAAAAAATCTGACGTCAATGCGCGTTTGCGCATTTGGCCTCCAGCGTGCCAAACCGAGTTTGTGTTCTGCAATGATTTTTTTTTTAGTTGCGTCTGGGAAGGCAGCTTAGAAAGAAAATGAAATAAAATGACAAGCGGGGAGGTCAGCCCACGTGGGAATATTCGGCTAACCACTTCGCACCGGAGGAGGACAAAAGGGGGAATAAAGGATAAAGGAAGAGAGAAAGTGCACCACCCGAACGCGGAAAGCGATAAAAAAAAGGAAACATCACGCTGAAGCGTTAGAGTCGAATGCCAGCAGTCCGAAGAGATTGCCCCCATTTTCTGCGTTGAGTCGCTTTTGTGATGCCCATCTTTTGCGCACAAAATTGCTGCATCTCTACTCGAGATGCCAGCGCTTCACTCAGTGCGTCGGGTACATGCATAGGGCTTAGAGCAGACGCAAAGCGCCACGGAGTCGCAGTGTGTCACCCCGAATTTTGGTGAAGCAGCGCACTATGAAAGAACGCGTTCAGACAAACATGAAGGATGAGGACATAAGACAGGCCTTAACCTGCAACTGTACGTTTATTCTTCAAATATACGCATTTTCTCGCTCTTTCGCTCTTTATTTTTATTAACCGCCTGGTAAGCACACGCGCTGCGACAGCTGCTTGGCGAGGAAAAAAGAAGAATCAACAAAAAATCGGTGAATATGACCATCAAGAGGAAGAAGAAGAGGCCGAGGAGTGCGGATGTTTTCATGTCGGCTCCGGCTTTCTCAAATGTTATCGCAGATTTCTCTGTGCTTAGCGACCTAAAGTTTTCACCAAACGATTCTTGAAGTTCTCCGGACTCTGTGGACACCTCGCTTTCAGGTGGGACATTCCATTTTCCTGGGAACCGTACCTTTTCTCCACCCGCCACGTCGCCGCCGCGCTAAGCCTAGCTGGCCGGTCGTTCAGCCTCCGACTGCACCGACTGGGTCTCGGCGGCGTGTCGCGCCTCGGCGCGCGGCGTTTACATCTCCTACCAGAGTGATCCCGCACCTCTGTCTTCGCTATGGAGATCCAGGTCGCCGGCCAGGATATTTCGCCAGATGAAGTGACCACCCAGTCTGGCTGGGTCACTGCACGATCCCGCCGCTCAAAACGCGGCACGGACAACTTGACCCAGGCCGTTGGATCATCTCAAGCCCCAAGTAGCCGGCCCCGCTCTCGGGCGAGGCAGCCCGTTAAAGCTCAAGTTTTGAAGGCGGGCCGCATGCCGCCGCTTCCGACGGAGGACATCAAGATTGTCATCCGCCCCAAGGGCGCCCTTCATATAGCCAAGATCGGCAGTCCCGTGGTAACCACCGCAATTCTCCGAGCAGCGAACCTCACGGACGAAGAAAGCTCAGAAGACACTGTCTGCCCGAATACGCAACAAAACATCGTTGTCGTCAGTACACCTCGCCCGGACCATGCAGACCGGTACGCTCGCATCCGCTCTATCCATGTGAACGGCGTCAACCACGAGGTCAATGGATACGAAACCGCAGCTGAGCACACGACGAAGGGGGTCATCCGTGGGATCCCACTCACGGAGACTCCCCAGCAGATCCACAACAAAATTGTCACTGCCCGAAACCCGACAGCCTTGGCAGCCAAGCGCATCGCTTCAACTACAACAGTGATCGTCGCTTTTGACGGACTGGATGTGCCTTATCAGGTCTGCTACGGTTCCACGTTACTCCCATGTTCGCTATATCGGAAGCAAATTGACATTTGTTACCAGTGTGGCCGCCTCGGACACCGTATGGACGTTTGTCCCTACCCAAATAACAAGATATGCCGGGGCTGCGGTGTCCGCAACCCCCCCGCCGACCATAACTGTAACCCTAAGTGCTCGCTCTGTGGTGGTCCCCATCTCACCGCGGACAAAAGCTGTGCCGCTCGATATAAAACCCCGTACGTCATCCGCAAGCGTATCGGAGAACGACGAACAACCAGCCAAGCCACCTATAAACAAGCCGGCCCCTCCACCCTCAGCACCAGAAACAGGCCACGCTCTCGCACACCGTCAAGGGGGAGCCGTTCCCGCTCCAGAACTCCATCTCGATCCAGGCAACAACGCTCAAGATCCCGGTCTGCATCGGCTTCACGCATCACATCTACCAACAACAGCAAGGTGAGCTTCGCAGACGCTCTCATGGGCACCTCGCGAGAGGGTCGTAAGATCGACAACACACAAGTCACCTACCCTCCTCTTTCACCAGAAAACCCAGAAATAGCTCAGCTTAAGCGCGAGAACGCCATCCTACGCGATCTCCTAACTAAACTCTCGCAGGAGGTTAGAGACCTCAAACAGTCCCAAACACCAGCCCCTACACCTATCGCACAGAACGTCCCTGCCCCTAGTCAGGAGGCCTCCTCGACTCCCGCCCCCAAGAAGAGAGCCCTGCAAGATGGAGCCACGGGCCAGGTCCGCTCTGAAGTTAAAGACATGCTCATCTCACTTCAAACAACTATTAGCACTTTCCAACATGCTCTGGACTCCGTCCAGCAAGCCTTCATTGGTATTGTCCAACGCGTGACCAACCTGGAAACTCATATTCTCACGCCTCCAAGCCATGCCGCCCCCGTCTGCGACCCTTCCGGTACGCCGATGGCGACATCCACCATATCCCACCATGGCTCACACTAATCAAGACGCCCTCATTTGGCAGTGGAACTGCCGAGGCTTTCATCAAAAACAACCAGTACTCAATCAATACCTACGCCAACATACCCGCCGCCCGGATGCTATCCTACTTCAAGAAACCAACAACGCCCCGACCACGCTCCCCGGTTATCAAACCTTCCATACCACCCACCCTCTTCGCCGGGTCTCCACCCTAGTACGGCGTCGTATTCCTGTTATTGAACATGATCTCAATAGTCCTCACATCGAACATCTACTCCTCGAATTAATTCCCAATCGTAAACGGAAATAATGCATCTTCCTTCTGAACATATACAATAGCCCCAAGGATAAAGCAAGGTGTCGCTTCCTCACCCTCTTTAAGAAGGCTCTTCACGTAGCTGGAGCGCACCCCCTACTCATCGGCGGTGATTTCAACCTCGCCCATACAGGCTGGGGCTACGTTCGCACGGAAGCTGCAGCTCGCAACCTCTGGCAAGATTACCACGACTTAGGCCTTACGCTCATCACGGATCCCTCCTTTCCTACACGCCTCGGTACTTCCACTACCCGGGACTCTACCCCCGACCTCACCTTCATCAAACATGTCACCAATGCACACTGGACCAATACCCAGCAAGACCTGGGCAGCGACCATTATATCCTTGCTCTCTCTTTACCCCAACTCGCTGCCGCCCCTGCCCCCACTAAAGAATTCACCATTACCGACTGGGATGTTTTTCGAAAAATACGCATAGGTTCTACCTCAGCAGAAGGCATTACCGACATTAACACCTGGATGCAAGCTCTACGCACTGATGTTCAAACGGCCACTCGGGTGGTAACTACAGATGCCTCAGTTGAACGCATGGATAGCCGCCTCGCCCATCTTCTGGAGGCTAAAGCCTCCATCCTAGCTCGATGGAAGAGGCAGCGCCTAAACCGTCGCCTCAGAAGCAAGATCTCGAAACTGAACACAGCCATCGAAGAGCATTGTCAAATCCTCAGCCGGCAACAATGGACTGAGCTGTGTAACACGGTGGATGGACAACTTCATCGCCCTTCCTCGTGGCATCTCCTCAAACATCTGCTTGATAATACTACCACCCGCACCACCCAACAGGATCGGCTGCAGAAGCTCCTTTATACGGAGACCCTTAAGCAAGGTCCACAACAGGTGCTTGACTACCTCTGCACCAGATATATCTCCAGGGGACAAGTCAGTCCACACAGCAATTACATCGGTAGCCCCAACCCTACACTAGACGCTGATTTCAGCGTATCTGAAATACACGCCGCTCTACGCAAGCTTAACGGTCGTTCTGCTCCAGGGCCAGACGGGGTCACTAACAAAAGCCTTCGCAATCTCGATGACGAGTCCGTGTCCCATCTGACTGACTACATCAACGATTGCTGGCGCAGTGGTGCCCTTCCAGCCGCCTGGAAGACGGCCAACGTTATCTTAATCCCAAAGCCTGGCAAACCATCTAGCCTCAATAACTTAAGGCCCATCTCCCTCACTTCATGCGTAGGCAAGGTGATGGAACACGCCTTCTTAGCACGCATCAACAGTCACCTCGAGGACAACTCTCTCTATCCCCACACCATCATTGGATTTCGCCCTCACCTTTCTACGCAAGACGCTATGTTGCAGCTCAAACATCAAGTGCTCAACGATCGTTCTCGTAACATGAAAGCCATTCTCGGACTCGACCTCACTCAAGCCTTTGATAACATTTCCCATGCAGCTATCCTTGATCAGGTCTCCAACCTCCAGCTGGGAGAGCGAGCCTACAATTACATCCGTGACTTTCTCTCCAATCGCACGGCTACCCTCTCGGCCGGGGATTTACGATCAGACCAGCTTCCCCTTGGCAGCAAAGGCACCCCGCAAGGTTCCGTTATCTCTCCCATGCTCTTTAACTTAGTCATGATTGGCCTTGCCAAGCAGCTACAGCAAGTCGACAATATCAACCATACCATCTACGCCGACGACATCACCATCTGGTCGTACCGAGGCAGTGATGGTCAAGTGGAATCAGCCCTCCAAACGGCGATTGACACGGTTGAAGCCTATCTCCAAGGGACTGGACTGCGCTGTTCGCCGGCTAAATCGGAGCTTCTGCTATACAAGCCCATTCAGCGGGGTCGCCCTCCCAAACACCAATCTGATCACCGACCCTGTGACGCCATCACCCTACGCCTTCAAGATGGCAGTCCTATCCCAAACGTCCCTAGTATCCGGGTTCTCGGTCTCACCATCTCTACCAACGGCTCCAACGCCTTGGCTCTCAACAAGATCTGTGCCCAATCTCAAAACACCCTACGACTTCTTAAACGTATATCTAACCGTCGAGGAGGACTCAAAGAAGAAAGCCTTCTCCGACTCGTCCAATCCTTTGTCATATGCCACATCACCTACGTTGCTGCGTACCTCAACTGGTACCGGGCTGAGCAGAACAAGCTCGACACCCTCATACGAGGGGTCTACAAGCAAGCACTTGGTCTCCCACATTGCACCAGCACTGAACTCTTCAACCAACTGGGAGTTCACAACAACCTTTCCGAACTCATTGAAGCCCAACAACGCTCCCAGCTTGAACGGCTCACCCATACTGAAACGGGGCGCTTTATTCTGTCCACGCTTGGCTTCACCTACCATCAGCAACAGGGCCCCAAACAACCGATCCCGACCGACATCCGTAGCTGGATCTACATAGACCCTATCCCTAGGAATATGCACCCTGAATATAACAGGGCCCGGCGCCAAGCTCGGGCCGGAGCTATCATAAAAGCCCTTGCCAACGTACCTGGCGTCACATTTGTTGATGCAGCCCGATACTCCCATGGCACACGATTTGTGGCCGTTGCCACACGCGATGGAGCCCTACACCATGCCTGCAGCGTCACTACCCCCACTGCAGAGACGGCTGAAGAAGTGGCCATCGCCCTGGCCACTTTAGATCCTACCTGTCACACCATAGTGTGTGACTCTCGCTCAGCCGTTACTAACTTCAGCAAAGGGCGTATTTGTCCCCAAGCTCTTCGCATCCTCTGCCAGGCACCACACTCTAAAGACAGCATAATCTCCCTAACATGGATCCCGGCCCATGCGGGCCCTGTCCACCCACACCTCCCCAATCTCAACGAGGTCACCCACTCCATTGCGCGAGGCCTAGTCAACCGCGCCGGAGTCACTGGAGATGAGTTGGACACCAGGGACAGTCTGACAACTTATAACGATCTTGTTAAGGCCTTTTACCTGAGTCGCCGAATCTTCCCCCCGCCTCACCCAAAGTTCAGCCGGGCGCAGGCTACCACCCTGCGTCTACTACAAACAAACACGTACCCTTCACCCGCCCGCCTCCACCTTATATTTCCGGACGTCTACACTACCCCCAACTGCCGGTGCTGTGGAATTCACCCGGCTACGCTTTCGCATATGCTATGGGAGTGCCCAGCACAGTACGCACAGACTAACCCCACGACTCTCTCGTCGAGGTTGCATGAGGCTCTGCGGAGCTCCACCCTCGACGACCGAACCTGGGCGACCCAGCACGCCCGCGAGGCGGCGGCGAGGCAAGCCCTCGACGTCCCTTCGTGGGAGGCGTAGGCCCGGCCATCATAAAGTGCTGGTTCTACAATAAAAGTTTATTCCTCCTCCTGACCATCAACGCGTGCGCTCAAGATAAAATCAGATGCCCAGTTTTCTCCCCGCCTGATTCATGGCTCATCCTACAGAGTTGGTTGCGCCATTTCACTATGTATCAAGAACAAGAACAAGACACCCAGGTAGTGGCATGCTTTCTATGTAAATGATTCTGAGGGGCAGCCGTTACCACATGCCCTTCCATTTGTCGATTGCTATTGCCTCTAAAATTTCTCTTGTTTGCTTGTTACATTCCCTGCGCGCACAACCTCTGTTCTTGTCAGTGTGGGTGAGCAGCCACAATATCTGCATTCAAAGGCCAGACGTCCTGAACCTTTAGTTGTGCAGTAATAGCTGAGTTTTAAGCCTGGCATCGAGGCTTAAAGAACGCAATCTGCTCGTCTGCCCAATATGTACCGTGTCACTGTAAATAGGGCCCCTATTCTGACACGCAGTACACCTACTGATCAGGAGTCAGTTGCGAATCGGCCATTCACATCCGCAGTGCGTTCATTAACGGGCATCATCTGCGTGTTTTTCGACAACTGGTGGCCCCCAATCAGCAGAAAGGCAGGCTGGAAAATTCTACTGCAGGCGCGAGACGCCGGAGCTCGGCACGACGTCGTCGCACCATATGTAGAAGAGTCCCAACGATGATTTTTCACTGGTGCCTGTGAAAAATTACTGGTCCTTTAGAAAATTACTTCTCCACTGGTGCCTGTAGAAGAGAAGGCTGCGCCAGAATTTGCACCGGCGAATTCTCATTCCACAGTTCCTACATTTCTTCCGCGTCCCCTGTATTTGCGCTACCTTTCCCTGAGGCCACATAGCCACAGAAAACTAGGGCAAGTACCCCCCCCCCTTCCCACAAAGAAAGAAAGAGACAACGAAGTGTCGACGCTAAAGACGTCAAGGTCGACTTACATGGTGCTTCAGATGATTCGATGAATAAATGCTGATCATATCTTTCTGTTCTCTCTCTTTTTAATGTTCATTATTCACCCACTTCGTCTCTTATTCGTACCGCATTTAATTCATGCGCAATTACTTCGGGCTTGCCTGCTTTAGCGAGGACACTTGGATAGCAATTTTTTTTTCTGAAAGTAGTCACAAGATGGCCAGATCCCAGATACGCGAAACTTACGTGAAGTCAGCGAAGAACACCTCGTCTTCAAAAGCACCTAAATTCGACGGCCGCAGCGAGAGCATGAGAGATGCGGGAACATCCAGGATATTCCGTGCGCCCGTGTAAGTTAGCTCATTCTCGGCAGAATGCGCTGGTGGAAAAAATACTCTATCAACCCCCGGTGTTTACTGCTAATTATACTCCTTTTTGACTGTACCTTTCTTTGATTACTACTACGTGTTATGGTATGTTATGGAAATGGTATCATTTGATACCATTTCCGTGGTCGTACAGCACCTACAAGTTACCTAACAGAAATTCTTTTTTTTTTTCATGTAAGAAACAAACCTAGCCGAAGCCGAAACAAAAAACGATCTCAATAAGACTAAGAAGTGCGACTTTCGGAACAGAAATCCACTCTAGCACTGGCTCCCGAATTCCATTATCCGCGCTTCCCGTGGAATAATATTTGGTGCCCTTCAAGACAATTTGAAGTTTACTTTACACACCTAAGATCCCATATTCCGCCTTTAAGTTGTCGCTTACGCAGGTCTTGTCTGACCGTGTCCCTCCGTTATTTTTCAATTTACATGAATCTATAGCACTTTATTTTTCTGGCTCCGCCGACTTTTGAGACAAAGAAAAGAGAAATATTATTTTGACAAATTAGTCTATCATAACCTCGCCAACTATACTCTTTTGCGGCGTTTTCGCCGATATTCAGCCACATAGATCCTTTCCACACAGTTTATACCCTTGTTAGGAACAAAAAAAGATCAACTTGTTCTATTTCTAAACTTATCAATCATTTCTCTTCTTTTAGTTTCTGACGTTAAATTACTCTACCAAAAATTTTCTACACTTGTCATCGAATTTCTCAATTCATCTTTCTGAAACCCACACTCTGCTGAGCAAAGAGAAATTATCTTGTTTACAATGCTAATAAAAACAAATGTGAAACAGCCTGCTTCTTGGTCAATCCCCCGTAGTGGACACTGAGCAAGTATTTGGACACGCGAACACGAAATAAACGACAATAGCCGCCTTGTTAGCGCGGTCACTTGTACTTCCACAAATATTGCGTAGTCGGTTAGGGAACCTTGTGCTACGCGCATGAGCCACTCCGATTTTCCACGGAACGGACAACGTGCACCGGCATTACAGTATCTCGTAAAGATGGTAAGTCTGTGAACGTCGCGCAGTGCGTCTACAGTGAAGAGCGGCCCTGTTCGGTTTAGCACTAATTATATTCATCTCTTGCGGCTCCCAGCTTGACTGCCTCAACTACAACGCTGGTTTGGGCTCTCAATCTTGCCACAAGTGATCATCAGCATAACGCAGATGACTGGCGTTGTTGCGAGTTGCGCGGTTCCACCGTAGCAAATCGTGCCTTCGCGGAAACGGAAGTAACCTTTGATAACCAAGACGCAGAGAAATAATCTCCCATTTGATGGTGCTAATATTGGACAACGGACCTGCGTTCCTAAGCAAAAAGCTTCAGGAGCGGCAAAGAGCGGTGGTGTCACGCTGCGACGTTGTGCTACCTGTCACCCGCAAGCAAATGGAATGGCGGAGGGGGTGACACGCAATTTCAAACGATTCGCGTCGACGTATCGAAGTTATAGACGCTGCTGGAAATATTGCCCAGAAGCGGGTCCCGCTGATCAGAACAGGACTCATACAAGTAGGTTTGGGTGCTGTCCGTATTTTGCTGCCTATGGTGACGTTCCAAAGCTAAATGTGCAGACGAAGAGCTCGTGATTGCAGACAGGTTACTGCTGACTGAGTGTCACAAGACCATCGGAGGAGCGATGCAGATATAGAAGAGCCACGAAGCTTCGGTTTGACAAAAGGCGCCAAGGCCACATACCATACGTTAGACTGTAAGACCTTGTGCTCGTTGGGAAAGGTCTACCGACGAAGCCAAAATTCTAGGACCTTTTGAGGTAGTGGAGTTACCGGTGCGACAAGGTGTACTCAAAGCTGTTGGATGGACGAACACTGAACAGCTGAAGTTTGCAGCCGCAAACAACCTTCTTCGCTATCACTACAGGAGGGGTGACGGAGAAAAATGAGGAAATGAAAGGTAGCCGAACAATAAGAAGCAAGAAATTATGTCACTGAGATGAATAAACAGCGATGGCCTTGTTGGCCTGGTCACTTGTTCTTTTACAAGATACCCAGATCTCAGATACGTCAAACCTGTGTGAAGTAAGCTCAGAAGAGCTTGTCTTGAAGAAAGCTATTGCTCTAAAATAGATAGGTCACTGCCGAAATTTTAGTAGTAAACTCTACGGGGCTGGACGAGAGAAAGCAGAAAAACAAAGATCCCGATGCGTGAACCGGAAGTGGGCAAGCCTGATAACATGGGCATCAACATGGTGTAGTCCCATACACCTGTCGGGAAAGGGAGAAAGAACTGCAGCGTTGGTTTCATTGGAGAAAAATTACTATGCTCACGCGACCTGCCTGCAAGGAGGCCAGTCTGCGCTGCCTTCTACAAACTCGCCACTGAAACAGGATTCCGAAGGGAAATGTTTGTAACTACGAGCATCTATCACTTTATAGAAATACTGCGCAGAGAGAATACATTGTGGCCTCCATAGCGATTACGTCATGCTGATTACGTCATACATGGTCCTTATGTAACCGTTTTACATATTTTAAAACGGCCGTCTGCGACGACTACACCATCCCCCCCCCTCCCCACTATCACTATCACCACAAACACACACACACGCACACACACACACACACACACAGTTCTTTTAGATTTTTCGCACCCTATGAGTTTATAAATAAACAGTTGTGTCTTGTTACCTGTCATCAGCGTTTACTGAGCACTTTCCGCATTAGTACAGTACCAGTCATCTCCATTGCACACAAGCAAAAAACATGTTCCTGTTTTGCTCATGCACACTCATTTCAATGCCCTGTGCTTCGGAACAAAAGCATTAGACACACTTGTGAAATGTTCTTGGCTAAACCGCACAAGCCCAGCCAGAGCTTCAAGCCGCTCAACCATCGACATTCATTCATACACTCACTCTTTTGTTCGCCAATGAATTGGCTCACTCGATAACATATCGCCTACAAATGCAAAAAGGGTGCTAGCTGTGTTGGCACAACGAATATATAGTGCAGGAAGGAAAAGGCGAGCGAGAGGCCTCCTTGATCAGATAACAAGATCGCAATCTAGAACTCAACTTTTTACCGCTTCCTTAGTTACTAGGCCCTCAGCACAGGCATACATCAATAAATAAATCTTGCTGCGAGTTTAATAAACTACAATAATATCAAGGCGGACACGAGCAAAAAAAAAGAAGCAAATCAGATACAAGTAAATTTCGTCGACGGGGAATTCAATCGTCTCCTGTTTCTCTTGGCTGGCGGTCCCACCGCCGCCTCCAATTCCTTTCTCCTCCCGAGACCCGGCAAGGCAAACACCTAAATTCGTTAATTAAGCACAGCCTTAATAAGTGCACACACACACACACCCGCGTCTCTGAGAGTTCTCCGCCGCACGCTTGCAAATCAGCGCCCCAAGGCTAAACTCACCGCCGCACTCGGCTTAATTTACTTTCATCTCAATTGTTGGCCAGCCCAACGAATCAGTTTCTTTCTTCCTTCCTCGTTCTCAAGAAAGCACACACACGCACACGCACACGCACACGACAGCCCTGCGCCTGATCCCAAGCAAACAAAACAAAAAACTCAGTAAAACGCGAAGCAGATGTAAAACTAAGCCCCATACAAGAAAACGGAGGATTCAATTGGAGAAGTTCAACTCGGGAGGTTCCTCTTGCGGTTTTGATTGATTTTCCTGTATACCTGATTTGCATCGAGGAATTAGCAGCTAACCGTACAAGCAAGACTGCGGGGCGGAGCTGCTAAAGTCAATCTAAAGAGGCGCACCGATCTAGAAATAGAAAAAAGAAGGAGCAAAATTAGATAAGAAGGCCCGAAATGCAAACGTGAACCCGCCATCTCCTTCCCGTCCCAAGGCGAAGCTATAAAAACACTAGTAGACTATATGAAAGGCGCTGCACTAAGTATAGCTGTTGATTTGTTTGTCCTATTTTGTTTTTTTCATTTCTGCACTTCCCGCGGGCTCGTTTTGTTGCGCCGAAATCTCTTTCTCAACTTTCACCCTCGCACGGAGAACGCAGGCGCGGCAACGTCGAAATAACCGAGTTTTAATAAGGTACGCGGAGGCGCTTCGTAAATGAAAATAACGAAATAATCAATGGTAGGTGGGCAGGGGGCGGAGGTGTAAACTCGGGAGCTAGCGTGGATGGGTGTCTGCACGTGTGTGTCTGTGCTAGGCTCCGTGGGACGGCTGCGGTTTTCACGCTAACACGAAACTTGCTCTCCCCGGCGGGCAAAGAAGCTAGAGCAAAGGAACAAGCAGGAGACGAGTGAAAACATCGAAAAAGAAAGAAAGTATTGGCAACTGTGAACTGGCGCGGGGCCGCGGGAAGAAAATTTGCATAGCGAACAAAGCGTGCGGAGACGACCCTGGGGCCGAAAACTGCGGAGCAAGGAGAAGAGGAGGGAGCCCGAGCTTGTTTATTTACGTTCATCAGCGCGCGCGGCGCTGTCGGCTTATTAATTTGCATAGACAACGCGAGCACAAAGCGAGAGCGGGAATGAAATACGCAAAGAAGCGAGGGTCGCAAACGCGCAGCTACAGCGACGAATTTCGGCGCGGGAATTTACTTCCTGCCCGCGCTCTCACAAGCGAGGCACAAGTGCGGTTTTGCGACTGCGGTTTGTCGTGTGTGTATACGGTCGTGGGCGAGTGAAAACGCGATAATAAGAGAACGCGTGGTAGCCTTCTTTACGTTCGGGCGTGGAGCTTACTGCTTCCCTCTGAACTTTTAACAACCTGCGTGCGCTTACGTTGGCAGATTTGAATCCCTGGCGCTAATATCTTGTTATTATGGGCCACTTGCTTCGTAAGAGAGGTTTAGAAACGTGGAGCGGCCGGCGGTTTGCTCACGATAGACGGAACTCATTTGCGTACGCCTAAAGGGGGGAGAAATATATCAGGCTTATTCAATGCAACAGCTGTCCGATGCCGCGTCTTTCTATCCGAAATGTGGCCACGTGTCGAGGTCCCGATGAGCAGGAGGCACGGCTTCTGAGATAGGTGTGCCGGCGCTGTCATCGCGCGCAACGCCGGATCTCGGGGGCTATGCAGGAGGCGCAGAGTTTCCAACAAAAAAATTACTTAGCGTGCTCTGGCGTTCCGGTCATTCGGCTATCATGGCAATGATGGTTATTACACCCATTAGTCTGGTCTTCACGTTTCTGTTTTCAATGGTTCTGCTAAAGTTTTTTTTCTCTTATTGATATCATCGCTGTTAAGCTGTTCTTCGTCCTAATTTCCAGGAACTGAGTCTTAGCACAGTGAGGCAATTATTGTGTGCGCACGTGCGCAGTCATCGCTAATTCTTTAATTTTGCGACGTAATATATCCTTAAATATGATCGGTTCGCAAAGTTGGAATGTCTTCTGCAGGCAAAAGGACGGGGTTTCCGGATTAGTTTTGGCCATCTGAGGTTCTTTAATGTACACTTAAATATAGATACGCGAGCATTTTGCATTTCGCCCCCATTCAAATGCGGCCGCCACGGCCAAGGTCGAACCCGCGACCTCGAGCTCAGCAGCTCGGCGCCATAGCCACTGAACTGCAGAAACGAATGGCACGAGCACTCGTGAACGCTATAGCTGAAGTGTCCTGTGACAGAGTAGAAGGGAAAAGAAAGCTTGTAAATTTTCGTTTTCTTTTTAATGCGAAAGCACTGTCTCATGAAGCGGAAAATCCGCGGCGTGGCCGGAGATGGTGCAAACAGTCACGTGATCACAGAGACGCGCTCGTGCCACTGCTCGCGCGCTCGTGGTCGTCGTCGTCTGCCACAGCTGGCTTAGATGCCGCTCATCGTGCCAGCGTTTCCACACTGCCCCTCCCTCTGCGAAGGCGCTGAGGGCACTGGCCCATTGCCGGTCGGTGCGGTGATTTCGCTTAGTTCTGTCGTGCCTTCCGATAGACCAATGCCTCCTTTACTATATGCCTGCCGCCTGAGCCGAGAAGCTGGTTCCTGCCCTCTCCTCTTTCCTCCTCTCCACCCGGGTCGGCTGCGAACGCTAGCTGCGGTGGCCGCTACAAACCTAAATCACGGAGCCCTGCCTCCGAGATTTTAACGGCGTCTTTTGCGATCCCGGATGCTGGACACGTGGTCTCTCGTCAAGCCATTGGTCGAGCGCGCGCCAGCCTAGTAATCGTCACTTCCTCCGCAACCGGAAGTGGGTCTGCTGCGAGCGCCGTCTCTCCGCGACTACCCTGAACTACGGGAACCTCAGCTCCAATGGAAAGACTAGCGACGCGGCGGCCATCTAGTAAAGGAGGCATTGCATAGGCGAACCTTCGACGGAGATGGTACAAAAAGTCACGTGGTCACAACAGAGACAGACCGCGCCGGTGGCCGGCCTGTATATAGCGCCGAGCGTCAAGCCGCCGTCATTCGGTGCGGTGATTTCAGTGAGCTATGTCTTGCGCTCCGGTGGAGAAGCCTTCGACTTCGATTTTTCTGTCACTAGCTTCGCCCGGTTCCTTTGGACGTGTACGAAAGTACGCGAACGAGGCCGAGGTACGTGATGCGAGAAATGATACAAGGCAACGTGAAAACAATACCATTACCTTCCGCAAAAGAAGTCGTCATCGGGAAGATGCTGCAGTGCTTTCGCATTCATCCACGTAGAGATACCATGACTTTAGTTTCTTGGCTCTTTAAAGATGCCGTGACCGCGGCACTTTTGAGACCTGGCGAGTGTCACTCAATGGCATTGCCAGTATCAATTTAGTTCATTCTACTACAGGATGAGGGCCTCTCTCAACGATACCTAGTTACCTCTGTATTGGGTTTAACAGAATCTTTAAACGTCACACGTGGTACAAGAGGCTGTAGTTCTTTACTAACAGATTCTTTCTTTTCTCTCTCCTTCTCAAATAGTTAACGATATTGAATTGTCCTCGAATGAGCCATTCGGAGCACTAGTGTTTCGGGTAAGAAATCTTGGCGCTCTTTGGTAATATCTTGCCCTTGCGCCAATAAAATCCATACATCATCATCGGGTAAGAACTTCGTTTGCTGGAGCATCATCAGTTCGACGTGTCACAGTATCACTGAAATAAAACCGAGTGTAGCAGCATAATGAGTGACCCTCAATTATAGGCGTTTTCCGTCACGTAAAGAAGATTGAGAGAGAGGAAAGCGAAGAATGGCAACAAAGCCACTGCTAGTTTTCTACGCTACACGAGGGCAATGGAAAAGGAGAAAAATAACGAATAAAGAAAAGTGCGAGAAGGTGATGCCTTCGCGCACGTGCATCATTCGCTATCCAAGCTGGGATAGCTAGCCAAGACGAGTCATGATTGGGAAGTGCACAAGTTGTGCGTTTATGTGGAGGTGACGCTCAAGACCAGGGCCCCCAACGTCCTCTACCCAATGAGCGGTCTGTCGTCCGACCTGTCCATGGTAGCATGCAGAGAACGTTTCTGGTAGTGAAAGAAATAGGCAGTGGCAGAGGATATATGCTCAATAGGCTCGCCGCAAATGCACAAAATTAACACGACGGCGTGACAAGAAATCGAGCTTTCGACCAAAATCTTCGTTACGACACCGCAGAATGTGTCACTGATAAGAAAGAGGAGCCGTGAAAAGTGTTCCGTTGAACACAACGTACCAAATAACACCTCCGAGCTGGCCAGGCATAATGCCCAGAGATGCGAAGAAGCCACAGCACTTCGTGCACGAATGCTAAAATTTCAAAGGAAGCAAGAACACAAAATCAAATTTTTGTGCCATTTCGTTCAAAAAATAAAAAGTCACGAGCGGGTAGCATTCTATTTAAAGATGTATTAGTCTACGTCAACAAAGTTCGGTTTTGAGAGACAAAGGGAAAAGCAAACTAATAAAAAAGCAAGCGCAAGTTAAGTTGATCACAGTCATCAGACTCTTTCACGGGATCCTAACGAGACCGAACGACGTGATGCCACACCGAATGAACTCAACGGTGCGCCAATTGCGCGCCAGGCGATGTAATGAACTCTGTCAACGACTGCCCTTTTACTCGAGAAGCGTCACATCCCTAAACGACATAAAAAATAATTTATTACAAATCTAAGCAAGCGAGTCTCCTTTTCATTGTGTGTGTGTGCTTTGCCCCAATTTAGACAGACAGGAAAAAGAGAGAGAAAGGGTGGGAGAAGAGGAAACCGAGAGTTAATCGCACTTTTAGCCCCAGTTCAGATCTGAACTGTTCAAACACGACAGAACCGTCGTAACACCGCTGCTCGTCAAACCGAAACTAAACGGCGGAAAATCAGAGAGACGCTGACATGGCTAAGTGTACTCCACCGTGGGGCGATGTAACCGAGAGTACAAAAACCACACACACAAAAAAAGAAAAAATGAAAAGAGAGAACAAATCATTTTCGTTACCTCGCAAATTACGGCGACGACAGAAACGCCAACGAAGCTTCGAACAAGAGAAAAAATGAAATTTACAAGAGCGTGTTTGATCAACCGCAAGCAGAAGTAAAAGGGGCAGACAAAGAAGGGCAATTTCGCCCACGTTTTTACCCCGATACCCACGGCCTATCTGTCTGTTTGAAGAGAGTACAGAAAGAACGCACGCACGTCACAGGCGTACGGCGCGGTTCCGGGTCTTCGGCATTTAGATCCCTCGGCTGAGCTCCGCTCTTTGCGACCGCAGCACCAGCTTCAGTATCCTAACTCCGGCTCCACAAAATCGTCGCTAGAGCAAACCTTGAAGAGCGGAGAGTGGGGTTCAAACACGAAAGAAAGAAAAACTGCATCGGATTCGTTTCGACTGCGCGACCTTTCTGCGGCGACGTCGAAAAGAACAAAACGGTATTAAAGAACGAGAAAATATAGATGAAGCGCCACCGGCATTCGCTTGTTCCACTCCCCTTCGCCGTCCGATTTCCTCCTTCCATTCGGCACTGAATCGTTCCTTTATTTCACACTGCCAAATTAGGTTTCCTCCCCAAACTTCTTCATTCATTCTTGCTTCCTCTCTCTCGCGACCCTTGCCTTTCTGCACGACGCTCGCGAGACCGAAATTAAATTTCACTTCCCCGAGAAAACGGAATTCGATTGGAGAGCTGAGACGCGGCGGCGTAGTAACTCAATTCAACGCACCGGTACTGAAAGGGGAGAGGAAGAGAGAGAGAGGGGGGGAGCACGGCTTTGAATGTTGAAGGCGATGACACGAAGCAGAGAAA
This sequence comes from Dermacentor albipictus, assembly GCF_038994185.2. Lineage (NCBI taxonomy): Eukaryota > Metazoa > Arthropoda > Arachnida > Ixodida > Ixodidae > Dermacentor > Dermacentor albipictus. Next base: position 37,224,511 of record NC_091829.1, read on the forward strand.
AAGAAAGAAAGAAATGAGGAAGAAGAAGGAGGAAGCGTGGGGAAAAGAGGGAAGAGAAGGATAGAGTTCCCTAATATGAAAACTCTGTGGGGTGCAAGAGCAGCCTGGACGGAGTTTAAATGGCCTCGAATGGCATGCAGAGAAAAGGGGGGAGGGGGCACTACGGAGAGGAGAGGCTGGAATATTAGTGGATAGAGGATACGCAGAAAAGGGGGCAGCGCAGAAGGTTGAACGGGGGCTGGCGAGTGAGCGGTATGAAAAGGGAGAGGGTGGGAAAAGACGCTAGAAGAGCCAAGCCCTTAATCAGTTCGATGCATTCGTTGCACAGGGAAAGAAAGAAGGACGTTCAATCAACTGCGAGGTCGAAGGCAGCGCGCAAGGAATGTCAGAAAGGCGACAGGAACGTGAGGAAGGCAGCGAGGACGGCACAGCGAAGAGTGACCTAAATTCAGCTAAAGCGGAAATGCGCAACGCCACTTATTGCTAAGCTAGTTGGTTCATGCGCATTGTGGTGTAATGGGACGAGAAATAAAGGGAAGAGCGATACAGGAAAGAGACCATCTTTACTGCGCTCGTGTTACTTTCGCGCCCCATTACATGGTAATGGGTTATGTGCAGAAGATACACGGACGCGAACTAAGGCACACACACGGAACAGCTTCCGTACGTGTGTTTATGTGCTCCTTAGTCATTGCCCAACTGTGGACGAACAAGAGATTACTTTCACCGGAGCCAACGTTTCAACAAGGGGACAAGTCTTCGTGGAACACTGTTGAAAAATTGACTCTCCAGCTCAATGATTCCTTTGTTCTCACCTACTGTACATCACTTCAAATTTTCACCAACTTGTGAACCTTTGCCTTGTATGCATAAAAATTAAATTATGGGGGTCTACGTGCAAAAACAACTTTCTGATTATGACGCACGCCGTAGTGGAGGACTTCGGAAATTTTGACCGCTTGGAGTTCTTTAACGTGCACCTAAATCTAAGTACACGGGTGTTTTCGCATTTCGCCCCCAACAGGCACGGAGGTTACCCGGAAGGTCGCCCGGTTGGCTAACCTGTACGAGGTTAGGGAATGAAGAATTAGTAGACGCTGGGTGTCTGTAAGCGGCTTCTCAAGTCCACTGATTTTAGGAAAGTCATTAGAACGCGCTTAGCTTCCTGGATTGATGATGAAGTCGCGAAAGAAGTAGAACAAAACCGAGGTTAATCATCGATCCTCATTTTCCTTTACGTTGTTTATCCCTTCGTTTTCATCCAATTGTATAGTAGTGAGTGCTGGATAGTCGGTCTGAGGTATGCTACTCGGTCCAACTCCTTTCAATTAACAATCATTAACAGTGTCTTTTGTAATTCGTAGGCACTGTAAAACAGCGAAAATGATCAGCGTAGAAGAAGGACAGGCGAGAATTAGACATGCGCGAACGGACGTTTTACACTCGGTCATTTGACAGGCGAGCAAAGTCGATTCTAATAGTCGCTATATTCACTGCTGATCTGACTTGTTCGAATTTCGACATTGGCTGAGCACGGAAGTTCTAGGTTTTACCTTTTGGCACACAAAATACACAAAGACAGTTGAGACAGACGTGGACGAGCGCTTTGTCTACGTCTGTCTAAAGTGTCCCTGTATCTTTTTCGCACTAAAGGCTAAAATGGGATACAAACATGCCCAAACTTACGTTCTTTCAAGTTGTGGGTGTTGAAATAGGAAGCGTTGAAGTAGGTGTACGGCACGTTTTCCCAGTATCGACAGGAAATAACTAGTCCCCGTGAAAGTAAAGAAGTGTGATATTGCCGGACTCTCTGCAAGAATTGAGCGAACCTTACGAATACACTAGGTGCCAATATATATATCGGCTTATTATATACGACAGTGCAATAACTGTCGTGGGTAAAATACGGGGTCGTTGCAAGAAAAATAAAAACGCATGAGAGAACACCGAAGCGAGGCCCACTCGATTCAGAAAGTTGTCTTCGTCGAGATCTTGACGTTTCGATTACATTTATCTTGATAGATAAATGTAATCGAAACGACCACCAGACTTGTATGAGACACCACCTAACCTGTTTCATATTGCTTTTTCCACGGCGCGTTTTCGATATCTCTGCCTCGAGATTTTGACTTCGGATTTGCTCTTGCCGAACGTATTGTCTGCTACGACAAATCATGGACAACATGACTCAGCAAGAGAAAGAGTGAAAGATTTGCACGTCCATTTGCTTCTTGCGCGTAGGTACACGTTCCTAGAGCCGCACAAAAAAAATGCAGCATTACTGAATGGCATACAAAAGTAGTTTGCGCCAGAACGAAAGCAATCCCATTAGAAAATGTTCTGACGCGCACACTAATTAAACAGCCACGTACGAAAAAAAAAATAAGACAGAAAAAAGAATAATTTGAAGGCATCCAACAAGCGCATGAAGACTGGGAGACCCTGCACTAAAAGGATTCGCTTAAGTAACCGTATCACACAGCCTCGCAAGCAAATTAATACAGGAACAAAAAAACAGAAAATCAAATTTGGAGTACAGCTCACACAGTCCGATGCGCAGAAGGGACCCTGCGAATCAGCCAAGAACTCAAAAAAGAAAAGAAACAATAGAATTCCAGGCGACAAAGTGAAACTCATGAGCGTAAGTGGCAAGGAAAAGGCAAGAACAGGGTGTTTACCGCGAGAGGAAGCCGGGGCATCAAGCAACCAGGGCAAGAAAACAGGGAAAGCGAGCGCAAACGAAACGCGGCAGCCGCTCTCGCAAGTGGCATTCCACGGAGGGCGGGCGCGTTGCGCTGCTGAAAAGGTCCCGGCGCGCGGCAAAAGTGGATTAGGGGCCACGCGGGCAGGACGGGAGTCCCGGCGGCTAATTAAAGAGTATTTTAAAAGGAAGGGGGGCCCCTGCGAACGGTCCGACGCTAAAGGCAGCCCCCCCCCCTCCCCTACCCCTCTCTTCGCGCACGGAAGTTTAAGCAGACGACGGGCACTGCATCAACGCGGCCTTCTCGGGATGAAGATGCACGCTGACAGCGAGGGCGAGGGCGGAGGAGGCGACGAGAGAGAAGATGGGGGAGTCTCGCACAGGCGGCGGGCGCACTGTTCTCCGCGATGCGCTTAAGGGAGACACCGAAGGTAAATCATTAGCCCGAGCTAGATCGATGTATGATTTCGTCTATAAGTCGATCATCGCTTCCAACGTTGCCGCCAGACTCTTTGCGTAGAAAACTGCGCCAGACGGTCCCGCCACTGCTCCCGAATTTGAACCACCCGCGCCGAAAACGGACGAGTTGACGCAATCTCCACGTGACCTCCTCCCTCCCTGCCGCTTTCCGCGAATCAGTCGGCGCTGACGTCACAGAAGAGGCAGGCACCAGAGTCCACAACCGTCTGATGCACTTGCTCGAGGTCGTCAGTTCATACTGCTTTCTGGGCCACAGAAAAACCCGTACTGTTGCATGGCCCACATACAACGCGTTTTTGGTGAAACATCCGGAGATAACAACGCCGCGGTTCGGCAGCACCTTCTATCAGGCACTCAGCAAATTACAGCTATTCACTCTACTATTTCTGCACACATCTTCGTGTATCTTTTACGTTATTTCTCGAATTTATTTCTGGGTGATTAGACACATAACGCACGAGGAGCTGTCCCAAGAAAAGCATTGCCTGATGACCCATGTCGGAGGCGTTAGTAACAAACAACAGGCTTAAAGAACAATTGCAAACGGAATGCACAAATTCATTTTCAAAGTGACTATGACTGTGGCTAGAGGAGTTCAAACACTGAACTCCTCTAGCCACAGTCATAGTCACTTGAAATCCAAGACCAGGGCGAACGGTGCCCCGAAGTCAATCATCGAAACGCCATTTCAGGATATGACCTACTTTCGGCTACGGGATGGGCCGACATTCAACCGGACCTACATGTATACGAAAGCCCTGGCTCGATGGCGAAACACGGCTTGCCATACGCAATGAGAATGCACAGTGTGGACAGGAAAAATGCGCATTTGCGCTTCGTCAAGGCGACACAAACAGCAGAGAAAGAAGGGCATGTTCTTCGGCGTATGCGTCGCGTATTGCCGGGCTGCGTGCAGTCCCCGGAACGGAAAATTGAAAGCGGCTTCTCCGCACGTGTCCCCCCGTTCGCCCAACGAAACGTCAATGTTTATTTGCTCTCCCGAGATAGGCTTTCTTTTTGCATGCATCGGAAGTGAGTGGGCCCTCCATCTTGTGGAGTGGACATATAGGCTTCGATTCGCGTTTGTACTTTTTCCATTATCTCAAGCAACACGCTAAAACGACGAATGGCACTCAGGAATAAACGCAGGGGGGGGGGGGGGGGGGGGGGCTGTGAACGGGAATGGTCCGGGGCGAAATTTCCGGACGCTGTTTTGCATACAATGCTAAACGGCGTCCACGGCTGCGACGTTAGGCAGAAGAGAGCTGCCTCGCGAGAACCACTTCGCGACTTGAGAACTCGCCTGCTTTATCCACTGTTTTATCGGCATTTGCCAATAGACGAATGCGGATACGCGGAAACAACGGCAGGAGTAGGTACAGAGGTAACACCATACACACATGTCACCCTGCGCACTAGGCTTCGGCCACCGCTCCGTCTAAGCGATATGATAAAATGTGCGCATAAGAAGAAAGCAGAATTTGCAACCGGTAATGCGGTTGCTAGGAACGTAAAGAAGGAAAAAAAAGAAAAAAGAGAAAGGACTAAGAACGAGTGTCACTCCACATGAAATGAACACGTAAACAGAAAGAATTGACCGTCAACAAGCCAAACGGTATTTGACATTTCAGGTAAATAAGCGAAACATCGATTTGCAAAAGAGAGAGAGAGACAGTCAGAGAGAGAAGGAAAGACAAAGCGAAGCGAGAAAGTAAGCCTGAACGAAAGCCTTGGCTACCAGCAGATGCGCTGGAAAGAACACAGACACACACGCACACACACACACACACACACACACACACACACACACACACACACACACACACACACACACACACACGCACGCACGCACACACGCGCACACACACACACACACACACACACACACACACAGCGCGCACACACACACACACACACACAGAGAGAGAGAGAGAGACAGAGACGGAACCGCCAGCACGCTTGAAAATCGTTACAAACGCTTCCTTTGCAATTCATGACGCCAGGGAATCCACTTTACTCTCGCAAATACACACACATACGCGCGCCCGGTCCCTCCGTAAGACACTATTTGTACGCAAGGCAGAGCCGCTTGTTTTTACGTTATTTTTTACCAGCCTCTTCAAGCGAGCGTTTTCCGACCGCACGACGAGAGAAATATAAGTAAAAAACAAATTCGAGCCAATATGAAAACGCGCGCGCAAGCGCGCTACATGCGAAGCAACTTGAGCGAAACACATCGTCCGCGCGTTATGTAAATTTAATTTACCTTCCGCTAAACCTCATGTCCATTCGAGGCCCATGTTTGCGGGTCGTCGGGCGGGATTCTTCATTTTCCTATATTTGTTTCTCGCAGCCTTCGGACGTGCGTCGCTGGAGGGGCTCAAAGATGAAATGAAAAGGCCGGCCACGCGAGCGCCCCATATAGACACGCGCTTATGTTGCATTTACGTTCCGCATTACACCTCTATCTTTTAGCGTCTTTTTCTTTTCTTTTCCTTCTTTCTTTCTTTCTTTCTTTCTTTCTTTCTTTCTTTCTTTCTTAGCCAGTTTTCACATGGCCATCGCGCTGGGCAGGATGCTCTTATTACCATTCTAGAACGGCGCTACCAGAAAATAAAAACGAGATATTAATAATAATAAAAAAGAAGTACGGCGACGCAGTGACGTTCGTGCTGGAACCCGAAATAAAGACGAGAAAAACAAACGTCACTCTTCAAATGCCAGTTTTGTTTGCACTGGACGCAAAGTCAATAAGCTTGCGCGCACATGAAAACGATTTTTCGTCTGGCGGAGTACCAAGCTGTCATTTTTTTTTTAGTTGATTTATTAACTTTCCTTTCTCGTTTCGGCGTATTTCGCATTGAACGAACATTGCTAGAACGGTGGAAACGAATCGACGATTGGGTAACGTATATGAACTCGGCGATGCCCGTATGTATACGTGAGCACCGCGGTTGCCCGTGAGATGGTGGCGAGCGGAAAACAAAACCAAGCATTGATCGAGTTCGCTAAATACGCAAGTCGGACGGTGCCCCTTCAATTCGGAACGAAAGTTCACCCAGAGAACCGAACGAAGAAGGACAAAAGAAAAATGAAAGAAAACATGGGCTGAGCAAATGACTCGACATTTAGCGAGAACAGGCAAAAACGCATGATTTACTACGCGTTCGCCTTTCGTCATTAATCTTACTTCACGTCGGGCAGACGGGCCCCGTTTCGAAATCGCAAATAGACAGAATCGCGCTGACCTGCAGGACTTGCGTTATTCTCTGTTCCTTAAAAAACAAAGCTGACGGTCATTCTTGAGGCTATGTTGCTAAAGTACCTCGATCACATCGATTTAGAGTACATCAGGCACGTCTAAATCCAAATATTTATTGAAGATGATGATTTATTGGCATCCCTTTTGAAACAGAGCGGCGACAATCAGACACCTAGCTTGCTTCAGTTGATCAGTTACGCTATACATGCTTCTCATTATAGCATTTTTGTATGCATCTCCTTATTTACATGTTTTTACTTCCTCGTAACTTCTCTATTTTGTACGGGCTACCTATGTCTGTAACGGATCCGGTCGTATCAATCGCTTCCCTGCTCTTTTTTTTTTTTCTGCAAATTGTGCCGTGATTGGTAGCGCCACCTATACTCGTGGTCTCGAAAATACGGGTACGACGCCAGCAAGCCTGATCAATGGCGGCATAGCGTAAACACAAAGTATAAAAAGCGTCGTAATTCGTGTAATTATTGGAAGCTGAAAAATGGAACCAGGGGCTTACCATTTCAGCAGGTGTGTGCGTGCGCGTGTGTATGTCAGCGTAGGTGACAGACAGAGCGAGAGTGAGTGAGTGAGTGAGTGAGTGAGTGAGTGAGTGAGTGAGTGAGTGAGTGAGTGAGTGAGTGAGTGAGTGAGTGAGTGAGTGAGTGAGTGAGTGAGTGAGTGAGTGAGTGAGTGAGTGAGTGAGTGAGTGAGTGAGTGAGTGTGTCCGTGTGTGTGTGTGTGTGTGTGTGTGTGTGTGTGTGTGTGTGTGTGTGTGTGTGTGTGTGTGTGTGTGTGTGTGTGTGTGTGTGTGTGTGTGTGTGTGTGTGTGTGTGTTCTCTGCGTTCGTGCGTGCGTACGCGCACGCGATGAGTTGCGTGTGTAGGGTCAGAAATGTGTGTCGGGTTGACGTAACCTACCTCACGCAGCGAAGTTCAGCAAGGGAGGCCGGGAAGTGTTTAACGACAGCTTCCTTCTGGCAAAGTCCCCAAAGACAAACGTCCCCATCGTGGGGACCGTTTTTTTCTGCTTTTTTTTTATACTGGGGAAGCCTCTCTTGCACCTCAAAATGCGCATTTGCGTAAATATACTAAGGAGGACGACGCCCTTCGCTTCGTCGGCCGCCTCAACTATCGTCCAAACGAGATACACAGTCGTAAAGAGGTCCATACCTCTTTAGAGGTCTGTAAAGGCGAAGCGTCAGTTTTAGTGTCATCAGTGGCTGGCCCGCGTTACTGCGCCACACTAAAGATAAGGTTCGCCACTTCGCAATGCGTATTCGGCACTCTGCCAGTGGCGCGATGGTCGGCGGCTGCGGGAGGCATATGTGCCACGTGGCCATGCTCGGCGTGTGTGCCGCCCAGCCATGAACAGGAGCTTCAATATAAAGTGAAATTGAATATTGAACCCCAAATGAATTCGCAATAACAACGTGTCAGTGTCCATTGGACTACGAGAAACTCAAGCAGCATCTACCTAACCGGAAAACTACGATACTTAGCGGCATACTGCGATACTTAGCGGTTCGTTTACCGCACACCGGAATGCCATGGAGCTCTTGATGAAAAGCGGAGAATTTGGTGTGTATCACAGCCCACCGGTGACAAACAAAACAGTTTTCGGAACATGGTATTCAAGAAAAAATTTTTAACGGGAGCCAATGTGCCTACCGTCTGCGCGAATGCGTCTAAAATGGATCACATCCATGTCACCAATAAGGTGATTTAGCAATCTGCACAGTAGAATCAACCCATGTGCTTTTATAGATTACGAAAATGCATTTGATTCAGTAGAGATACTATCAGACATAGAAACATTGCGAAATCAAGAAGTATGGAACGTATACGTGAATGTCTTGGAAAATACCTACAAAGCTTCCACAGCGACCTTGGTTCTCTGCAAGAAAAGCAGAAAATTACCTGTCAAGAAAGAGATTACTCAAGAAGACACAGTCTATCCAATGCTATTAACTGCATACTTAGAAGAAGTATTCAAGCTACCAGACTGGGATCGTTTAGGAGCGAGGATCAACGGCGAACATTGACCTGTTCAGCGACACTGGAGATGAACTTTTTCTTTTTCATTTATTTCATTTCATTTATTTATCCAAATTGCAACAAATGATGAAGGATCTTAACAAAGAAAGTGCCAGAGTGGGATTGAAGATTAACATGCAGAAGACAAAGCTAATGTTGAATAGCCTGGCAAGGAAACAAGAATTCATGATCGCCAGTTAGCCTCTAGAATGCTTACAGGAGTATATTTATTTAGGCTAGATAAACACAGGCGACCCTGACCATGGGAAAGAAATTTATAGAGAAATGAAAATTTGGGAGCCTACGGCAGGCATTACGAGATCCTGACTGGAAGCTTACCACTGTCATTGAAAGGAAAAGTGTACAATCATTGCATGCCACCGGTGCTAACATATGGGGAAGAGAGAGAGAAAGAGATAAAACATCTTTATTGAAAAGTCGCTGCTGGGTTCGAAATGGGAAACGGAGAGTCTGGGAGGCTAGCCCCGCAAAGCTCCACATTCCGTCAGACGCAGGCCAGGCCTTGAACTGTAGCGGCGTCATCGGCCAACCTGACGGCCCAGAGCTGGTCTTCTGGGCGTTAGCTGAGCAGTATCCTAGCCGGAGAGGAACTGTTCGACTCATCTGGACGCCAGGTCATGCAGGGGTAATTGGGAATAATGCAGCGCACCACGCTGCTCCAGGAAAGTATCAACCGGGGGAGTCACTTGCGTCGCCAACCTCTCTCCGGACAAGAAATCCACGAAGAGACCAAACCCAGCTACGGCCTCCAGAACCAGAAGAACTAGAAGATAGGATGCTGCTGCTGCTGATTACGAATGCGTCTACCCTCTATTAGAAGCGCGCGGTGCATACTTTTCCTAGGAAACAAAGTAGCGAGGGAAGAAAGCAATTTTTCTTTCTTCCTGTTTCTTTCCTCATTCCTTATTTCCTTCCTTTCATCATTGCTTCATTTCTTCCTTTTTTGAGAGTGTGTGTGTGTGTGGGGGGGGGGGGGGGGGTCCATTATTCGAGAACTGAAGATTGGCTACACACAGCTGCCTTCACGCTAGTCTGCGTACAAGCAGGTAAACTGGAAAAGTGTTTGGTTGGTTACCCTATATATATAGGGCAAGAAGGAAGGCGCTTCCCTAAACGCATGAGCGCAGGAGTATCACGCGGCGAAATGCGATCAAACAGGTCCCCTGATACTGAACGCGGTGGCACCTTCGAATCCTTCTGCGCAGATGAGCTGCGAGGTCTCAGTTCCCGCATCTCGCTCAACAAGGTGATGGTCTGCTACAACAAGTGAGCCTTTGCTACGAACTCGGTGGTGCGCAAAGACAACCCGAAGTGAGCACAACGACAAGGCTACACAGGCGCAGGAACAACACAACAAAGGCAGCTACAGGCGTCGCCGCAGAAGGAATACGCGTAGCGGGCATGAAGAGGTACAGCTAAACACGACAATTTTTCATTGCAACCCCAAGCTGACTTACGTTATCTTTTTTTCCCTTAACGCAACCCTTTCTGCTCGAGACGGTGTATTCGCGAGCTCGTTCCCTCTCACTCTCTCTCTCTCTTTCAACCTCGAGGGCGAAAAAAAAATGGGTTCACGCCGATGCGTCTCTCCGAGAACGCACCTCCCGCTGCCACCTCCTCAGTAATCAAGTTTTAATCTCGCAGGAATGGCAACTCCATTATACTAGTCAATTACCGCGCCATGTGACCAACTAATTTAATTAATCAGCACCACCGGAGTGGCAGTCGCAACGCCGCAGAGTAAAGGAGTAAGAAGGGAAGGGGCAAAGAAAAGGAGCGGGCGTAGCGACGAAGCAGGCGACTGTCCGAAGCCGTATGGCACCCGGCCGTAATTACTTTATAAAGTTCCTAATTAATGTTAATATCGCGCCAGCCAGGGCGACGACAACAACGCCGCCGACGACGACAACGACACGCGCAGCCTAGGCACCCTAAAAAAAAAAGAAAAAAAAAGAAAGAGGCGTGAAAGTGCGTCCTCCCCGCGACGACGTGAAAGCTAGCGGAAGCGCGCAGAACGATGCGAGGAAACGAAAGCAAGGCTAACTCTATGCCGGTAGATGGAGCGCCTTCAACGCCCTCTAGAGAGAAGCGCGCGCTCGCGCACTGTTCTTCTCTTTGGCGGAGTGCACTTTCGTAAGACGCTACAAGCGCGAGCCTCAGGGCAGCCCGCGCATAGTTTTACGCGAAGTCGGGAAAATTCCTCTCCCAGCGCGCGTAATCAACGACCGCGTCGGAGAGCGGCTCGAGCTAACGCAGCCAAAGGATACAACAAGAGTACCGCTTTTTTTTTTTTTTTGTCGCGAGGAAACTTCAGATGGCGACGTTATGAATACTTAATGCGAGTTTTGAGACAAGATGCACGGCACATCGGATCGAAGTGTGCCAGATCAACACCGTCCTATGGTGTGAGGTAAACGATGACTTTCTTTTTTTTTTCGCGGGCCCTAAGTGCTGATGACAACTTCACGAAGGAAACACACAGCGCAAGCGCCACTGAAGTGGTAAAGATACCATCGATAAGACCGGATGAATAAGTGACAGTTACGTGTTAACGCAAGTGTATGGTGCACCTTATGGAAGTAGTTGAGCGGACGCGGTAGGTAGGACAGCATACTCCGCCACTGATACGGGGATGCGAGCACAGCAACCCCTAAAGTTACTGTGTCTACCTGTTCTGTAATGTGCTGCGGAATCTTGAGCCTATAGTGAAACCCAGCAAGCGAAATGTATTGCCGCTCAGGTAAGCTCGCTGCATTATGATTGATTTACCCGAGATTTCGTGAACAAACAAAAATTTAAGGCAGAACGCTCCACTCGTATAACGTAGCCACTAATCATCCATGCAAGCAAAAAGAGCGCCACGCCACCCTCGATAACTTGGCAAGTACATCGACCCTCTTACCTCCTCCGTCGGGATGTCGACTGGTCTACCACGGTCACATGGTCCATTACCGACCTAACTGGACTACTACTCGACGATTTCTACCACCACCTACATCAGCGGCCTAATAAATTTTGTACTCGGTGTCGTGTAAAAGAATAAACATATTTTACAATTTGACATGTCCCAACCCTCTCACATAAAAAAAGAAAAGGAAAAAGTATGTCAGGGTGCTGCGCACGGGGTAGCGGAAACAGGGGGCGTATCCGGCGAGGATTCCTGCGGCGATACTATGGCCTTCACGTGACGTAGTGCTCAACCAGCCAATCAGCGCGCGCTTAACGGCGATACTATCGCCGAAAGGGATCGACGCGGAATTCATCCCCAGCTTGGAGTACGGGAACGCGCTTTCTTTCTTTTGTTTCGTTTTCTTTTTTTTCCTTTTGCGAATACCAAACGGAACAAACTACAGCAGATACAGTGAGCACCGAATAAACGTGCGACAAATTCACTCACACCCGAGTTTGAGAGGCAAACGTTTATATCGATAAACGTTTGGAAGAAACGTGGCATGAAGCATTTGCGTACCGCTAATGCTTGAAAGTGCCTCTGCAACGAAGGCACATACAAGTTATGTGAACTCTTAGTGCAACTGATACGAGGGGTGAGGCGAACTACGGTACGGCAAACCAGGTATACGGCCGTGTAAACAGCTGTTGGTTGCAATAAAAATAAAGCGGCCGTGTAAGCGACCTGTAAAGGTGTATTTGCCACGGTTAAGCCGCCAACGGGGCGAAGCCATCTTCCACAAGACCCAGCTGATGCAAAAATTCCGGAAGAATATTGACGTCCTGCTGATGAAAAATGGCGCACAGGTGAACCCGCAGGCTACAAAAATTGCGAGATGTCAAATACACAAAGCACATAAGCAATGCGACCGATGCAGAATGAGTTAAGGCGCTAAAGTTAAGAGGTTGAACAGCTTTGTTTGTTTGTTTGTTTTTTCAGGGACAACGAGACCCACAATTCGAGTTATTTAGGGCGGCTTCAAAATGGTACAATCTGAAGCCGTTTACCAACTGTCTTTCTCTCTTTCTCACAACTAGTTCACTGTGAGCACGCCAGACGCTACACTAAACCAGTCCATGCCCTGTAACCTGACGCAGGAACATGTAAAACTGGAGACCGCGTTTCTCACACCGATGTAGAAGAAGACGAGTGATTTATGATGCATGCAGAACCCGTCGTGCACAAAAAAAATAGAACGAAATTAAATAGTGAAGAAAATAAATTGTCAGATGAAGCGCAGTTTGGCAGTACCGTAAACAAAAAGTAAGGAAAAATAAAACAGAGAGAGAGAGTGGAGACACCCGGACGCAGGATGCGGTAAGTGTGGCTCTCAAAGTGCGCCCCCCTCCCCTCGTTTTTTTTTTTTTTTTCTCCCACCGCGCAGTCGTGTTTTGCAACGCCCGGGCAGCGAAATTAGTATTCATGCAAATTCAGCGATAGTTCGCCCGGTCTATGCCGCGCACGGGCCCGCGCGCTCTCCATAGGGTGCGTTTTTGGCGCGGCAGAAAAAAATAAATAAATAAAAACCTCGAGCCCGCCCCGAGAGACCGACTACCGCGGTATCGCGAGAGCCGAGCTGAGTGGCCGAGCGAAAGGGTGGTGCGAGTGCCAACTCATCAGGAAAAACTTGCGAGTTCGCGCGTTTTCGCCGCGTGTGTAGTAGTATATTACCGTATTTACTCGTCTGAGACCCCCATCCCCGATTTCAAGCGTGAACAGTTATTAATTTATGCAAGCCGCTACTGGATGGTAGTAGGTATCACGCGCCCTTCCAGTAACCGTGACGTCATCATCGTCACCGCGAATCCTACCGAATCGCGCGTCACGCTTCCAGAGCGATTGAACGCGGTATCGGCTTTGCTGCAGAGCGTTGTTTAGCTGCGTAGTGTTTTTTAGGTCGCTCGTTCCGCTGGTGACCGCGTACGCCGTGACCTTCAAGCTACGGGAAATGATTTACGCGGAGCAACACGGCAAATCGCACCGGGGACAAAGAAGTGAAAAAGATATCCGCGCGTCACTTCCGGTGGGCGCCAATGAGGCGAGTTCCTCAAGCTACGACGACAGCGCGAAGCTGACGACTTGAACAGAAACTTTCATAGTCGGATATTCTGCACAGCAATCTGGCCGCAGTTCGAGGCTTCAGTGAGTAGCCACGAGCAGAAGGCGGGCCTTACACGAGAGAGTCGTGTAAGGTCAGCCTTCTGCGAAAAATCCGAGAGAGAGAGAGAGAAAGGGAGTGCGGGCTTTACACGAGTCAATGCGGTATACGAGCGGGAGGGACGGAGCACGCGGAAAACTCGATTTGGGTCGGCGCGGTATAGAACGGAAAAGCAGGGAAAATAAACTGAAAGCGAGTTTTAGCTCCCGAAACCGCTTCGAGGTAATGCCGGCGTTTCGTCTATATACAACACAATGGGCGGCCGGGGCGGTGGAAAAAAGTTCTAGCGCCAACGGTGGCGCGGTTGCGAGTTGTACGGCGCTCCGTGGGAGGCGATGACGAGGGAACGTCCACGTGAAGCGTAAATTGTGGGACAGGTGAAAAAGCGAGGGCTCTGGGCATGTACGTATATATACAGGCAGCTGAAAAGTGTGAACAATGCCAGGTACAGTAGTTATAGCTCCAGGGAGTCGCCACCCGCCCGAGCTGAAAGTTTTGCGAGCCGTTCTCTTGTAATTAGCGCCATTACCGAGAGCGGGATGCAGGCGTGAAAGACGCGTGAACACACACGAACAAAGATGGCGAAACACAAAAACGCAGCGCATAGGCGATCGCGTCGATAGGAGTTTTGGGGCATTTAGCAGGGCGCGTCGGCTTTTTTTTTTATGTATAACGTACAAAGGGAGGTCGGATAGGGCAACAGAATGGATGCTTAGGGTAGGAAAGAGAAGTCGCAGCCTTCAGAGGTTTAGCTGAAGTGACGAGTCCAAGAAGTCGGTGTCCATTAGATCGAGTCGGTTGATGAAGAACAGGGATAACCACGCATAACTGAGACGGGCCTTCCTCCTATCGTGGACTTAAACAGGATGATGACGTAATAACGAATGCGGACGCACAGCAGCTTTTGCAAGATAACTTTATTGCACGAAGCACGTGAGCTTATGTAGGCACGGTGAGATCCTCATCAGCACACGTGTGATGCGTTTGAACAGAAAAGCATGCGCAATGGGCGGGTTATTCAGTCAATTCCTGCTGCAGATTTTAATGGCGATCATGATGATGAGAAGGAGGAGGAAGAGGATGACGGCTGTGGTGATTGCTGTTTGAAGAAAAAATTGTGGCAGCACTCATCTCACGACGCCTGTCGGCGGTAGATAAACCGATATAGAAACACAACGTAGTGGCAGAGTCGAAACGAATTATGGGTCAGGCGCGTACTGCAGCGGGAGTCCACTTTCGCGCTCCGCTACGAACACTTGGCGCCATCTAGCACTGCCACCGCGAAGCTTCTGAGTGGCCTCCGAAATGCGTGGCGCATTGGTGCGTGCGAACGCATAGAAACGCGTCACGCGGCAACCAAGCTCCTCTCTCGCGCTACTTTCTGGACACGCGGCGCCATCTAATGGCGGTGCTGTCGAGAAATCTGTGCGTGGCCTCCGAGACAAGCGCGGCGCGTCAGTAGCTGCAACGCTGAGAATTGTTCCCTCGCTTGCCACATACCGAGTGGCAGATACTCAGTGACTCAAGTTGGAAAAAGGTTCAATGAAAAGCGGCACATAACCAGTGTATCTGTGGCACTGACTGCTAACACGTCGCGTCCAGTTGAGCTCAGAATCGGAGAAACTTAAGGGATATTTTTCGTCCTTGTAGAACGGCACATTCCCGGAAGAACATAGCTAGTTACCCAACATACATACATACATACATACATACATACATACATACATACATACATACATACATACATACATACATACATACATACATACATACATACATACTTACATACATACATACATACATACATACATACATACATACATACATACATACATACATACATACATACATACATACATACATACATACATACATACATACATACATACATACATACATACATACATACATACATACATAGATAGATAGATAGATAGATAGATAGATAGATAGATAGATAGATAGATAGATAGATAGATAGATAGATAGATAGATAGATAGATAGATAGATAGATAGATAGATAGATAGATAGATAGATAGATAGCCAAACCCAGAAAGTGCGTGAAGTTCCGAAAGAATGATTTTAAACACGGTGACGTGCAATAACGGTAGCCCTCTGCTGTTAAGCCTGTGTAGCCAGTAGTCGATAATGCGGCTAAGTAACAGATATGCTTCGTGCTAATTGGCTCACGTTGCGTTTAAAATCTTCCTTGTTCCCTCATTTGAACTTCAGAGATGTAGCAAGCTGCTCCCTGAGAAGTTCTGACGCAGAAACATTCCCGCGCGCGCATGCACACAGTGACAAAGTTCTTACGGTTCCGAGCAAATCGCCCGCAGGTCCCGCGGTCCGTTCTCGCACAAACACGCGAACGACGTGCTCACAACCCGAGTCCGCCACATGACGAGACATTTCGGTGTTCACCGTCGGTGCGACCAACCCTGTGCCATCCTCTATAGCTGCTCTGCGGAAAATAACTTCCTGACAGCGTGCGCAGGACAGGGGCCGGTCGAGCGCATTAGGTGGTCGTCGTCGAGAAGAGACGAAACTCTTACCTGCCGCGTCGCCATTCACCGAGATGGCCGCACTCGGTGCGACGAATTTGCGTTTCAACCGTCCGGCGTAGGGAGTTTAGATGAGCTCGCGTCCCCTTACGTGGCACTCTGTCGCGCTTACCACGAACGACACGGCTCTCTCTCTATCTCTACCTAGCTAGGCTTCCGTAAAGATCGTTTCCTGCGACGAACACTGGCTCGTTTCGACGAACCCGGCATTCCGCGCGGCCGCGGGTGAAAATTAACTCAAGGATCCGAGAAGGGCCAGTTAAGAGTGCTGCGACCACGCTAGCGCAGGTTCGAGACTCCTTGGCAGACACCGCTTCGCATACTGCAAAATGACCGCGACGGTGGGGCCCCAGCCCGCGGTGAGGGGAGTATTCTTCGCGAATATTTAACGATGCATGAGTCTGGCCGCTGTGCTCGCGCTGCCTGCGCCCCCCTGCGGAAAGGAAGCCATCAAAAGTGGCGCGTTAACGGACGGTGTGGTTCGCGCTGAAGTTGACAGACAAATGCGCGCGTTGCGCGGCTAACGTTGGGTTTGTCGCGCACTTGCGCTTGAACTCGGGAACTGGCGAAAGCGTCTTTGACGAGCCGTCATTTCGCTTCCGCGGGAGAAGCGCCGCACGCGTCTGTATGCACAACTCTGTCGCGTCGTCTCGGTGGCAGTGGGGGAGGTGGGGGGGGGGGGGGACGACTTTTGCTGAAACGTGGGAATCGCGCGTCAGCGGCGAAAGCGCTCGCCGCTAGCTTGACGACGCGAGTCGGGAGCGTGAGGAGCTTGGGAGCAGCACTTCCTCGGAAGATACGTAAGCGCGTGCGTTGCGCTCATCGCTGTGCGCACGTAAGTTGCGTTCGTTGCAAGTGATGGACCGATCAGCCGTAGAACTGGACGACAAGTATCCATTGTAGAACAGAAACGTGCGACTACGTAGTGCGGCTATTAGAGATTAAGAACAACGAGACAGGGACCATATGGACGTATACAAAGTGCAGACAAATTTGCACTCTATGAGCTGGTCTCGTCCCTGTGGTTCAACTTTGCAACGCTGCTTTATACTCGCAAATTATGTCGCTATCAGAAACAAACAAACTGAAAGAAAGAAAATCTGAGCGGAGTGACTGGAGTGACCGACTCGATAGTATTACAAGATCGTATCATTCAATGGTTATCTATGGATATAGCAATGCTTATGCATTATCATCATCTGTGAGTTCTGATATTATAGTCATCTGCTGCTGTCTACGAGTCCACTTCACCTGCGGCAACCAGCGCTGGCCAGGGAGCGCTATGCCAGCTTGAGTGTGCAACCTAAATATGCTGATACGATTCGATAGCGATGCCTCAAAAATGATGCGACGCCATGGGTGTTAACAGAGACGCGCCAGTGTCAACGCTTGCTTTAGCTCTATGCGCCCAGCCAAGAGAGGGAAAGAGAGAAAGGATGCATAGAAACGGAAGTAGGAAGTTCCGGTTGCCTATCCTGCACGGGGATGGAGTAGGGAGATAAAAAGAGAAAGACAGCGGGAGCCGGAGGGAGAGAGAGAAAGAAAGAGAGACGAGCACGAACAAACACAAAGTTCTTTTCACAAAGTTTTTCACTTGAACCCCCTTTTAAAAGAGACCCTTCTTACCCCTCCGTCATATATTTCTGCCCGCACTGACCACAGCCTTAAAATCGGGGTGCCATTGTGCCGTACTAACCGGTACAGTGACTCATTCATCCCCAGGACAAGCACGGACTGGAATCGCCTTCCCGCCTCAATCGCACTCATCACCGACCCTACTAACTTCAAAACCGCCGTTCAGAATGCCTTTTGTTAATATCTTTTGTAAATTTTTTGTTAATACTTGTTTGTATTTTTTTATTTTTTACTGCATTACTTCTTGTTTTGACTCCACTCCTTTCTGTAACGCCTTCGGGCCTTGAAAGTACGTGAAATAAATAAATAAATAAATAAATAAATAAATAAATAAATAAATAAACAGCGTACATTATAGTTGTAGGGGGCGGCGCTCTTAAAGTCTATCGTAAAGCCCCGTAGACCTCGGGAATCTTAGCCATCTGAATAGCGCGAATAAGGCCTTCTGCGCGGAGGTTCTTTGGAAACAGTCGCCTAGACCTTTTTGTTCTGATAGTGGACGACTGTCCAAATGGTCCATCAATGTGCGCATTACTTGCCTTTCGGCACTACAGCAGGGCAGACATAATATGTGCGAGAGTCTCATTAAAGCTGGACGTGTCGCACGTGGGGCTGTTGGCCATTCCAATCAGTAGAAAAAAAAAGTACAAAAAGATGCAGCCTCAAATAACCGACAAAAGAAGGCCGAAGTGCGATTCCTCAAAGAAGCTATGCCCCCTCCTCCCAAAAATATCATCTTACGAATGTCAGTGATTCCCGCCGTGGTAGGTTAGTCGTCATGGCATTGCACTGCCGATCTCTAGGTAGCAGGTTCGATCCCGGCCACCGCGGCCGCATTGCGATGAGGGCGAAATGCTAAAAACACTCGTGCACGTTATAGAACCACAGGTGGTGAAAATTATTCCCGAGTTCGCCAATGCCACGTGTCCTATTAATCATATCGTGGTACTGGCACGTAAAATCCCATACTTTAATTTCTTTCATTTGAATTCTCGCAAGGGCCTCAATGATTACTGCAACACATTTTTCTGCAATAGCAGCAACATATAAAAGCACGAGCTGCCTGTTTCACTGTGAGCAGCCCCTATGAACTATATGTGGTATTCAGACTTCAGCCATTTGGGCTTCAGCCTGTTAGCGAAAGCGCTGAACAATCGGAAAAAATTACGAAATGTTATGTAACGTGAACGCTAATGCGACCGTAATGGAGAGCAACCAGCTGCTCCGAAAAAAATGAGTGAGTGAGTGAGTGAGTGAGTGAGTGAGTGAGTGAGTGAGTGAGTGAGTGAGTGAGTGAGTGAGTGAGTGAGTGAGTGAGTGAGTGAGTGAGTGAGTGAGTGAGTGAGTGAGTGAGTGAGTGAGTGAGTGAGTGAGTGAGTGAGTGAGTGAGTGAGTGAGTGAGTGAGTGAGTGAGTGAGTGAGTGAGTGAGTGAGTGAGTGAGTGAGTGAGTGAGTGAGTGAGTGAGTGAGTGAGTGAGTGAGTGAGTGAGTGAGTGAGTGAGTGAGTGAGTGAGTGAGTGAGTGAGTGAGTGAGTGAGTGAGTGAGCGAGCGAGCGAGCGATTGCTATGCTACCCAGCCCAACTTTCGCAAATCTTATGGCCACCTAGCGACAAAGTATTACAATCAGTTGCGGACACCCACTATATTGCGTCATCCGACAGCCCCCTTTTCTCCCGCCACGCGTACGTCCATTTCTTGATGAAAACAAATTTGCCACGCGCGACTTGCGCTGGTCGCGATAAGGCTGTTGCGTACGAACATTGTGGGCGGCACGGCATCAGCCTAGCGGGTGAATTAGCCCGCTTTGTCACAGGGACATCGCATTTGCAAGCTCGGACAGATTCAGCCCCCCAAAAAAGCACTTCAACAGAGGAAAAATAAAGTGCAACAAACAATTGCTTGTTCGTGCTCCACACCGTGCTGTTGTTCTTAAAAAAAAGGCAACACGTGCAAACAAACAAACAAGCAAGAAACTGGGACTCTGATGACCGAGAGGAACGACGCGGACGACAACAGCAACAGCGTCGAAATGCGGCTTCACTCTTTAATCACAATTTAGCCTCGTGAGGAAAGTGGGGCTGAAAGCTAGAAATAAGAACAAAATATCAGTTACAATAAACAGTAGAAAGGCCGCCAGATGATGCTTAGATGTTAATCGGGCGGCGAGTCTCGAAAAAAAAAGAAAGAAACATAATAAATGTAATTACGAATATGTGAACACACGCGCGGAGAGAGACAGAGTCAGCGGAGTGGATGAAAAATTCTACAGGGTTGGTGCGTACGCTTGGCACCACCGAGGCTGAGTAGTAAAAAGTAACAAGAGAAGAAAAAAAAAGATGGCGGAGAGGGAGAGATGCGTATCATGGTCGCTGTTCAAATTGGGGCTCTAATTAGCCGCAACGACACCGCACGGCCATCCCTCAACCCAGCGCCGCGCAACCGCTGACAGTTCAAAGTAGAGAAACAAAACAAAACAAAAAAGCGTGCGCGTCAGGCAACGGAAAGACCATGTTTAATGACCTCAAATGTGCGGAGCGTGGGTACAAAGAAAGAAAGAAAAAAAGAAAGAAAGAAAGAAAGAGCGAAAGAAAGAAGGCTCAGGAAAAGCGCGGAGGTTCAAGCATCAAGAAAAGAGAGCGAGGAGGCGAGGGCGCGCCAAAAAAGAAAGTAAGCAAGGAAAGTGAGAGTACAGCTATCGCGTTGTTGTCATGAGTACAGTGTGAAGGGAGAAAAAGTAAATAATAATAACAGCAACAAAATGAATTTAGGCCCAACACCGTAAACTCCGTTCATTTTACGGCTCCTTCTCTTCCTCAAGTTTCCCTATTTGAAAAGTTCGTGTAAGTTCTTGAATCCTTCATCGTGTATGCAAAACGTTGTTGCTGTAACGCTCCCGATGCGGATCACAAACGCGGAAATCCATAGCGGACGCAAAAAAAAAAAAATGCGCGACGTGCATGTTTAGCGAAATACTATGACTGTAGAATTATATGGTTATAAATCCAAGCATTATTTCGTCCTTTCACACTTCACGCGCACGCAGACACTGAACACGGGAAATCTTACGTACAAGCCCAGACCCAAAAAAGAGAAGCAGCGGGCAAAAAGCTCGTAACTGGGCGGGTTGGCACTGAATCACTCTTAAAATCGCGCTTAAAACCAAGGGCAAGAAAAAGGAAGGAAAACAGGACACACGCGTCGACTATTCCCCGTTAAGTGAAAAAAAAAAGAGCATGCACAGTGCACGTCACCACTCGTGTAGGGCGCGCGAAAGGCGCCCTTACTTTTTGGCAGCTACCGTTAGACGTCGCTGGCTGCCTCCGGAGCGCGCTCTACACAAGAGTGACGCGCACTGTACTGTAAACGCCTAGCAATACAGTGCGCGTGCGCCACCCGAGCGGGAAGATATCCATCCTCCTCTGTAGATATCCTCCTCTGTAGTTGCAATATAGGAGCAGATCGCGAACACCAAATGCTGGCTACGTAACGATTGATCGCGGTTTAGTTGTGTTCGTCTCCTTACCTTTCCTGACACGTGATACAGAGGGAGTAATGGGGAATTTATTTACATGCTGTATTTTTTTATTCTGTGTTGTTTTTTGTACAGTGAACGTTTAGTTGCAGTCGTCGCGTATTCTGTCTTCCTTCTACTGCTTGTCCTTCGCTTTAGGCACATTTTGAAAAACGAAACGAAAGCAACCTCATATTTCGAGAGCTGCCGCTGTCACTTAAGGCTGCAGCACGTAACTCTTACAAAAGCAAAAAGAAAAAAAGGAAACACTGCAACAAAACTCAGGAGAGCTCGGAGAGAAAGCTGGGCTTGGAAAATGCTAATCTGAGAACCGTTACGCCGGCGTGCGGAAGAGATAGAGAGACAAAATGTTAAATTCATTTCTTCAAAGCTGGGAAACAAAAACTGTCCCGAAGAAATGACAAAGAGAGCAGAGGCCACCTTTTAAAGCCCGGTCGATGAAGCGATGGCCAGTCAGAAAATGACACGTGATGACAGGAGCGGAGGTGATGATAATGGGTGCCCCGGCGTTAATCACGGCTCATTAGCACTAATGACGAGCTGCGAGAGAACGCGGAAGACAGGGAGGGGGGGCCTCCCCAAAATGATGTTTTCACTCAAAAGTTACTTAATCAGCAGCATTTCCTTCTCTTTGTGAGGAAAAAAAAGCACACACAGCGCTTCGCTCGGTCCAAACGTTCCAGGTTTCCGTCAATTCCGTCATGCACGTACCTGGCGTACCGGATGTGCCTGGATTCCATCACGCAAACCGATAAGAAGGCGATCGCAATTAAAGGAGTTCACGTTGAGATGGTGGCTTGCCGCTACTCTTAATAAAAAGTGTGCAATACCGGTACTTACATATGGGAAAGGAATCTGAAGGCTAGCCATGAATCTTGAGAAAAAAAGTCTATAAGACTGCGCAATGAGCGACGGAAGGAAAAAAAAAAAGTTGCAGTTTCGTCCGAAACGTGAAGCATTGATTGCAATAGCAAACATTTAGGCAGCCATACGAAGTAAGGGTAGTAGTTTCATCAGCTGTACAGAGTGCAGTAAACGTTCACGTACTAACTAAATTAAGGAGCATGGTGCTACGCGCGCAAACGCAAACATGAACAGGTCGCACTCGATGACCGCGGGCACTCGCCGTCAGATTGCTGGCGTGATGAAGAGCGGCAGCAGCGGGGAGCGAACGTTTCGTGCTGTCTTTATCTTCAACGCGTGGCCGAAATTTGAGATTGCGCGAACTCCAACACTTAAGCGCGCAAGAACACAGCGCACGCGAAGCCGCGCACCATCTCGGTCCGCACCACTGTTGCACCCGCCGAAGATTACTGTAAAAACAGGAATATAGGTCGAACTTAGTAGAACTACGTAGACCAAAGTGTTGTTCCTGGACACGAAAAATAAAGGGTTGATTGATTGATTGATTGATTGATTGATTGATTGATTGATTGATTGATTGATTGATTGATTGATTGATTGATTGATTGATTGATTGATTGATTGATACAGCCACATAGAGTTTACGGCTTGCCAACTAACGAGCTTGATTCATGAAGACGGCAGCATAACGATCATCTTTGGTAGCAATTACCAGGAAAACCAGCCTTCACTCAAAGCCATTAAAGACAAAAGCCCGGGGGCTAGCAAGCATTGTTCGTTGACGATATCATTAAGAAAACGCGTTCCTCGCTTTCAACTTGCTCAAATGAAACAATGAGTGCTGCAGTTGGGGCTATGAAAGCTAAACATTACGCGCATCAACGAATCGCCAGGTGTCGCATTAAACGCTGATCCGCGAAACGAGCTCGTTAGTAGTGGTCCTCTTCGAATGTGTCCGCGATAAAGAAAGGCAGTTTCGATACAATAAAGCGACATACGTTTGAAAGAGCTTCACTAATGTCACTATTTTCCCGGAGTCTGTGAAGACCGTACAAATTTTGCAGATTAATAAAGGAACCATGAAATGACCTGGCACGAGGCATAAGAAAGACGTTCTTATCGCCGGCTTCATCGCATCAAAACACGGTGACGTTTATCCCAAGGGCCATATTTATCGGAAATCGAAGGCCGCAACGTTAAGGAGAGATATTTATCGCAACGACGTACGTTGAATCCCGCGCTTATAAATCCTTTCTAGCACCGCATTATTATCGACTCTTCGAATGGCATTGTCAACCGCTCTGGCGTACGCTAAAATGTCCGCATGTCTCAGAAAGTTTCCGAAAGGACAACTACCCCAAAACGTGGGCTCATGCGAGTGCGATGCCGAAAGCGGCAGACGAAGCGAAAAATTTTTTTTAAAAAAAGGACGTAAGGCTCCGTTCACACTTGGGTAGCGAAAAGAGAGCGAACTGGCCAAGGCGGGCGGTAAATCTTTCCCGCCCATGTCGAAAGCGTTCACATTGGTTTCGCCACCACCCCCGCCGCTTTTGCCAAATCTATACCTGCTGTGAGCAAATTTGTCTGCGTCGTGGCGTACGTCTTCAGACCATTTCCAACATCTTGTTCATCTGTACAGGGCGTTTCACGTAACTTGAGCAACGCTCTAAAAATGTGCAAACGCCACACAGCTGCACAGAACCAAGGTAACGTTGTCTGCCGTCGCTTGGAGACAGATCATTTTTTGCATTCCGTCTAATATTATAAGCAGCCTTAATAATTCAACTTCTCGATTATTATAATTAGATGAAAAGTGACAATAACAAAATTGCAGACCAACATGAGAAACCCCCGATACACATTCCTGCTGTTCAATACGTGTTCAATACGTGCTACATAAAAGTGTTTTTCCAAGCGTGAAAGAAGCCCGCGAATACACGCAAAATTGCCGCTCGAATGGCCACTCGGGGCACCTTTCAGTACGAACGCTGAGCGCTACTGAGCAAGCAGACAGATTTATCGACACACACACACACAATTACCAATGTGGCGCTGCGTGTTTAGGTAAAATGCATTACTTCACAGACGATTAAGACCCAATAAGAGTTCAATGCGCTCATCGCCAGGCACAACATTCGCATCCAAAGCGCTGCGCGTAGTGTCACAAGGTTCACAAAACACACCCGGTGTGTCAAAGTACCGCGAGAATCATGGCAGAATCTATCGTACACTTACAGAGTCTGAAAACAGCATCGCGACAGGCAGTTATCTAGTTATGCGTTCCGTTATGTAGCTATATGAAGACAAGTAAGCCACCTCGTCTTCAAGACCGCCAACTCCTGTGCGTGCTTTCGGACTCGTTTCTCTACAGCGGCTCTTGACGTGCACCAAATGCGCGGGGTCGAACCCGCGAGCTTGAGATCAGCTACGTAACGCCGTAGGCTACCGAGGTGGGTTTTTCTTCCGTACCTTCCTAAACTCGTGTGCGGAACTTCGCAAATCTTCGTGGCATTTGGCTGCCTTCAATGACTCTTCAGTGTTTTTCATGCTTTAGCATCGTTTGCCCTGCGAAGAAGAGTAACCGGGGCCACAAAAGGCACCAATCTCTCCTCTAAATTTATATCAATAGAAAAAAATTCTTTATATTGACCTTGAAACGAGCAAACAAAAAAAGTAAACAAGAATGGCGCGAAGCATACCAATTACAATAGCCCTAGCCATTTCTAAGTCGAACATTTGCTCACTGCAGAAAGAGTCGATTGGAAGAACATCGTGAGAGAGTGTGTATAAAGCGGTGAAAAAAAGGGGGGAATATAATAGAGTTTCTCGACAAATATTATTATTACCAGGTGTCAAAAACTTAGAAGATCAGTTGCGCACGACGTTGTCCTCGTTGCGTTGGCTGTCAAATCATCCTGCAATGTTGCGCAGGTAATAAGACTACGACTCCTTTCCCACAATACGTTCCAGCACCCCGTGGCTTGCGGTGTACTAATAGATACGTATAAACGGCGCGGAATAAACAGTAAAGGCAGGCCATTAAGACGTAAACGCGGGGTGCACTTCGAAGCTGCTGATGTACCGCGCACATGGCAACGATAACGAACCATATTGAGCGACAGAACGTTTTCTTTCGTAGCTAACCTCCGGGCGCCCGCGGCGAAACATACGGTACTTCAACTTCCTCCTCCAACGTGCCGCGCGTGCTATACGTGACCCACGGTGACCCTCGAGCTTGCCGTCCTTCCGCTGCGGACAACGTGTACGACATAACGCAGAAAACGAAACTATAGAAGCCGCATCCTCCGCATGCGCAGCGCCCGTGCACGTCAGTGGCAGTGGCCTTTCACGGGTCGCGGACGCGCGCGGCGAAGCGCGGTTCTCCATCGCGACCCGACGACGAGACGAGAGAGAGAAGGAGATTCTTGAAGATGGGAAGGAAAGGTGGGGTAAAGTGCAGCGCAGTAACTGTCTCTCAGCAGAGGACACCTCAACCGCGACGAGAGATTGCGCGTTCTAAACCGCGAGCCGAGGGAGGGGGGGGGGGGGGGATAATTAAAACGCGAGCTAAAGACGGCGCTCGGCGTGCGCGACCGCATTCACGGATGCTGAACGGTTTAACGAGCTAGCTGTGGCGGAAAGGGAGCGTCTTCGCGTTTGGGACAGCGAAAAAAGCGAAGAGGAAGGTGGGGGGGTGGGGGGGAGGGCGCTGTCGGCACGTTGACAGCTAGCTGCGCTCGGGACTCCTTCAGTCACTCGCGCGAACGAGCCGCAAGACGTGAGTCCTCTGAAAAAAAAAAGTGTGAGCGAGTTGGAAGAAGCGGGTTTTGAAACACCTACACCCGAGACGGGCGAGGGATCCTGCCTTGTCACTATAATGCACGTCGCTTACACGTGTTAACCGTCTACTTGAAAGAGTCGACGCTGTTTAGGGGACAAGGGATGCGGGCGCCTCGGCAGCAATGAGACTGCGGCCCGCAAGTAACTTTGGGTCCAGCGTCCTACAAGCATAGAAAGCCTGAAAACATCGGTCAATTATGACGAAGGAAACAGCGGGCTTGGTTTCGAGGGTACGGTATAGGTTTCATAAGCAATCATTGCAAAGAATGCTACGCACTACATGAAAATGAAAAGCGCAACTGTCTAATAATATAGCAACTTCTTTATTAAGCAATCATTATGTTGTACTTAGTAACAGCCGACTTACGTACAGCAATCTACATCCGAAGTACGAAGATTTCCGAAGTACGAAGGTTTTGAGACTTTCTTTGCTAATTTAAAATTATAATCCTTACTTAAATCGCGAACAGCGTGCTGGATTCTATCACTAGAAATAATTATAATTTCATTTCCCTGAACGTCCCGCAACACATATTGGCCACTTGTCAGTCCCTTTAATGGTGCTTATTTAATGACATATATAAAACAGTACTTTGCTTAAAATGATGAGCTTGCGAAGGCGTTTGAAGCCAGAACGACGACGTAAAGGCAAATATACCTATGTGTCGGCCATCACTCGCATACTGGCTGACAAAATATCGCGTTGGAGATCCGTGCGCCCACACGTAGCTCGCGGCAAAAGCACAGAAGTTTGTGTATTCATCGAAATTCACCTGTTCAAGCCTAGATGGCGATACTGGTTTTTTGGGACACGAAACGGAAGGACGAATGGAACGGAGCAGAAAATGACCCGGGAACCCAGCCAAAGATTACTACGCATTAACACGAGCGTCTTTTCATGTTTGCTCGACGTGAGAGACGCCCCAGTATGCGCTTTAGAATCTAAGAAACACCAGTCATGCTTCAAGTAGGGATAATGTTGGTTTAATATGTGTTAACTGCAAGATCGATATGTACAGTTGTGATTACCTGCAGATGAAAACTGTCGAAAATATATGGGGCTCTGTTTTGCCGCACGACTGCGACACACGGGTTACCGTGATGTGTGTAGAGGTGAACAGTTTCAGTCGCTGCAAGCGAATTTAGTTTCTTGATTTCACCGAGTGGCTCGCAAGCTTCTTCGTTCGCTTGTACAAGCGAGTAAAGAATGAAAAAGCCCAAGCAAAGCGTTACATATAGTGTTTCCTAGGCGTGTTTGAGCTCGAGTTACCTTGGGAGAAAAAACCATACGCACGTAACTTGACGAACTTGATAATAGCAGTGGGTAGCCGGGCTTGTTGATACCACAACATGCTTCAGCAAACAGCGCAATAATGAAACACAGAAAAGTAGCCCCTGTTTCGTGTGCACCTTTCCATGTGTCTTTCTCTTGCGCTGTTCGCTGAAGAATGCGTACGTAATTTGATGCACTCAGGATCCCTCGTGTACGATCAAAGCTGCAGGTGAACTGAGTCGCATCATTCATTTAGACCAGTAACTATAGGTCAATGAGCAGCAACCTGAAAGCTATACCGATAATTGCTGGTAGCAGTGCGGGGCTGTACAGAACGGCTAACGTGTGATTTACGACATTCGCTCCCATTGCAGCCCGCCTGACGCGGCAGGCCGCATTTTTTTCTTTGTTTATTCCAGCGGCCGTGCTACACCGTAAAAACAGTTGCACCTTTTGGGGTGTATATTTGTCATACAACGATGATCGTCACCTGTCTTGCCCGCATTTCCTTTCTTTAACGCTGCGAGCGCGGTACTCCCAAGTCACGAACGGCATGCCCGTTATCAGCATGACGGAGCATTCTCGACAGGAAAGTAACGAGCGCAGCGTTTTCAAGAAAGGAAAAGCAAGCAAGACAGACGACGATTATTGCTGTATGGCAAACCGACACCCCAAAAGGTGCAACCTTTTTTACAGTGTACCACTTTCCCGTGACGTAGAAAACGCCGCGTTGTATGATTCGAGCGGTGTTGCTCAAACACCCAATCAGCGTGCGCTGAAATCGATCTGTGACGCCACAGAGATTTAGCGCCTACAAGCAACACCGAAAAGTCGAAGCAAGGGCTGGCCTACACTCACCTTGGAGAACCGCCAGGAGTCGTGCACGGGACATTCTTTGGAGTTGCACCATGCAAAGTTGCTTGAGCTCTTCCAGCGGTATGTGCTGACGACGTCGTTACCACCGCAAAAGGGAGGGGGAAAAAAAGAAACCAAACACGACATCAAAGGGAGACAAAATGGGCGTCGCCAAACGATCGCTCTGCGGCAGTGACAGAGAAATCTTAAAGGTGAACTAACACGACATTTTCGCCTTGTAATTTCCTGCGTTGAATGAAAGGCATTCGATCCCGAAACCCTATACATACTGGGAAGCCTAGGCGCTCCCTAACTAATTTACCCTACACATATAGTTAAACCACGATCTAACAAAACTCGATTTTACGAAGCTCCCGATATAACGAAGAAATTTCCATTCCTCGGCAGGTGCTCATAGGGTTCAATGTTATCATCAACACGAATTACCGAAACAAGCTTGGACGAACTCCATTTAACGAAGTTTTTTCCTCAAATAAAAGAGTAAGCAAGCGGCAATTTCTTTCTAATTTCGACACAGACGGATTCTTATTCGAGCATGCGCTCTAAAGCTATAGCGTTAGAACACCTAGTCGCCATGGTCACATCGCTAGTTTTGTTTTGACGAGGGTGCACGCCGCGCTCATGCACGGAACAGTGGGCGGTGGTCACTTCCGTTATTTCATCGTTTATGCGGCAGATTGCTGGATTAACGGCAAATACAATGCCGCGGTACCTTTTGCGCGTCGGTACCTTACAATTTTAGATTTCGAAGGACCGAAAAAATAATTTCTCGATTTTACGAACTTCCCTATTTAACGAAATAATTAGAGCGTGGTCATCACTTCGTTAAATCTAGCTTCAACTGTAATATCTTTTTTACGAACCAGTAAGCCTGTAATTGAAACGCCCTCCCTGCTATCTGTTACCATTCTTTTTCTTACTTTTCTTTGTGTGTATCTCTCTTTACCCTTTTTCCAACCCCTATTCCATCCACCCAAGTGCAGGGTAGGAAACCGGAAATTCGCATCAAGAAAACTTCCTAACTTTCTCTTTCACTACGAACCAGTACGAAGTCGTTCTGCAACCCGATGTAGCACCATAGCAGGCAAAAGAGCGAGCAGGAACGAATGCTCAAAGGTAACTACGTTCTGCGTCCACGTGATCACCTTCTTCGTTATGACGTCATGACACACATATCCCGGGAAAATCAAAAGTGCTTCGTAAAACAGACACTATGAAAGCGTGTTTAGTCCGCCCTGAGGAATACCAGTATTTTTTTTTCTAGGCGTTCGACGTGCAAGACCATCATATAACGCAAGAAAAATATAATAATAATACAGAAATGGAACATTGCAAATGTCATGTTAATAGTCATTTATGCATGCAACACTTTGGTGGGCAAACTGCGCGAAATGTAAAGAAAGCTAAGCGCGCGGTTAAGCTAGGCTAAGCAAAGCTACGCGCGCTTTGAGCAGTGGCTTACACTTACATTGTCGGCAATGGGCAGACACACGCGCATAATCAATCTTGTCCAAGGATCATTCATCCTCCTTAAGTCGTACATTCATGCACCAGCAGGTATGCCCTATCTACACTCGCCCACACTTGAGTGGGAAAGAGCACACCGCATTGCTGTTGCAGCCTTTGTACCTATTTACATGATTGACTCTGCACCTTACATTACAATTAAGTTCTGCTCCGCTTGCTCGCCTTTCGATACCGCCTGACAAATAGCACTCAGTTTTCCAGGAGCCGAAAAGACTACGCGCACCCCGTAACGACCTGCAACGTTCTTCAAGCCATGGCACGAGTGGTGTGCATGCGGTACAACTAACGCGTTCTTATTCCTGGTTTTTTCTTCGGTGTCCTGCCTCCTCGAGTTTTTCACCCATTCAATCAACTTCTCAGAGCTGCCCGTTGTTAAGCTACCCAGGTACCCAGCTTCCTCCAGCCTGATTACGTGACGTGCGAAGGCATCACCCAATGAATGCCCACATGTTTTTACCAGGGCAGCCCGAAGTGCGGAGATCCAAATGGCATTTTTGACTACTTTGGAATGACCTGAGGTGAAGTTCAACAGGGACCTGGCAAAACGGGGCAAATATTCCCAACAAACATGGTGGTCTAAAAAATGTAGTCTAAGATCAGGGCATTATAGTTCATCCTCTTTTGCTTGCTCCTTGACCTTGCTTGTCGACAAGACGTATATAGGTTATGCAGGTGAAGGCAAAGCTTCAAAATCAAAACAAAATAGTCTAATAGACGTCCATACACCGGCTTTCTAAATGTACACTTACGAGGATTGGAGACGAATACAACAAGAACAAAACGTTAGAAAAAAGAATATCTAACTCTGTGTCGTTCTTCGTTCAGGCATGCATGACATAGGCTACCATCTGACACCACTGGTGCCGAGCGGATGATAAAGTGCACAAAATAGTTACTCTGAGCCATACACTGCAAGATCCTTAAAATACCATCAGACAGGCACAATAAGTCTTTATAGCTGGTGTGAGAACTAAACGTTCACAGACTATAGGTCCTTGCACTGTCTGACGAGTCTTAATTGGGCCTCACCTTACCGTCGCATCAGTAAATGCACGCAAAAGCACAGAGACGCTGCTTCAAATGCTGGCGCAGAAGCAAAACGCTAGGCCCATGTAGGGCGCTCACCCGTTAGCCGTCTGCGGTAGACAGTTACAATGCGATTGGTAGCAAATCTTTCGTTGCTTTCCTTGCTTCTTATTTAATTGTACATTGTTGAGTTACTCTTGAAATAGACGGCCAATTACTACTGCTATACCTGCAGTTCCACTGGAGTCAGAATATTCAGCTCGTCGGGAGCTAGCGCACCGAAGGCTTCCTCCAGGAGATGCTCCCGGTGGTCGACGAAGGAGGAGAGGTCGTACCACGTCATCGCGACGCCACGTCACTCACTCGTCCTTCCTTGCCACTGGCACGAGAAGGAAGCGAATCCACGGCCCTGCACCTGCAAGAACACGTGACAGGGCTCATTGTAATGCCTTGCGAAGTTGTGAACGATCGACAAGTGTACAAGTGTTAATTTGATGGCGTGAACAGTTAGTTTAGTCGATTCTAACTAGTGAACTTGCTTCAGCGCTGACAGACACGGACCATGTAAGGCGCATAGGACACACGAAGCTCTACTTTGAACTAATTTTTTTTGTCTTTACTGTCATGTTCAAATACATCGTGCGCCCGTCATTGTCTGCATCTGTCCGACCACTAAATCAAGAGTGGGTGGGGAGGGGTCCCTCGGGACTCAGTAAAGTTATTTCCTCCTCCTTTGTATCTTGTCAGCACCAAAAGAAGTTCATCATGAATAACCAACTCACCAAAATTACCACCCTGACTGAATCCTAACTAGCTGCGTTGGTGATACCATGTGAAATATGTAGCCAGGAAAGCTAAACAAATGGCTAATCGACTGAATTTAACGGCCTAAGTGCCACGACGTATTCGCAGCGCTAATGAAGGGCCATGCAAGCCGCATATGATACATTTATTATGCATGATTACAATTCCTACAGACCATACAGAAATGAGTGGCAACGATGGATACAGGAAGGTCGTTTCAGTCGATGCAAGTGCGACGAAAGCAGGAGTCACGATAATGATTTCTAGTCTATAGGGCGCCATGCAGGCTTCTGTTATGTGGGAAAACCTCTCGTTTTAGTGCCAAGTAGCAATCGTTTAGTCCTGCGAAAAATGCCAAAAACGACTCTACTTGCGAGGTGATCTAAAGAATATCGCAGGCGAAAGGTCTCAACCATGCGAAAAGACACATAAAACGAAGCCAGCAGAAAGCAAAGGTGATGTTCATCATTAAGCCTATAATTGAAGCGCATAAATGGTAGATAAGAGAGTTCGCCGCAGGTGGTGATCGAAGCCACCCAAATTGTTGCCCGGATTGCTGCATCTATAACATCACATTTCGCTGAAAACGGTCTATTTGCAAAGTCACGAAGCCGTTCGAAGCCAAGAGGTCGTCCTCATGGCTTCAATAGGCAAATCCATGTATTATCCATTATTTCCACGCTGGGTAAACCACCGTAATTGCAACTCCCGTAGGCACTATAGCGCTAGCGTTTCCAGCAATACTGTTTGTCCAAAACGCTACGCGCCGCCCTCCACATTCATCTCGAACCACTTAGCCAGTCGACATGCATTGAACCGCAGCAGCGCTGTGTACATGTGACAGCCACACAGCGCCTGTCATGTATTTTCGAATCTGGAAAATAATGTTCGACGTTCCGCCGCCTTCGCGGCTGAGGACCCTCTAAAGCAGCATCCTGGCGCGCACTTGCGTAGCTTAAACCGTGGCGAGCACTCAAGCCTTTCCTATATGTAGCATATACCTTAAGAGGTATATGCTGTCAACTACAAGCAACGTTCCTCGGAGACCCGGAATGCGAGGCAAGCGAAAGCGGTGGTATAGGCCGACCACGAACACAGCGGACAGTACACGAGGAACAGCAAGCGTTCAGTGAGACGTCCTGCAGTGTGCAGAACCGAGAGAGAGAGAGAGAGTCTCTCTCTTAGTAGTTGTTCGAGGGAGAGAAAAATTTCCCCGTGCGACAGATCGTTAACGCCTCGAGCGCGAACCCGGCAACCAGGAGCCAGCCGCGAGAGTTGATTAATATTAATAACTCGCTGCAATTAACCTGCATACACAGCGCGTCTTCCCCTCCCTCCGTCTTTGCTCGCCATCCTTCCTCGGGAGACGTAGCCGCTTGCGTCGGTCCCGAGCAAACAAACGTGCGACCGAGCGAGGCGTAGGAATATAATTATAAAGACACAAATAAAAATAAAGAAGATGCAGCGCACGGCGAGTGAAGAGAAGAGGGAGGCCGCGGACTGAGACAAAGAACAGCTTTGGCAGCCGCGAATTGGACGCACGTGCTCATGCACTGGAGGCGCGTGAATATCGCCGAGGCTAAAACAAACTCTTGCTAAGGGTGAGAGGAAATTTATCTCGCTACATATACTTACGGTCGAGCGCTTCTACAACGAATGCCTGCATACAACGAAATGACGCGTTTAACTAAGGAACGATTCTGTCCCGGTTCATATTTCGAGCTGCTTGGTGCGCAACCTTTCACAATGAAGTGACCTGCATAACGAATTATATCGGAGGCCCCAAGCATTTCGCCATAAAAGCGTTCGGATGTATTTCATTTCTTTACAGCGATAGCGGTTACACGCTGCTTACGTAGCTGGTGAACAGCGTTGCGTCAGGTCGTAGTTGTGCGTGCGCGCGTCTTTTTGTTTTCGTTTTTTTTTTAAGTTTAACTTACGTGGGAGCGGGCACTGTAGAGTGTCATTAGGATAGCAATGTACATGGACGCTCAGGCGCAATAACGACGCTGTCGTCGTTGGTGTCGTGCCGTCCGGCTATCGACGGCGCATGCACGGCTCGGGCGTGAAGGGTTACCGGGTCACCAGCGAAGCAGAGTGCGTTTGGTTGCGACAACGAGGAAGTGAAGTCGAGGCACCGTGAATGCTGCTACGCTCAATCGCATCGGCGGCGGAGCCAGAGAACGGGCGGTATATAACGCTAAACGAGGACCCGCGGTAAAACTGTTAAAGCGACAGGTTTAAGGCCCCGATTGTGCAGTGAGCATGCCGTCAGCGGGGCTCAGCGGGAGCTGACCGGGGGGGGGAGGGGGGGGGAGAGGACATGTCTGCCGATCACAGCGCGGCACGCGCCGCGTTTCTACCAATCACAGAGCCACGCGCGCTTTCTGGCAATCATAGCGAGGCACAAGGCGTTTCTACCATCCGCGGCAGCGGCGCCGCCGGGGAGGAAATAAAGAAAAGAACCAGAAAGCTCGCCTTCGCGCAAAGCACTCGCCGCAAGCGTTTCCCGGTAAAGGTTGCATAAGCTGCAGTCGCCGGGAAGCGTAAGAAGCAGTCCAGCATCCTTTAATGCTATCGCGTTCTAAAAGGCGAAGCTTAAGCGTCTCACAAGATCTTTATTGCGATAGCACTTATGTGGACACTACAGGCGCATTGTTGCCGTCGGGGTCGCCATGATATTCTGCATAAAGTCCAAAGACGACGATAACACCATCACCGCGCGCCGTATGCTATATGTGAAAGCTCGCGAGGGTGAGCCGATGACAGCGGCTCAATGCCACATGCGCACGGAAGGAAAGTGGGGACGAAGCGCGCCGGCTTCCTTCGCGCACAAGGAACCGGGGGAGCTGTGGTAAGAGGGGGGGGGGGGCGTTGTACTTCGGCAATATAGTGCGGCCGCGCGCAGTCACGTGGGCTTCATCTTCAAGGCGATCTGCTTTGGGGC
This sequence comes from Dermacentor albipictus, assembly GCF_038994185.2. Classification (NCBI taxonomy): domain Eukaryota; kingdom Metazoa; phylum Arthropoda; class Arachnida; order Ixodida; family Ixodidae; genus Dermacentor; species Dermacentor albipictus. The sequence goes on from NC_091829.1 coordinate 37,259,001, forward strand.
CAAAATCTAGGTGGGCCGACGGCTCACAGCTTTGAGTGTGCCGTGTTCTTGCCACTCAGTTTGCGTTGAAGCGATAGATAGCACGAAGGTCACTTCGCTCGCTGCTGCTGCCGAGCTTCCTCACGCTAGTGTTTTAACAACAAGTGCGCGCGGTCATCGAGTGTGATGTGTGCATGCTTGCCTGTGCGCATTGACACCATGGTTGGTAATTTAATTAGTAGGCATGTGTTTACAAGTTTATACAGCCGATAAAACTACTATACTTACTTATTATGGCCGCCTACTAATTTACTATTACAAACGATGCTTAGCCTTTCGGGCGAAACTGCGACTTTCTTTATTCAGCTGAAGGCCAACAGCGGAGGCACTAAACATGCAGCAGAATATTAGTAGCTGACTTGTGAAAGTTTAGTATCGTTTCGAATTACGTAATGTAGAAAACAAAACAATGGCCAGCAATTTCCAGCAGTGGTGTGCCATATTCTATTCATGTCCAATAAAGTTTTACCGCGAAGCGAGGCACTTCAAGACCAGACTGTGCTTGCTTAGACATAAGGCATCAGTAGGGAACACGTGCTCTAACCTTTGAAGGGACGATTTTGAATCTGTAAGAATGACAACAGGTTGAGACGTACAAAACCGTAGCTTCTTTAGAGCTGCCTCAATAGCAACGCTTTCGGCCGTTGTGGAGGACACGACTGCAGTGAAGCGAACGGACCAATCATACTTCAAAGACGGAATGTGAAAAGCAGCTGCACCACGCTCGGTGCAAAATCTCCATATCAAAGGCCATACGATTCCTATGGGTGCCATCACACATAGGTATCATAGGCAACGAGATGGCGGACAGCCTCGCCCATAGAGCGCTGTCTGGGAATCCTTTGAGAAAAGTGCCTCAAGAGGACAAGAGACTCTTCAGAGAAGCGGTGTCTTGCCACTTCCGTTCTTTGTGACGCTCACCTCACAAGCTATGTGTGATCAAGGGTCTCAAAAGAAACCAAGCCACCTTACTCATCCGCATTCGCACGGGCTCTGCTCGTACCCCTGCGTGGATGTATAAGAGTGGCCTGGCGTTATCACCATTATGTTCAACGTGTGGTGTGTGCGGTGACATAGAACATTACCTAATGTGCTGTACTGTGTATAGCGCGGAAAGGAGGGTGTTATTCGGGTCCCTCACGAACACAGGAGTTCCTCGCAGTTCTCTTCAGGACATTGTTTTCCCGCGCGGGAACCGGTTGTCTAGGAAGGAGGTCTCTCGCCTTCTGTTAATTTACCTACAGGAAGCGGCCTCCACATGGTGAACTGAGGAGTGACCATTTGTAATTGTGAGATCTGTGTCTGATTACGTGATTTATTTATTTTAAGTGTCGCTACGGTCGAGCAATTGCCGGCAGCAACTGCAAGGCTAATCCCACCAGTAGCCTACTACAACTCCACTCCACACACTTCAGACTGTGCTTGGAGCCAATGTTCGATCTGGCTTTACCCCTACGCCTTATCCCGCAACCCCAGAAGTAGCACAGATCATCTTTGTGACTCTTGCCCTAGGCACATATTTCAATTCTGCTACCATAAACAACTTGAAACAACAAAAGATAACACTGTATCTGTAGCGAGTATCTTTTTACATAGGTAAACAAAAATACCATTTTTTATTGCATGGTTAGTTTCAAAGGGGAAGTTTATTTAATATTGTCTGATGTTTACAACAACCTGCATAATTTTCCACTCGGTTTTTGTTGCAAATCCGCCAACAGCCCTAGGTGATAGGTCTGAATGGCTGGGGTCAAGCCCACACAGGCTAGGCCCGAGTCGTTCTGACCTATCACTGAGAGCTAATGGCGGATTTTAAATAATAAACAGACTAGAATAGCTTTGCTTTACACCGGCCAAGCGTTTCTCCTTCCACTGCCACTATTCAGCGTTCCTTCCGAGCTGGTGTGTGTACGTTTTATTGCTCTGAGCGTAACGGGCATTTAAGCCCAAGTTAACGCTATCTGGTATTCCACAGGACACTCACAACCGACGCTTTCCCGTCGAACTGATCCAATGTCTCGTCTCGTGCACCATCCGAGGTGCGACGCTCCTCATAACGCCAGCGTTTTGAGACGCCTGGTGGCTGCCAGGGCGGCGCAGGAGTTGCCGTGCGCGCTGCCTCACTACATGTCGCACCCGCGTGCAGTTAGGAACCTGTCCGAGCAGTTGAAGTGCAGCGCCGAGTCTTGCTATCTCGCTCAGTGCTTCACCGCTTGGGCGAAACAGCCATTTTTTTTTTTTATCACCGGCTCGACGAGTCTAATCAGCAGTGCCTTGTCGTTCGATCCAGCTGTTTCGTCAGCTGCAATAGGATTCCCTCTGGTCCTGCTACCGTGTTATTGGGGAGAAATGCTAAAAGCGGAGGGCGGCCCTTAGAGCTATTCTATGTGGCTTTCGAAAAAAAACGGTAGTAACCCTAAGTGCCCCGCCATTTCGCAGCATTTCTCGTACATAACTCGAGAGTTGACGAATGCGTTAGTTGGAGTTGCACAAGTGCCCGTCAATGATTGTCCGCTACCACTGTCCACCTGCTGTACGAGTCCGATCCTACAGCATCTTTATTCATTCGATTGATCGTGTCGTCTCCGTGAGAAGCGCCGTTCCATAACGTGTACAATCTTCAATATTTCAACGCTCAGGTGGACTGAGCTAGCTGACCCGCTCAACCGCGTCCATCAGGGCTCAACCTCCGACTCTGTTTCTCCAAGCTGTGGAATCTGTGGCGGTTTACGTAACTTTGCACCGAACTCGCATATACCTCGCACACGGGATGCTCCTTTCCCGACCTCTGCTTAACACTAAACCGGGCACTCGCCCAGGAGTGCTTACTCCAGCTGCCCAAGCTCCAGCTCCAAGGTGTATGCCACGGTAGTCCCTTCTGACTACCATGGCATACACCTTGGTACGTTCACATTCATCCCGAGTCGTGGCCCCCATACCCGATTCGTTCAGTCCTATAGAAATAACATTCCCGCCACCTGCTCCTACTTGCTGCTCTTATGCCTTGGGATACTGTACTAGTTGGACCCAACACAAACTACGACATTATACGACCTTCATACGTACAAAATTACCTCCCTAGCTTCTGGCGCCGTCCCATTCAAACGCTGTCGTCGTAAACACCACGCACCGTAGCTCACTGGCAATGTTATAACGTTATGCAAGTGCAAGGAGCCAAATGTTCTGTCTTGGTAAGAAAAGCCTCTGCCACGGCGACTTGCTCGCTGCAGAACAACCACAGCGGGAAGTCAAGGAGCAAGTACGAACCGCCCACTAACGCTTCGTCGAACACACTGCCACGAGAGCGGTTAGAGAGACAAGGCTATTCTGGGCGTACGTAAACTCCCATTCAGCCACGAATGATCCTGAATGTGTACAACTAGCACATCCTCTTTTAATCCCCTTTCCCCCTTCCCCAGTGCAGGGTAGCCTACCGGACTCAGCCTGGTTAACCTCCTTGCCTTTACCTGATGACTTCTCTCTCTCTCTCTCACCGCCGTCTGTCACCTCCGAACCTGCCAACAATCCTCTCATACCTGCCTAGATTCCTACCCTACATATAACAGCCTAACATGCCTAACAGGGAGTGTCGCATATTAAACCTTTTCAAAGCTTCGGTCCCGACGGCATCAGTTCCATGGTCTTCAAATTAGCAGCTGCATTTGTCGCCTACATCCTGCGCTCCCTGTTTCAAGAACATCTAGACTCGGGTACATGTGCCGATGCGTGGATACATGTTTACGTTACGGCTACGCATATACGGGCCCTGGTGCGTGAGCAGGCCTCCTATCCTCCATCATCCCATCGCCAACGCGTTTATCGTACGTCACAACTTCAAACGTGTCCTTAACGCGAACATTGACACGCATATTAAAATAACAAAAATATAAAACAGCTCTTAAATATAAACAGCCCTAAAACAGCTCTTAATATAAAACAGCTCTTGGCATCACGGTGCACGTATCAAGTGCCCATCTTGATCAACACACTCCTTGCGACCTCATCCGTCGAGACTTTGACCGCACCTTACCCTGCTTGTTAGCATCGAAGTAAAGGGTATCTCTGGAACCGGAATCTCTTGGTTATGATCGCTCCTCAGCAACCTCACCACACGTGTTGTCTACTGCAGCCGCTACAGTTTGGTACCCGTGCGCAACGCGGTTCTCAAACATTATTCACACGTCATCGCAGGTTTAATGAAGTGCCACATGGTGTCCGAGCGTTGCAACATTGTTCCTCTGGACTGGTCAGCGTGGACATAAAGCTCACTTTCTGCCACTGCAAATTACTAAAATGCGAATTAATATTTAAGTTTATCGCTGCGAACGCACGGTCCCAAGTGCTTTTGAGCATGTGTTGGCGTCGGCTCGCGACGGCCAGTGGAGACAGAGTCACTGCGGTGGACACGAAGGAGTTTACGTTAGAAAGATGTCGTAAGGTGCAGAAGGTATCATCACTGCGTCTGTGCTATGCGTGACGACTCTTGCCCCTACCTGCCGCAGCGTTCTGCTGCAGAGCGCCAGGACGCGGGTTCGATTCACAGCCGCATTTCGACTGGAGGGGAGGGGGGAGAATTTCAGGCGATCGAAATTAATCGGGAGCCCTACACTACGGCGCCTGTTATAGCCCCGGAGTTTCTTTGGGACGTTAAACCCCGCGAATCCATCAATCGACATTCTGCGCCACACATTTCGACAAACTGAGCGTGATGCCCGACGCGCGAGCGCAGACAAAGCACAACGACCGTCTATTGCGAAGCTATCAGTTGCGCAGTGCGCAAAAGAACAGCGCCTTGCAAGGGCGACATCGCATGCAGCGGTTCTCTTCTTTCTATACCAACTGGAAGCGTTTTATTCTGTATGTTTCAGAGGAAAATAGCTGCTGCAGAAAAACTCGATGCAGCGGGTGACTCTGGCACCGGTCAACAGACCGAGGGAGGATGAGAGGTGCTTCTGAATTCGAGCAGGGCAAGTGAAGTTTAAGAAGCGAGCGACATAATGCAGTTCGTGCCTCCGGCTTGCATAACGTCGACGGCGCCACACAAGAACATTAACAATGGTAAACAGCGGAGACACTTCGCGAAGCTTCGTCGTTATCACAGGGAACAGAACAACAAAAAGAGTAGAGACGGGTTGTTTACTCGGCGCGGAAAATGCGTGATGGACCTGCTTTCCTCAAATGTCGCACGGTTCTTCTCTCGGTTTTCTCGCAAAGGTCGCTTCGCAGCAGTCTCAATGAGAAGAAAAAAAGATCAATTAAAAGAAGGCGACCTCGTCTAGCTGCGCATAAACACTTGACGAACGTGCCACCCTAGAAAGTTTCCGCTCCGTAACGCTCGCGACCGAGGAAGACCTGCGGCAGGCTACATCAGCCCCAAGAACAAAAACAATCGGACTCCAGGGGTAGCGCGACGCCGGCGACACCGCTCGGTCTCCAGTTCTCGCCTAAAACGCGGGATAAACAGGACCCGTCAACCTCAACGCGCCCTTCATCCACGAGCGCCAACGCCTGTCCCACTACAACCCCTGCGCCCTCTAGCGGCTGTTGCACGACCGAGGTGTACAGCCGAAACCCGTAAAAGTGTACACGCGGCAGGGACGTGGCAGTTGCAGCGCTGTAAGACAACCGGCAGGGGCTTGGCATCCTCTCGTAGAACAAGCAGCGATCCAGTTGGTGGCCGACACTCGACGAGCGCACTAAAAGCGTCCGTTTCCCCGTCGACTTTGTGTACACAGGGATACGACGCTGCGTGCACATAGCACCCGAGTTTGTGTACTCTCGCACTCTCTCGCGTATTTACCGAGAGCTCAGAGCTCGCGACGAGGCCACTAGGCGATGGGTGCCAGAGAGAGAGAGAGAGAGAGAAAAGGTTCCAAATAACAGGTTGCGATATAGCGGCAAAAGTCTTATTAGAACGAGAGGCGATATAGGAAGAAAACAGAAAAACGACCTGCCACCCCGAGCGTAGGCGTCCGTAGGAAAATGAAGGGGCGGTGGGAAGCGGTAGGCGAATACCTCGAACGCGGGAGAGGTCTCTGTGCGACAAACAGGGCTTAGAGTTCGCGCAAAAGCAGCGGGCGTCAACCGGCATCAGAAGCGTTAGCGTGGAAGCATGAAGAAGAAACGGCGGTGAAGTCGGCCGAAAGTTAGAAAAGAGGAAGGTGTGTTTATACCCGTCGACGCGCGGGTAATGCTTGCTTACGAGCAAAGTTCCCCCAAGGTTCCCATGGGGGACAGGCTTGAAATGCAGCGGCCGTGTACGTATACCAACTTGCCGACAGCGTGAGCGCTAAAGCCTCGTCGGAAAGTCAGATCCCTTCCCTTTTTTCTTGCTTCGTTTCTCTTTTTTGTTACATCACCTTGTTCCTTTTCTTTTTTAATCTTTCATAACAGCTCCTGCTCCCAGCTTCACCCGCTATAGCTCAACCAGCGCAGCGAATCGCTGTACATTCTCAACCGTGAGAAACAGGCAAAAACCTGAGAACGGGAGGCGCACTTTGTGTGCGTGTCGTCTGCGCATCGTCTGCTGGACGTCTGCTTCATGAAGTTGAAAATAAAGCACACCAAACCATACCAATTCGCCCGGGAAACGAGTTCTTTTGAGTCGGAGGCAAGCTTGTATGCTATAGACATAGCGGGCGCCAGTGATGCGCGGTTTTCATTTGTAATATACCCCATCCTGGCGGACGGCTGACAAGGCGCGATCTTTCGCTGACTTTTCAGAATGGTGAGAAGCGAAAAAGAAGTGGCCCAGGAAGGAACTTTAGCGTTTCTAGATAACGCGTCACAGCAGAAGCCAGCCGGAACGACGAAAGCAGCTCAGGCGTAGCTAGCGCGAGTCGTCGACTTGCGCGGGCTTCAGCTGTTTGGAAGTTGACGCAGCAAAAGAAAAGACAATGGGGGATAACTCAGGGCCGGGTGCTTAATCCGGACAAAAAAAAAAGAGCGAAAGTTGCACCGTTCTGAAAAATAGACGGTGCGACGAAACACCGGGCGAGAACAGAAATGCAGTTGTGGTAGTAACAGTTGTCACGTGAGTAGCTGTTTATAAGCACGGTGAACGGGAGTTATACAAGGATGCGGCAAAGTGGGGTAGAATCTCCGCGGTGTGCTCTGGGGAACGAGGCAGAGCTTGGGAACCAGCTTGGAACTGAGCTTGGAACTGAGCTTGGAACTGAGCTTGGGCCTAAGCTGAGGCCACCTTGGTGCGGAGAAAAATCCGGAGTAGGGTAGGCGGACGTTCTAATGACTGCACTTCCTAATGGCTGACAGCAGCTGCATCTAACATTCACACTAACCATTAGCACGCTTCAGAACTACGATTCCTGTTAATTTGAGCGAAGTAAGGAAGGTGTCAACTTGTCATGTTGCATTTCTATTGAAAATTTCAAATTTCTTAATATCCGCAAAAAAAGAAAGTATTACGCATTGTAACTAACTTTTTTTGCAAAATACAATAAATTTCCCCAATAACACGATCAGCGGTTGTGCAATTACAACGATAGCGTGTCCTTGTGCATTTCAAACGCATATTTGGGTTGGAAAAATGTGCGGGCACGAGAAAAGAGGATTGCGCAGCAAAAGCTTCTTCTAACGCTTGGCTGCGCACACAACTAAAACGGTGCCCGCTGAAAACCACCTTTCGGTGAATGCTCCTTCCGTTCCACTTCAAGCGCGCCCCTTCGAACACGGTCCACACGCGTTTCGTTTTCTTTTTTTTCTCCGCTGCACATTCGTCCATCTCATCCGGAACGACAACCCAAAGTTGTTCGTTCTCATGAGACTTTCCTTCCGCACGCTTTCTCCCTCTTTCACCTTCCACGTACATAAACTAAAACCAGTTGACGATACCAGACGACAGGACTGCTGCAACGTACAGGCAAACATAGCAAAACCTCCCCATCCGTCCAACACCCGCACGAACGAACATACAACCCATTCCCCCAGGTCTCCCGTTCACAACCTCCACCCCCCCCCCCCCTGCCCACTCCAAAATAAACTAGCAGCCCACCCAAATCGCGAGAAACGTGAGCTACTGCACAGCCAAGGGGACGGCCTCGGCGAAAGGGGAAAACAACAACATCGCGGCGACGGAGCGAAAGCATTTCGTTTGCGCGCTAAATGCACCGTTAATCCGCTGGAGAGCGAACAACGGCATCGCAGTTGTCGTCGCCGCTGTCGTCCTATAGCTCCCTGTTATGTGGCTGCAGAGAAGGGAGCGCGCCGGGAGACGGTGGGCTTGTTTTACGCCTATCGCCACACATCCTCGACGCTATATATACGCGCCGTCGTTTCCTGCACCCTCGTTTTGTCTGAGTCGTTCGCAAACAAGGACGCAGCGGAGGGAAAAGTGAAGCGGGGAGGGAGAGGGGGGCACGCGAAAAGCCGCAGATGTGACAACAACGCCCCAATCCTCTCGACAGGGCCGGAAAGGTGGTAACAAGGAGAACTATTACACTTAAACAGCCGGGGCTTTACATTCCATTTCTTCGCTACTCTCCCTCTGCTGCTGCGGCCGCTGAAAAAAAGAAAAAAAAGAAAAGAAAGAAGAAAGAAAGGTTGGGTGCTACCACGAAGACAGCAGCTGCGGATGGAGGAACTCTCTACTGATGTGTAGAACGCGTCGGGATTTGGCAATAATCTGTCGAGCAAGCGGGAGCATTTTCACTATTGTCTCTTCTTGGCTGGTGTAGGCGTACACACACGCGTTGCGAGCGTTTCGCGATGCGGAGAACGCGTCGCGCGCGCGAGTCAACAAGATGAAAACAGACGAAAGTATGCGACTTATTTGCATTCGATGATAATTGCAGGGTCGTCGGAGAGTACCCGCGGAAACTGTAAGCCACAGGTTTTACTTAATGCTCGGATGACTACACGAACCACTTTGAGTACATTAGGTAAGTTCGCAATTAGCGCTCGGCCTCGAGAAAACAAAGGCAAATAAATCATCGTAGGAGTAAAAGAAAGAAGGAACAACGAAAAAGGAGGACGGAATGAGAGGATTTCGTTGAGCGCACGCTGAATATACGACGAGGTGAAATTAAGGAATCCAGAGAGGCGCGCAATGGGGTTGGACGGCTCGGCGATATTGACAGTCGTCGAGGGATGAAATATTAATGGCGGCTATACGTGGGCACGACAGTCTTTGCTCCGCTGCTCGTGAAAACTTTCCGGGCGAGCGTTCTGGGGCGGTTCGCGTAGACTCGCGTAAAGAGCATTCCCTGCGCAGTACGTGCTGGGAAAACTCATCTCTTGGGCGCTCGACTAAATCGTCTTCTTTTTGCTCGCACAGTTCCACTTTCCATGATGGTAATAAGCAGAGAAAGAGAGAAAGAGAGAGAGAGAGAAAGAGAGAGAGAGAAAGAGAGAGAGAGAAAGAGAGAAAGAGAGAAAGAGAGAGAGAGAGAAAGAGAGAGAGAGAAAGAGAGAGAGAGAAAGAGAGAGAGAGAGATAGAGAGAGAGAGATAGATAGATTAGATAGATAGATAGATAGATAGATAGATAGATAGATAGATAGATAGATAGATAGATAGATAGATAGATAGATAGATAGATAGATAGATAGATAGATAGATAGATAGATAGATAGATAGATAGATAGATAGATAGATAGATAGATAGATAGATAGATAGATAGATAGATAGATAGATAGATAGATAGATAGATAGATAGATAGATAGATAGATAGATAGATAGATAGATAGATAGATAGATAGATAGATAGATAGATAGATAGATAGATAGATAGATAGATAGATAGTGACCGTTTTGCCCTAATTATCTATGACAATATGTTCTAACTCAAAAAGAAGTTAGTTTTCTTTTTCTTTTTTCGTACGAACGGTGGTCTCTGTGGCTGGAAATAAAGGCGTCAGGTTTGCTCTAATTATATATGACTATAATAACTATGTTTTAACTCAAATAAGAGTTACCGTCCTTATTTTTATCTTTATTTACCCTTTTTTGTACACGCGGTGCTCCCCATGGTCAGAAATAAAGGTGAGTGTTTTTTTCTAACTTTCCAGGACGCAGAACCGTGTCCGAGAATCAGCAGGTTAACCCTGTCAAGAAATATCGCTTTGACCAAGGATTGCGCTTCATGGCAGAACCGAAACTTAGGGAACGAAACCACTGCCCGTAGCAGCGGGTCGGCGGATATCAACGCTGGACACACTGACCGGTCCACTGAGTCCAGATTCAGAGACGAAAAACAAAAACAGAAAAAAAGCAAACACGCAAAAAGAAATTAGTCATGAGGGGGAGAGAAAGGCCGGAGAAGCATGGCGTGGTGTACGTAGTGTGTGTGTGTGCGTGCGTGCGGTTTCAATTAGGACGTCCAACGCCCCGAATCCTGCACGCATGACGTCAGCCGTGCGTCTCAATTCACTTTATATTCCGCGCTTGCGCGACACTCGTCGGGGGCAACAGTACAGGTCGGGCTTCACTGCGCAGCACCAACCGGCAGCCCAGAGAAGGGAGACTGCTCCGCCGGTGTAGCGGCGCGCCCTGAATTAGCCGGGGCTTGGTCGCCAGGATAAAGGAGAGAAACATAAAAGGAAAACGCCTCGCCGCGGTGGACGTAGAGAAGATTATGGATGAGAAGAGAAAAAAGGCGTCGCGTTGCCGTCGACTCTTTGGAGCTATAAATTGCCCCCTCAGTCGTTGGTGCGAGTCGAACACGAGGCGGCGAATCGGAGCGAGGAGACAGCGTCGCACTGGAGCGGGGTTGTTGCTCGATGCGACACCATACCGAACTCGAAGTCGTTGATTAGTGCTGAGAAAAAAAAAAGGAAACTCTACACGGCCCTTCACCGGGAGTTATATTAAAGTGACGCCAAGTCAACTTAAACTGGTGAAGTTATTCTTCAAAACTATATTTTCGCTTGTTTAGCCGTGAGAAGTGCTGCCCTATAGACATCATTTTTAACTGCGCGAAAAGCACGCACCCAGCGGAGAACAGGACACACGTAAGCGTTTTCTCCGTGTGGTGTCTTCTATACTCACCTGGTTTATTTTTCGTAATTAATGTTCGTGAAAGCCGCCCTCCTCCTCCTCAGTTCCCAATCTCCAAGAAACTTGAAACCGCAAATCATTCCTTCTTTTCCTGCCGTCGATTGAGAAACGGCAAAAAATGGTGTTTCGAAATTTGATTCCGACAATGACGTACTCCTTTAAGTTACCAGCATATTACTGCCGACTCAAGTAGCAACGGTGGTGTGAGGAAGAGGCTGTGCGCCGGAAGAGACAATGGGATAAGAAAGGAAAGGTGCCTAGCAAGCAGTTAAAAGGAATATTCGCGACCTTTTAGCTGCGGGTTAGTTAACTCCGGCGTGTGCTCACGACGCATGCGTGGAAGGAAGCAAGAAAGACTTACGAAGAACAAAGGAGAGGAGTACGGCCAGCCGACTCACCGGCGACCGTCGCTGTAAGCGTTGCCTTCCGCCGCAGATGAACAAACTGGAGTCAAGAACCAAGCAAGCGCCCGTAGAGATCAGCCGGAGGCGTTACCGGCGCTGGAGAAAGGCTGTGGGCCGGCTGCCATATTACGACCCAGAACGTCTTCAAGACGGCGCCATGCATCCGTCGGCAATTACATGTCACTAACCGTGCTAGCACCGTCAATTCACGTACTCATATGTCAGAAAGGACATTCCTCGAGGAAGTGGTACACTATGAGGACCATGTAAGCAGCCATCTGGGGCATAGATGAGAGTTACAAGAAGCAGAAATTGACCACAACTTCCGTGCTTCATTTTCACACTGCAGGCACGCTGCTAGGTGCTACACTGCCAGGTGGGACAGACTAGCCCATTCCGCAACAACGTAGGTCGATTGCGTGGAATTGTCTTTAAACGTTTCATACAGGGGAGTGTGAGGGGGGGGGGGGGGGGCAACAATGGCGTACTACCAGTGCCTGCAATCGCGGATTGTATTTATTGGAGAAGGCTAACGGAGCGCAGCGCAACGACACTCTCTGCGCTGTTTCATTTAACGCGATCGAGTTCGTCTCCTTTACCGAGACTCCAGCTATGCAAGACCAGCGATGGCGAGAGTCGGCGATGAATGTGACGCCACGGCATCGCTCCTGAAGACGTAGAAACTGACGAGCGGTTGCTCGCGCGCATAAAGCAAACGCAAACCCGCTTTTTGAGAAGACCGAAAACTCTTTCTCAATTCCAGAACGGTCCACGATATTATGCTGCACGCAACAGCTCGGCCGCTTTGACGTGAGCCTGCTATCGGAAGTAGAGATGTCGGGACCTTGGCAGAAGTGAATGCGTTCCTCGAAGGCCATTGGACTACGCGAGCGCTTGCGACAACAACACGCGAGCAAAAATTTGTCTGGGAATGTGGGCCCCACACTCATTCTTTCCTTTTTCCTTCTTCCTTCTTATATTTGTTTTCTTCTTCTACGTGTGTAGGATAGCCAACCGGCTGCGACCGTGATCAACATTCGTACCTTTCCTACTCTATCTCGCGCTCTCTCCAAGAGGCCCCCCTAAATTACGTTCATTCACCATACACCTTAATAATTTTCATGCATACGTTTCTCTCTTTCTTCAGGCTTCACTATGGCGAGGCTTCAAGTGAGTCATGGTGTTCATGAAGGTACCTCTTGTCGGTAAGCATTAGAGAAACTGCAACCGCATAACTTATAGAATGGTTTAAGTTCACGGGCTAAATGCTCCCAGTTCCACGTGCGCAGCCAACGAAAAAAAAAAAACTAACTTTACACTCCTCCGTCGCTTCTATGAGCACTGAATCCAATTGTCGTCCTATAACACCGACACGCAATTAACCGCTATATACTCTGACGCAGGTATGCCTACTTCCGAGCGGTTACAGGGCTCGCGACTGAACATTCGACAACTGCCGCTCCAGGAAGGAGGCAATAAATTTGTCCAGATTGGATGAGCCGTATGTTATAATCAGGACGGAGAGCGGAGCAGTAAGGGGAGAAATTATTTCCACTACTTGCTTCGCTCAACCATTGCCGATTTTCTCTTTGCTACGCGCTTTCCTTCCACTGGCCCGCTGCGCCCTGTCCGCCTAATAGAGCTCATAAATCCGTGCTGGAGCGCATTTTACGCGGATGTTCACAAAAAACATGCGCACGCACACGTACAAAAGCATACGCGCACACGCTGTACGCATTGCGAGGTAAAAAGAGAGAGTGGCCTGCTTACGGGCCAGCTACTTTCCGTTGCCCGTCGCGTCCGACGTCGGCAGCCGGGTAGAACAAAATCGCGCTCGACCGTCACCTGTTACGGTCGGCCAAGCTCAAACACCCTGCGCTCTCAAATTACACCGCGCACCATCGGTCATTTGGCGCCGCCGACCACCAAAGAGAAGGGGGGCGGGCGAAGCAAGGGGGGGGGGGGGGGGCAGGATGCTACGGGTACCGCGTTGTTGCGTCCGAAGAACCGGCGCAAACAACGATTTGGCAAAGACGAAAAAAAAAATGTGGGCCGGCGGAGGAGAAGCGACGTAGAAACCGCGAGGTGCGCGGAATTCGGCTCACGCGTCACCCGCGAGACGGGAATACCAAGTCGGGGGGAACAAAAAACCCCAGCGACGCTTTTTAAAAGGTGACGCTTTACGGCAGACAACGGCCGACACGTGACCAGCGCAGGTGTGTCGTTCGATCCGTTCTCGTCATTCTAAGGGCACATTCACACCGGCGACTTCAGGAGGTCGCGCGACCAAGTTGGTCGCTTTGCGACCAGTCGCAAATGGTCGCAAACGGTCGCCTTTCTCGAAGAGCGACCATTTTGGGCGAGTCGCTCTCTGCGCGATTTTTCAGTCGCGCGACCGTGGTCGCAAAAGTGATAAACCAATCAGCGGCGCACCGGAAGTGATCTTTCGTGTGTCTACATCCGGCCTCCTCCGGCGTCGCATTCTAATTCCGCGTAGATTCCGAGAGTTCTCGCTGAGAACGATAATCTCCGGGATTGCGACTTGCGGGTCGCAATCAGCCGGGCTTTCCGGTGTGAACATCAGTCGCCTTCGGTCGCTTTTTGATTGCGAGTCGCAAATGGTCGCGCGACCTCCTCAAGTCGCCGGTGTGAATGTGCCCTAAGACGACCGTCTAAGATATTTAGAGGTGGAGCTGGAATAGAGGGAAGGCAGGGAGGATGACGAGGCACACGTCGGGTTCGCTACCCTGTGCAGGGGAAAGGAAATACAGGGAGAAGAGAAAGATAACTAAAGGGCGCCTCAAACGATTTGGCGTCTAACCGCTGATCGCGAAGTCTATACGGTTCCATTCCCAGCTGTACCTATGACAGCGCAGCGGGAGCAAAGACAAAAATAAAGGAAATAAGAACACGAAATACGCCGGCGTGTTGAAAACATGGCAGTCAAGCGAATTAGACTCTTATGGCCAACGTGTAGCTTAGGCAATAAAAAATAAAAAATAAAAAAATAGCTATAACATCACTGTAGCTCGAAGGCAGGGTTGCCAGAATGGGGGACCCTGCGAATATCCGTTTATTTTCACTGACGTCGGAAACGTATAAACTGTATTATATTGGATTGGATTGCAGAAACATTATTTATGCCTGCAGTTGGGCGCTCGCGCGCCCCGACGAGGGCCTACGTCATCCTCGAAGTTGCCGTTACTCGGCGCGGGTCTCCGCTCGCCGTTGCCGGCTCTCTGGGTCCATGCCTTTCGAGCGCCTCGAGGACCTGCTGGACGGCCCAGAGCTGATCGTCTCGGTCGTAGGTCTTTGCGGCTGCCTCGAGCCGCGGTGGGAGTGTTCTTGATTTAGCTTCTTCGGGATATTTAATGCAGGAATAAAGTAGTAGCCAGAATGGTCACAAGTTTACAATATCCTGCATGTTAAATAGCACACTCCAATGAGAACAAGTCGAGAGCTTAGATGCTCCGAGCTAGAAAAAACGATTCATCGGCATCGATCGTGCAGCCTCAAAAGTCATTGGGCGCTATCCAACTGTGAATGGGTGAATGTGGTGAATGCACAACCGAGTGTGATGTTAGGCGCAACCGCGTATGTTTTCGATAAATACCACGCGGCTGAACCTATAGGTAAAAACCCCCGAAATTCTGCAGTCATCGATTCTGCTCGCAATTTCAATGGCAACACCTTTCAACGGCCACCGAAGTTCCTATAATATGACACCTATCGTTATTACACTAGCCTGAAACTGCCGCCTTAGATCTTCGACGAAATCAATTCTCGTTCCTCCCTTGTAATGCAAGCAATGCGCGTGACGGATGAACGATCGAACGCACTGATTGCTCCAATGTTGCGCTGCTCTCCACCAGGTGGCGGTAGGCGTAATGTGCAGCTGGTAAACGAGCTTCCGTTATCCTTCTACCGCGTAAGATAGTATTGTTAACGTGAGACATATTGGGAAGAGCCTTTACGTTAAAATCTTACGCTACGCCGACAGCAGCATATAGGGAGGGGAGGAAAGGGGGGAGGGGCCCCAGTCCACAGTTGCGCAGGTACGACGTGCGCGGCTTCAATAATTCATCCCGCGATCCGCGGTGGGCTTCACGAGCGCGCCCGCCTGCAAAGCAGCCTTGCGCGGGTCTACTTGTCCAGTCCAGTCGTCATGGATGCGTACTTTTTTGTAAGCGGCATATGTAGCGCATGTAACGCAGCATGCCCGCATTTCCTACTCCACCCAACCAACTGGCTCCCACTTTCCTTCTATTCTTTTTTTCCAACCCAGACACACGTTTGTTCGGACCCTTTCACTCTCGCGGAGTTTCCTGCGCGTTTTGATGACCGTTTCTTTTTCCTTCTCTCTCTCTCTCTCTCTTGAGCATGTTAGTTTGTCAGCGGCGTATGACGCAGTGTAGTTTTTCATCTCGCAAAGTGGGATTCGCCGTACTGATCTCTCCCGCGCGCGCGCCAGGGTTTTGTTTGCGCTTTCTTTGCCGAGAGACCGAACGTCGCGGGTACGCCGCTATGAGGCTTTTGCTCACGAGGCTTAATAATGCATATTCTGTGGAAAGTGGACGTCGGAAGGCCGTCTGTATTACGAACGGACGGACACCCGCAACGAACTGGAATCTTCCCTCTAACATACAGTATGATGAAGTACAAATTACGATCTTACAGCGTGTCCAGTACTAAAGATTCCGCGCGTGAACCGAGTTCTTGTACGTGCGCGCTTTATTGGCTTTATTGGTTATTGGTCCCTTTATGGGAATGCCAGCAGGCATTCTGAAAAACAGCACTAGCGGCAGGACCAAGAGAAGATGGACAACGCAGGCGCTGTGTCGTCCGCGTTCGAGCCATCTAAGTCGTTATTATTATTATTATTATTATTATTATTATTATTATTATTATTATTATTATTATTATTATTATTATTATTGCGATCAAGACTTGTCCTAAGGCATAATGTTTCGTGTGTACTACATGTGTGCTGTAAGGCATGTGTCGTGCATGAATTCAAGCACTGTTTTGTGGCATCTGTCGTCATGTACCCAGCGGTCACGTGTTGTAGCGGCACTGTACCGCAGGCCAGCTTGCCAGTAGGACACCGGGTCGTAGCGCTTGCAAGCTTGAGCAAGTGCAA
The DNA here is from genome assembly GCF_038994185.2 of Dermacentor albipictus. Taxonomy (NCBI): domain Eukaryota; kingdom Metazoa; phylum Arthropoda; class Arachnida; order Ixodida; family Ixodidae; genus Dermacentor; species Dermacentor albipictus. The sequence continues at coordinate 37,275,598 of NC_091829.1, forward strand.
ATAAGCGGCAGGACTCCGCTTCCGTCAATGGAAGGGGGACAGTACAGACACGTTGCAGCAGGTGCAAATTGTGGCCAGCTCCAAGTAAAGGTGACAGCCGGTGTATGGCCACCAGCTCTGCCAGAAACCTCCTAGTTGTTAGCGCTGTTTTTCGGAATATCAATGCTTAACTAAGCAGCCTTTGCTTGTAGATGCCCTCGCTTGCTTGTTCTGCGACCACATCAGGAATTTCCAAAGGTCCGCTTCAACAGGGTAATGTGTCCGGGTATCTTTATACGTATGCGAGTGGTGTCTGCACGGTGGAGGGGGGGGGGGGGATAGGAATTCGACTGACGCGCCACCAGTGAGTGACAGGATGAAAGTCACTGTCAGCCATCGACTTCTAGAAATTGCTTGGAATGGCTGGCTGAACAAAGTGCGTTGATGTAAAATACCGCTTAATTGGGTTTGTTTCCGATGCCTGCAGATGCATTTTGCTATTGTGCGGAAAATAAGTGCCGTTTTATGGTTAGTTCTGTTATGCACAAGTAACGCGACAGACACCAGTGCCCCAAATGTCGTAAAATACCGAATCTCTATGAACACAATGAATGCTCTATGTTTAGTATATCTTTTATCAGATCTCGGGCACAAAGACATAGTCAAGCCGAACAGGTAGGTTTTCGCCTGTGCCTCTGTCCTCTGTAACCCCCCCCCCCTCCATCCCCCGTTGTGAGAATGCGAAAGAAATAAAGTTCAAGTTCAAACCCGGTGGCTGTGTTGGGCTAAGGTTGGGTTAAAAAACAAGAACAAGATTCGATTGCAGTTGAAGCGACCTTCTATTGCGCAATTGTTTCGTCTGCTCGCTTCTAGCGCTTCAGAGGCTTCGCTTTGTCGAAAAAATTATGTAATTTTGCACTGCCTACAATGCACTGCTATTGTGGACGCTGCTTCGCAGACCCGCAAATGTCCACACAAATCAAACTTGACGCTCAAATATCCTAGTTTTCTAGAAAGTGTCCACAGCTTTACTATGTAATAAGTTATGCTAGCTAACCAGCCATTAACCAGATATGTTAACAAATGCTTCCTGCTACCGATAACGTCATTATGTTATGTTTCTTCTTCTTTTTTTCTTTCAGTCAAGCGAATTTCTTCTCTAATAAAAGCTTAGTGAGACTTTAACATTACCGTCACAACCTCAGCTATTTCATCATCATCATCATCATCGTCGTCGTCGTCGTCGTCATCAGCAGCATCATCATAATCATCATGATCACCACCATCACCACCACCATCACCATCGCCTGTTATGCCCACTATAGCACGAAGTCCTGCAGCGAAAAAAAGAGTGCTTTCATATTAGCCCTGTCTTCCCCCAGCTGACCCCATATTGTAACAAAAAATTTCCTAATTTCTTCCTACCACCTAATTCACTGCCATCCTAGACTGCCCTTGCCTTTTCTTGGCACCAATTAAAAATAACGAAATATTTTTTAAATTCTTTTCTATAAACTTTATATGCCTCAACCACGGGCTTGAATCTAACTATGGGTAGTCAAATGACCCCAGACTTGCAACAGAGTCCATGAATAAAACAGTGAACACTTCGTTCATCCACTACCGGCGGCGTTTAATTACGAAAAGAAGGCGCTGCTGACGCCAGCTCGACGGAGCAAACGTATTCGCATTTTCGCTGCGGCAAACAATATTCAAAACCACTCATCAAGCGAATGCGTCACAGAAACGCGCCTGCGAAATGGGCGAGCGAAATGTACGGCGGGTTCACTTCCTTCGCGTCATCTTGGACATCTGTGAAATGAGCAGGGAAAACACTGAAGGCAACCAACCAACCTTTTGTGGACACCAGTCACGCGTCACACACCCGGAGAGGAATCGATGGAAAACTATTCTCGGTGAGTTGCAAGTATACATTAGAACTCTGGAACGCAAGACTTTCTCCCTTTCTCTCTATTTTTTCCAATGGAGGCGAGCACGCCAAGGAAATTAAGCCCTGCGCGCACCGGAAGGCTGCAAACAATGGACACACACCGAGCGATGCACGCCGAGGAAGAGAAAAAAACAGTAAAAAAACAAGGAACAAGAAATAAAAAAAAAGAAATATAAACCCGAAATATCAATCGTAAATAAACAAAACAAAGGAGCGTGGTGAACTGAAGAAAGCTGCCAAAGGGCGGAACACGACATCCTCTAAAGTCAATAGCGGTCGAAAAGAAAAAAAAGGAGACCAAAGGAAAGTTCAATCTCCAAAAGGAAACGGAGACGAAATAAAAAAAACAGATAACAAAGGAAGACGTGCGTTCAGGAGGCAACTTCAACAGGAGGGCAGGCTGAAAAGAGGAAAAGTCATCAAAGCTGCGGCCGAAGTCATTTAGAGCGGAATAATGCCCTTTGACAACGCGAAGTCTCCCGCACGAACAGCAAACACGGGAGTCACGAATGCCATTTCTTTTATTTCTCCTCTCTCCCTCCTGCACTCCTCCCCCCCCCCCCCCAATCTTCCTGAGCTTTTCTTTTCTATACCTGAAGGACGAAGGAGTAACAGTGCGAATGTATAAACGCGCGTTGGCTCCGTACCGTAGTCGTCCAATAAGTCTATAGGCGTCGGTACGGAAATTCTGGCGTTGCGTCGCAGGTTGAGGGTTTGTTTGAAAGTGGCTTACGTAGACAAAGGTGAGGATTCTATTCTGTGATGAGGAAGAGGCTGTAAAGCACAAACGTGGGCTCGAGCGGGCGTGTGTATGTTCGTGCACGAATGCACAAACGCACTCACATTACTGAAGCTACACTCACACTATCACTAACTCAAACCGCCACTCACTCACTCACTTCATAGCGCATTAACTCTCTCTCTCTCTCGCTCTCTCACTTCACAGTCACACTGTCACGCACTCACTTCTTTACATAGTCACTAACTCAAACTGTCATTCACTCACTCACACAATTGTTCACACAGTAGGTGAGTGAGTGAGTGAGTGAGTGAGTGAGTGAGTGAGTGAGTGAGTGAGTGAGTGAGTGAGTGAGTGAGTGAGTGAGTGAGTGAGTGAGTGAGTGAGTGAGTGAGTGAGTGAGTGAGTGAGTGAGTGAGTGAGTGAGTGAGTGAGTGAGTGAGTGAGTGAGTGAGTGAGTGAGTGAGTGAGTGAGTGAGTGAGTGAGTGAGTGAGTGAGTGAGTGAGTGAGTGAGTGAGTGAGTGAGTGAGTGAGTGAATGAATGAGTGAGTGAGTGAATGAGTGAATGAGTGAATGAGTGAATGAGGGAACGAGTGACTCGCACACTCACACAATCACTCGCAGCACTAACACGCTTAGCGACTTGCTCGCTCACCTCCTCACGCACTTACTCGCACATTTCCCTATTCAAAAACATATTCACTCATTCGTTCTGTTGCTCACTCAGTCTTGAACAGAAACTGCGCGCGCATAACTGACAAAACATAAAACGCCAGCGCACTGATGCCTCGAATCACGATTAGGCAAGAAAATGATGCCGCAAAGACACGTGCCAACCACGAAAAGCGACGAATGGCAAAGAAAATGTAGAACATAAAAAAAAAGATGTAAACCAGACGAACGACGACAGCGGTAAAATATTACCCGTTCAATATCGCGCTGGAAAGAAAAGGAGTTCCGTGTCATCGGCGAGCCCACAAAAGAAGCCGTGGCCGAATAAAACGCAAGCCCAGTCGAGGGCGTAATTTTTCCGACACACGAAATTCATCGCTCGATAGGGGTCGAAAAACAGAAAATAACAATTAAAGAAACACAAGAAGGAACCCTACATGTAACGCCATCTTTCCCCCGCCCACGTCGCCTCTCCTATAAGAAAAACTTCACCGAGCCATGGTAGCAATAAAAACGCGCAGAAAGAAACGAGCGTAAAATGAGAGAGCAGCATTGAGAAAAACAAAACACGAAATAGCTAAGGAACGCGAAATGTATAGCCGCGTCCGAAAGCGCGAGCCACCGGGCACACACAAACGCGAGCCACTCGCATCGAAAACGACTCGGAACCCGCATGTGCGGCAGTATTGAATTTCTTTTCCAACCTCTTGAATCGAATCGACCCGCCATGCGTATACTCACCGATCAACGTCGACGACGACCGCAAGTAGCGCGAAATCGCAGGAAAAGAAAGAAACAGCGGGCAAACCAAAAAAGAAAAAAAAGACTACTTCGAAATCCGACACCAGACGGCGTAACCACCGAGTGTAAAGGGGCAGGCCCGACGCAGTTACATACACTTCAATCGTTGCACGGCTTGGGACACATCTCGCCTCTCCAGCACTCCTCCTTTTTTCTTTCTCTCTTCTCTTTTCTTTCCTTTCTTCCTTTCTTCTTCTTCTTCTTTTTTGCATACTTATTCGAAGGACCACTTTTCAATGCTCGTCTCCACTCCCTTTCCAGGGTGTGTTCTTTCCTTTCTCGAACTCTCTATTTCTTTTTCCTTTTTTGTTTTTGCACGTGCGCGCTTTAGTGGAGCTCCGTTTCCTGTTGCCCTTCGTACAGCCGACGACCGTTTTATTCTCAATTGTAATCCGATGCCGCCGTCTAAGCGCAAGAGACAGATCTATAACTTACAAGAGCGGTCCCCGTCCCATTGCTGGGCACGCACTTGTATCGTTGCGTTTCCGGTATAAGCGCAAAGAGTCTCCGAAAACAGCGAGTGTTTTCGATATTTAAACAAGGCTCGTTGGCGATGCAATGCAAAGAGCAGAAACGTCGATGCGATCGACACGCGAGCAGAAAAAAAAAGGTATGTTATGTCAAAAATGACCGCAAGGAATAGGAGACGACTGCACGAGTACATTCGAATCGCTAATGCCTCTTCCATATTTACATATTTTATATTTTTTGCGAACGCTGACGGAAAGAAAAAATGAGAAAGAAAGCTTTAAACGGCCTCTGCCAGCGCTTCCTCGGCTACACCGACGGGCCGAAACAAAACAAGGCTGAAATGCACGGCGGACATGCAAAGCCGGTCCAGTATTGACACGAAAGCAATCGGGACTTTCCTGCTCAAATATTCATACAGGCGCCAGTCCAATGTAGTGGCAGTCCAAT